>NC_060950.1:12097348-12104132 GCF_022045245.1 Lucilia cuprina
TATAGACTAGACTATAGACTATACTATAGACTATACTATAGACTAGACTATAGACTAGACTATAGACTAGACTATAGACTAGACTATAGACTAGACTATAGACTAGGCAATAGACTAGACTATAGACTAAACTATAGACTATATACTAGATTATAGACTATACTATAGACTGGACTATAGACTAGACTATAGCCTAGACTATAGACTAGACTATAGACCGGAGTACTGATTAGTACTATACATATTCTCTTATACTTATTCAACTTACTATAATACTAAATTTTCCATGTCTGATTTAATTTATTTATAGGATTGAATGTTTGTCACATTCGACATTAATGTGCAATTATATTTAGGTATGTGTATGTGTGTGTGTGAGAGAGAGAATATATTCTCGCTATGCATTTGTTAAATGGCTGACTGCCCTGACAAACATACATAAGTACATATAAACAATTTAATGCCTTTAATTTGTTATTGTTGTGTGATGTTTGCTTTAAAATGATTTAAACTAATTTATATATGAATATCAAAACGTTTTTATAAGTATATTAATGCAGTTTTTTTTAAATAAAACTTTTTAAACATACGCGCATTTTGTTAATAATTCATAAATTACTTTTAAATTGAATTAAAATAAACAAAAAAATAATACAAAAACTGTCAATTATTAAAGTATTTATATTTTTTTTAGTTTTTTGTTACTTTTTTTGCTTTTTTTATTATTTATGATTACCATCATTTACTTTTCTCCCTCATTGCGCCAACTAAGTGTTTGTTGTTTTTGCATTTTTAGTATAAAATTTCAATATTGTTATTTGTTGTAATCTAAAATTCCATAAAATATGACGTTTTTAGATGTATTTCATGATCGACTTTGCAACTTGTTAAAAAAAATATTTGAAAAGATTTCGATTGTCACGATTTGTTATAATTTGATTTATTTGTTATGGTTTCTAACAAAATGTTATCAGACCATAGTGCATAAGTTAAATTTTTGTACATTTTTGTTTTTCCTGCTATTTATTGTCATTTTGTATGGGTGTCTTTCATTTTAGTTGTTGTCATATACTTTCCTTTAATTTACATAGAGAGTATATATACATATCTATGTATATACATTTCTATATACAAATTTACTTACACACGTATAAATTTAAATTTGCTCCCGTGGCCTATTGTTATTATGGGTAGTTTTGTTGTTATTATTGTTGTTATACCTAGTAGATTACTTTCGTGCTTGTTACAAAAAAAAAAAAAAAAAAATAAAACAAAAATGTTGTCAACCGTTGACGTTTACTCGTTTATTTACTTGTACCAGTCAGTCAGTTAGTCATTTAGTCTGTTTGTCCGTCTCTCTATAAATGTAAAAATGTAGTTTTGTTGTTTTTTTTTTGCCGCTTCTGCCTTTTTTGAGTAACTACTATAACAAAATCGAATAATAAAAACAATAAAATAGCAGCAGCAACAACAAATTACAACAAAAACAAAAAACACATTGATTACTTGCTGCTCCACTTTTTTCTACGTTATTATTGTTGCATTTTTTTATATATGTACATACATACATACAGATATTGTGCATTGATACAAACTATACACACGTTTATACATAAATATTGGTTTTATATAAATGTTTGTTTGATTGTTTGTACTCTTACTCGTATCTACATTTATACATACAAGTATATGACAAAAAAAAGAGTATTCTCTTTTGTTATTACTTTTTATTTATACTTTTTTTATTTTTACCTACAAAAAAAATGTACATACTAAGTTTGTTGTTGTTATTGTATCAAGTACTTGCATACTGACAAACATACATAAATATCATCAGTGATAGCAGTAATTGCCGTAGTGTTCGTTTGTACTAGCTGTGTGTTGTTATTATTATTTGTAATACAGTGGGTTGCATTTATTAAGAATTTTCTTAAGTTCTCTTAACAATAAAATATATTTAGTCTTTTTTCACTATTATTTATTAAAATTCTTTTATTTTTTTTTTAATTTCATTGTGTTTTTTGTATTTGTTTAAGCAAATTTTAACTTTTTATGCCAAAATAAAATTTACACTTTCATTTAAAGTTTTTTAACCTTTAAGCATGTTGTTCTTTTATTTTTAATAACATGCAAAATGTTTTGTTATAAATAATTTGAAAAATGCTAATTTTGTATAATTTCCTTATAACGGTGTTTTAATATAAATTAAAGCTTTAAACTAATAGGCCTACAGTTTAGTTCATTAATATTTAAATGTTTGCCAGCTAATAACTAGAAATGTTGATATCATGTCTAAATTAAATATAACTTTTGTGAAATGAAAGACACCCACTTTATTCTAAATACAAAAACTTAATTGATTTTATCAGAAATTTACAATTTAACGAGGTCTATGCCCTAATTTCTAGATCTAGTTTAAATTTACAAAAAAGTTGGAGTGTAAAATTAAGTTTAAATTTCGATACCCAGTTTTAGTCTAATTATAGTTTAGTTCTAGTTCAATTCTTGTTTAGTTTTAGTTCAGTTCTAGTTGAGTTCTAGTTGAGTTCTAGTTCAGTTCTAGTTCAGTTCTAGTTCAGTTCTAGTTCAGTTCTAGTTCAGTTCTAGTTCAGTTCTAGTTCAGTTCTAGTTCAGTTCTAGTTCAGTTCTAGTTCAGTTCTAGTTCAATTCTAGTTCAATTCTAGTTCAGTTCTAGTTCAATTCTAGTTCAGTTCTAGTTCAGTTCATGTTCAGTTCTACTTCAGTTCTAGTTCAGTTCTAGTTCAGTTAACTTAATTAACATAATATCTTTGCTAATCATAAATTTCTACAAGTCATTAATGAAGTGATTACACCTTTTACCATCACAACACGACCTAGGTCAAAATTCCCATATAATTTTGGAATCAAGCTATTTAATTCTTATTGTTAAATCTAATCTTTAGGTAGGTGTTTGAAAACAAATAAAATCATTTATTTATTTATGGAATTATACAATTAATTGTTTATTATATTGATAAGAATGTTTTGTTTATATTTCACCTGACTGACTTGACAATGCAAATGTTTATTTTAACAAATACCACTACTATTGTTTTTATTAATATTACGACTACTTAATTTAATATTTAAAAATATTTCAAGGGCTTAAAGACAGATAAAACTAAATCGCTTCAACAATTAATAACAAACTTATTAAATGATAATGTAACAAAAATAACAACTACTTAGGGAAATGGGAATGCATGATGTTATGGCTTTAATATATGTATGAACAAAAGTTTTGCAATTGTTTTGTTTGTTTTTGGAAATTTGTATAACTTTAGAATAGAATATGTATGTATGTCTTAAGTGTTTTATAAAATGAAGTTTGTGTCATAAAATGTTGATATTTTTTCTCATTGGTATAGTTGTTGTAAGGACAGTGGGTCTGATGTCATATAAAAGCATTAAAAAATATATGTGTGAATATAAAGAAGATATGCTTTATGTTAATTTTCCTGCTTGTCAAACTACTCGGTTTTTGCAACTGATTACTTAGAAAAACTATACATGGAAACCATAGAAATCATAGGTTTACTTTTAAAATATTTCAACTTTATTCTTTGTCACTTGGAAATTCTTAAAGCTTAGCCATAAGAACCTTTACCCCTAACCAATAACTTAGTGCTAATAATATGACAAAAACATACTGTGTAAATGAATATTTACCGCTACATACAAATAAATCATTTACAAATACATATATACATACATAGTTATGTGTGAAACCCAGCAGTTCTATATCAAATAAGCAATATCGTTCCATAAATTTCGAAAAAAGCAGAATTTTTGTACATACATAAAAAAATAAGTTTAAAAAAATTTTCTTAAAAATAAAAAATAAATACAACAAATTCAATTGGTTTCCTTTTTTATTATTGCTAAACCCTCCGATTTGCCGGAAATAGATAAACTTAGACACTTGAGTATACAAAAAAGTTTGATGGGGTTTTTTTAGTTTTCTGATCCACTTTTGGTTGTAGATTTGAAGTATTTTGTTAGGCTTCTCTTAATTTTGTGTTTTGTTGTTTATTGTTTTACTTCTTCTTCTTCTTCTTCTTTCAAGTCAATGTACATAGACTTATAACTATATATCTATGAACAAATGTTTCAGTGTATGTAGAAATTGCCTATAAATGTCTGTTATCATACAGGTAAGTGTATGTGTTATTTGTATATAAGCGCGTGCTTATGTTTTTTTTTGTATTTTCTAGGTGTATATACTTTGACTACAATAGGGTCGTCCCCAATGATAGATATGATGATAGATAGATAGATAGATAGATAGATAGATAGATAGATAGATAGATAGATAGATAGATAGATAGATAGATAGATAGATAGATAGATAAATAGATAGATAAATAAATAGATAGATAGATAGATAGATAGATAGATAGATAGATAGATAGATAGATAGATAGATAGATAGATAGATAGATAGATAGATAGATAGATAGATAGATAGATAGATAGATAAATAGATAGATAGATAAATAGATAGATAGATAAATAAATAGATAGTTAGATAAATAGATAGATAGATAGATAGATAGATAGATAGATAGATAGATAGATAGATAGATAGATAAATAGATAGATAGAAAGATAGATAGATAAATAGATAGATAGATAGATAGATAGATAGATAGATAGATAGATAGATAGATAGATAGATAGATAGATAGATAGATAGATAGATAGATAGATAGATAGATAGATAGATAGATAGATAGATAGATAGATAGATAGATAAAAATATACAAAATCTTCGACTTATTATTCCTAAACAATACCAACAAGGTTCTCCCTACTGTACATACGATATGTTTGTATGTATGTAGTTATTGTAATGATGACATTACCAAATGATATTATGATGATGATGTTTTTGTTATCGTTGCTGTTGCTTTTTTTGTTGTTGTATTTTAAGCTAATGTTAAACCAAAACAACAACACGGGCACAAACAACAACAACAAAACTAAATCGGGTTCAATAATGATTTTGAAATTTTGTTATTTTGCATATGAATTGTTTGGCTGTTTTGTTGTTATTTTGATTTTTTTCTTGTATTGTTTCGGTAAGCGTGTGTTTTTTTTATTTAAAAAAACGTCTGTTTATTCGTTTTTTTTATTTCTGTTGTCTTGTTTCTGTGTACCTCTGTGATATGACGATTTGATTATTATTTTTACGGTTTCTTTACATTTCACCTCTTTTTTTCTTGTTATATTGAAAAGCTGTTTATTTTTTGCTTTTGTTTTCTTCTTCTACTCTTGATTGTTTTTTTTTTAGTTTTTATATAAAAAACTAACAGTAAGCATTTAAGTTTGCATATGTGTGTTTTAAGTTATCTAGTTTTTTTTATTTAGTTTTTTTTTGTTTTTCTTTATAAAATTGCCAATTTTATTTTGTTCTTATATTCGTTTTATTATGTTTTTCTCGTCTTTATTTCATTTAGTTATTTCTTAAGTTTTTTTATTTGAATTTTCTTCACATCATGCTAAATTATTACATACTCACATGCATTTTTTTTGTATTTTTAAATTTCTTATTAATGTGTTTTATTTTCTACTTCATACGTTATGGGTTATTAAATTGTTTTAATAAGTTTTTTCTATATTTTTAATTTTAACTGCAAATTACTTAAAGAAAAATCTTATTTAAAAATAAACTGTTTTTTTATTTTGTTGTTTAAGAAAAAGCTACTCTTAATGTAGTTGCTACAATACTCTTTGCATTCATATATTCTCTTAAATTTATAAAAACTCTTTCGTTAAGTTATCAAACTGAGTTTTTTTATAGTGGTTTATAAAGGAAACGGAAATTCCTTTAAAAGTGAAACTATTCTCTTCATTTACATTCAAAAGAGATGCTAATAAGAATTTCGTTTTGAAAACATTTGTAATAAGAAGGGATCAAATCCATTTCGTAAACCCTGTTCTGAAGTACTGTAAAGTATGCGACAGAAAGTAGTCGGACGAAGCAAATAAGGCAAACTTATTAATTATGTAGATCTTTCCAAATAATTGTTAATATTTAGCCGCCAATGAAACCTTATTATTTACATTTTCTATTTACATTATTTTCTTCTTGGAATCATAAATAATTATAAATTCCTATTAAAGATTTGAATAAAATTATTATACTTTTATTTATTTTGTTAAAACAACGCCATTAAAGATAAAACTATTTATTGATCATTATATTTAATGCAATTAAAGTGAAAAGATTCGCTTCTTATTACAATATTAATTTCATTATTGATGCTATTTTTACAGTAACACTGTGAAAAATTGATTTCATAAAATGTTTAAATCACCATCCTAAAAATGCTTGACCGAAAAGTGGAAAGAATTTTTATAGAAATTACCTTTGGAGAAAGACAATTGCTTTTAAAAATGAAATTATAAAAAGGATAATAACAACGTTTTTTAGTTTAATTATAGTTAGTTTAAAATTACTCATACGACACGTATTATGCTCCCGAAAACATGAAAGATAATTTGGTTTACTAGTTGTATGAGTAATTTTTAATTATTCATACGTGTACAATCCGTTTAATACAATTACTGTTCAGTTCTACTATTGTTGTAGTCAAGTTCTAGTATAGTTCTCGTTTAGTTCTAGTTTATTTCTAGTTCAGTTCTAGTGAAATTCTAGTTCAGTTCTAATTCAGTTCTAATTTAGTTCTAGTTCAGTTCTAGTTCAGTTCTAGTTCAGTTCTAGTTCAGTTCTAGTTCAGTTCTAGTTCAGTTCTAGTTC
>NC_060950.1:12104232-12106280 GCF_022045245.1 Lucilia cuprina
AACTGAACTAGAACTGAACTAGAACTGAACTAGAACTGAACTAGAACTGAACTAGAACTGAACTAGAACTGAACTAGAACTGATCTAGAACTGAACCAGAACTGAACTCTAACTGAACTAGAACTTAACTAGAACTGAACTAGAACTGAACTAGAACTGAACTAGAACTGAACTAGAACTGAACTAGAACTAAACTAGAACTAAACTAGAACTGAACTAGAACTGAACAAGAACTGAACTAGAACTGAACTAGAACTGAACTAGAACTGAACTAGAACTGAACTAGAACTGAACTAGAACTAAACTAGAACTTAACTAGAACTAAACTAGAACTAAACTAGAACTGAACTAGAAAGTTCTTTGCAACTTTTTTTGAGTATTAGTAAAAAAGAAGAAGCACTAACAATGTACATGTTTCATGTGCATTGACTTATGATGAACTTCAATGTAATAAATTCTACTTATTTTTTTGCTTCCTTGGAAGTTATTATTTCGTTGAGGTTTTAAATGCAAAGTTTTTGTTTAAATTTTTACATTTTTATTATTTACAAGTAGAAAACTAATAAAATATTTAGAAAATGTTGCCAAATAAGCAAGCATATGTTACCAGGAAATTCACTTCATACACTCACACACACAACCAAATATAAACTTATACAAACTCACCATTTACAAACAATTTTTAGTTTGAAAACATTTTTCCGAGTATTTCTTAACTATACATATTCATAGTTATACATTTTTTGTGCACATTTGTAAAATACTGGAGGCAATGAACGTTTAACATAAAAACAATATTGAAGCGAAAAAACAGCAAAAATCAAAGAAAATTACAAAACTATTAAATCAGATATTCAGGCGGCAAAAAAAACTGTGTGTTTTTTATTTTATTTTATATTTTAATATGTCATCTTAACCACCGCGACAATTCAATGATCCAATCAACACTTTCACTTTATTTTTACTACAAAACTAAACCGCAATTATTATTTTTTATAGTAGTTAGAAACATTTCAACTGAGAAAAATGGTTTATTACAATTTCTGTATTATATTTTTTTTTAATTTTTTTCTTGTAATTTAACGCTCCGTAAAGTTTTTCGTTCACAATTTGAGTATTTAGAAAGACATACAGACAACAACATTTTCAACTAAAAGTCACAATTTTCTGTAATTTCTTGTCAGTTTTCTACACGAAACTATTTTTATTTATTTTTCTTGTACTTTTTTTCTAAAAGCAATTTCCATTTTAAACGTTCATATGGAAAGGGATTTTAAGGTATACTAAAAACTAAACTGAAACTACAATATTGTAGAATAAATTCGAAAAAAAACTACAAGCAACAATGTTGTTTTAACAACGTCAACGCTGTTTGACACCAAAATGTATACTTTATGTGTGTTGTGTCTGTATTTTTTTTTTTGTTCATTCTTTATATTTCTTTTAAATGTCTGTGTGTTTTTGTGTGCATGTTTACATTAATGGGGTGAATAAGGACGAAATACATATAAAACTATACAAAAACACTTTTACATACATACACATAAATAGAAAAAAGGACATGTTGAAAAAAAAATATAATAAAAACGAATAGAAAGCTCGATAAACAACATGTTAAAAGCATGTTGTTTGTTTTAAGAAAACAAGTGGTTGCCGGGGTAATAAGAGTGGGTGGTGGATTGGTTGTTATTTTTTTATTTAAAGTAAATTCCTATGTTCATTCAACATGATTTCCTTCTTCCTTAAATGGGTGCAATGTGGGTAAAAGGGGTAAAAATGTAAAAGTATGTGTGTTTATGTGGGAGAGAGTGAGAGAGAACGTTTAACTTTTAAAGCAAAAGAGAATGTGTTTTAAAGTAAGAGCGGGAGTTTGCTTTGAAGAGAATTAAGCTCTAAGGACATTGATGATGAGATTGCAGCGAATTTATTTAAACTGGAATTCAACAAGAACTGAACTAGAACTGAACTAGAACTGAACTAGAACTGAACTAGAACTGAACTAGAACTGAACTAGAACTGAACTAGAACTGAACTAGAACTGAACTAGA
>NC_060950.1:12106380-12140142 GCF_022045245.1 Lucilia cuprina
TCAGTTCTAGTTCAGTTCTAGTTCAGTTCTAGTTCAGTTCTAGTTCAGTTCTAGTTCAGTTCTAGTTCAGTTCTAGTTCAGTTCTAGTTCAGTTCTAGTTTGGTTCTTTTGAAATTCTTTAAATGACTTGCTTCCTACTATTAAAAATGTGTATACATTTGCATTTTTCTATAAACAAAATATTTTTACTTAAATTCATAGTTTTATTTCCCCAATGTATTGTAAACATATGTATGTTTCTCTCCGGTCTTCCTTTATAACGAAATTATATCTGTTGTAGAATACATGTACATATCTATTTAAAATAGTGCTAGTTTTAACCACCCACTCTACAAGGTTAAGGGTAGACTTGTTGTTCATATATTCATATAAATGTATGTGTATGTTATTTGCCAGGATATTTATTAATGTCTTTAGGGAATTTAAATTAATGTGTTTTTATTTTTATTAATATATGAAACATTAAATTAACATGTATTTAAATCTAAACAATAGTTTATTTTAGTAATTAGTAGATATTTAAGGTGTTTTAAGAGAATTGGTTCAAAAAACATTAACAGTGAACGAAATTATGTTGTCGAATTAAAAACTAATTGTAATACAATACTGAAAGCATATGTTGTATTTTGAATTAGACAGTGGAACTTTACTGAACTTTTTTAAGTAATTCAAAGAATTCGTTAAAGAAATAAAATATAACTTTTAAATAGTTTTCCAAATGTAAAACATGTCAAATGTTTGCACCAAAATAAAAAGTGACAACATGATAACATCGGCCATCTTAAAAAAAAACACCTCATTTAAATATTGTAGGTATTGTTCTGCCTTCAATTACATAAATTGAAGGTAAACTTTTTTTTTACAAAGTTCTTTATAAAAATAAAAGACAAACAATAAAATATTTTAATGTTCAGTTTTATAAGAGATAAGCAAAACAGTTACAATCTTTAGTTGAAAAAAAAAGAATTAAATTAATGACAGACAAATTAACACATACTGAAGTGTGTATGTGTAGTTAGTGCATATATCAAGAATGTCAAACAAATGTGTGCGATAACAATTTGTAAATAAATTTACAATAAAAGAAAATTTACATACTTACATACAATACATGAAAATTTATTCAAAAATGCTTTTACAATATACATAGATAGATATTTGTATATGTATGTATACAATTCTAACGTTACTGACTGACTAATTGTTTCATCATCTCTCAGCCTAAAGGGTTGAAGCTAGAAAGTTAAAATTTCATAACAAATAAATTTGTAAATCTACGGAATTTTAAGAAATTCAAATATTTAGGGCGTAGAAAGGGTTACAAACCGGAGGGCGGAATGTACTAAATTGAGTGGTTATATTGACAACATGAAATTCAACATGCAGATTCCTCAGTAAATGAAAATCTATATAAATCTATTAAATCTATAAACATTAAGAGCAAGTTTTTGAAGTGGTGATCAAATTCCAATTATACCTACACTGAAAAAAAATCAATGCCTAATATATACGAAAAATGTCGTATATTGTACGAATCATTCGTTGTTTTGCACCACGAAATTCTTTTGTAATATATACGAAATTGTACGAAATATTTTAGTATAATCCAAAATATTCTTGAAAAAACTAATTTACATAAATTGAAAAAAGGGAAATTTGAATGATATTATAATATTAATTTATTCAAACATTTTTGTTCATTTTAAAATAAATTTTCTAATTTTAGTTCAAAATTATTCTCCACACTAAATTTAAATTTTTTTTATGAAAATAATTCGTGAATAATATTATACTTTTTCTTAAATTTTATAAAAATGTTGTAGTTTTATTTAATAATAATATAATTAATATTATTACGTTTAATTTCGCTAAAATTTAAGAAAAAAATATTACGAAAAATTTTCGTACTTTCGTAAAAATATAAAAGTGTTTTATTAAATAATATTTCGTATTATACATGAAATTTTTGTAAATATTACGAAAATAGAAGTTACGAAATTTTTTTCGTAAAGTTGAGCAGGATTACTTTCAGTGTAGTCCACACTAGTAAACTTTTATTTACAAACTTTCTCTTAATTCTCTTTTGAAGTTTCCTTAATTTCTACACCAGAAATACAAGCCGAGATGGCTGAAATCTGCGGCGGCTGGCCGCCAACTTCTTTCGGCTAAAAAGCTAAGGCGGCTTAAAGGTAGCCGGTGATAATTAGGTTTCTATAAATCGCCTTTCGAATAATCGAACAATCGGTTTTTTTGGCGAAAAAAGTCGAAAAGTTGAAGTCGACTATTTTGTTCCAAAAAAGTTGATCGTCTGTGAAAAAAATCTAAAAATCGACTTTGGAAATAAAAGTTGAAAAGTCGAAAAGTCTAAAATATTTAAAATGACAAAAATTCTCAAAAATAGTTGAAAATCGAAAAATGTCAAAAATCGTCGACAAGTCTGAAATACTCGAAAAGTCGAAAATAGTCAAAAAGTCGGAAAAAGTCAAAAATATTCGAAAAGTGGAAAATAATCAAAAAATTCGAAAAAAGTCGGAAAAATTCGAAAAAAGTCGGAAAGTCGAAAAGTGGACTATTTACAAAATACTAAAAGTCGAAAAGTCTAAAAGTCGACTTTTAACTAACTAAAAAGTCGAAAAATCGACTTTGCATAAAATGCAAAAAGTTTCCTAGTGTGGACCTGCACTTATTAATCAGATTATTTAATCGAAAAATAAATGAAGTCTGTTGATGTTTATGAGTACAAGATTAAACTTCGCTGTGTTGCCATACAAAACAATAGAAAACGTCACTGTTTGTTATCAAAACAATGCATGTTTTATATAAAAAAAGAAGAAGACAATTGTAAAAGTAATATGAAAATTAAAGAAAATTTAAATTAAAAACAAAAATTTTGTGTTTTGAAGCCTTCATAGTTAGTACCATTCAAGTCTTAAAATATTTTATTGTTTATTTTTATAAAAACTATGTTATTTTTTGCAACAGCTGTTTACATTTTACCATTTCTTGCTCAAGCTTAAACCCCCTCCATTGGGCGCTTAAACTAGCAAACAAAATTAACTAACTGAGTACTAGGGTTCTATAGTTGAACGAAAAGTCGACTTTTCGACTTTTTGCATTTTATGAAAAGTCGACTTTTTGCATTTAATGAAAAGTCGACATTTCGACTTTTTGCATTTTATGAAAAGTCGACTTTCGACTTTTTGCATTTAGTTAAAAGTCGACTTTTATCATTTAATTAAAAGTCGATTTTTCGACTTTCAATATTTTATAAATAGTCTACTTTTTTCGACTTTTTTCGACTTTTCGACTTTTTTCGACTTTTCGACTTTTTTCGACTTTTTCCGACTTTTCGACTTTTTTTGACTTTTTCCGACTTTTCGACTTTTTCCGACCAGAGTTAAAAATTTATAAAGTTGCCAGAAGCGTAAATTTATAATGTTGCCATTTAACATTATATTATTATTTATTATTATTATTAATAAAAAAATTTTATTTATATTTTTTTCTATTTGTTGCAATTTTTTTTAGTTTTTTTCGACTTCTTTCTATTTTCGACTTTTCGACTTTTTTCGACTTTTTCCGACTTTTCGACTTATTCCGACTTTTCGACTTTTTTCGACTTATTCCGACTTTTTTCGACTTTTATTTACAAATTCGTTTTTTTTCCTAGACGATAGTCGAGTTATCGACTTTTTTGGAACAAAATAGTCGACTTCGACTTTTCGACTTTTTCGACTTTTTCAACTTTTTCCGGCTTTTCGACTTTTTTCGACATTCCGACTTTTTTCGACTTTTATTTACAAATTCGACTTTTTTCATAGACGATAGTCGAGTTATCGACTTTTTTTGAACAAAATAGTCGACTTCGACTTTTTTCGACAAAAAGTCGATTGTTCGATTATTCGAAAGTCGATTTATAGAACCCTACTGAGTACTCAATCCATCTTCTAAAGATTGACCCTAAATTAAACAATCAGAGACCTGAGCTAATAAAAAACTGTAGAAAATTATTTCTCGTACTTTTTCACTTAGAAACAAAAAAATAAACACGCATCGTATCGATTAAAAGAAATTCTGCACTATGTTTATTTCATTTAGTTATGAAAAGAGTAGCAAAGCACACCGGGCAAACAAAACTAAATCGAATTGATAAGTCAGTTCGCTAGCTGCCTGTCAGTTGAAGAAAAAAAAACACTCAACCAAATGAGGTTATAAATTTAATTTGAATACATTTTTCCCTTTTCTGTCTTACTAATTTAAATAAGTTTGTTTGTCGGATTATTTGTCAATTTATTAATCGTCTATTTGTGGTTGTAAGCTTTAATGAAAATGAATTGGAAAACAGGGTTTAAATATAAAAAAAACGCACTTCCTTCAGCAAACCGGCAAAATGACAAATATGTAATACAAACGGACGGACTGCTAGTGATGTATGAACGAAAAGACGGACGGACATACAGACCGTTCAGAAATAAACGATTACCCAGTCAATTCAATTAAATTAAAATGCATTATTATCCATTATCTAGACAACAAAAGTGAAATATCACAAAATCACCCTCACACAGTCAAGTCAAGCAAAAACAAAACGCTGACTGTAATATTAAAATAGATGTGAAAAACAATAAATTTTTGAGACACTATCAAGGAGGAACTAATAACTAACGTACGCCTAGAGTGTGATGAGAATATAGACAGCCTAAAGGTAAATAATGATCTCTTCTTACTGTCTTACTTACTTAGTGACGTATGTGGCATACAATAAAGTCTGATAAAAATTATAATACTTCACTATAGACTGTGAAACAAGTACAATTTGAAATATTAAATTATTTACTTACGTACATATTTACACATTTATTTTCATTCGAGCATATACTTACGTATGAGGTGTGCGTTGAAAATAAATTACCTATAAACGGGGTAATGATAATTTAAAGGGGGTTAGTTGTGACATTAACTGATGTATTGATATATCAGCTCAGCTCAAAAGACACATAAATAATTGTAAACGAACAGTTTAATATTGCTAGAACAGGTTTCAATCGAGTTAAGTTACTGCCACCTACCGGAAAGTCGAAAACTCGGAAAAAATCTAAAAGTTCAAAAAAGTCAATAAGTCGAAAAAAGTCGTAATAAGTCGAAAAAAATCGAAAAAAGTCGGAAAAGGTCGAAAAGTTGAAAATAGTCGATAAGTCGAAAAAAAGTCCGAAAATGTCTAAAAAGTCGGAAAAGGTCGAAAAAAGTCGTGAACTCGAAAATAGAAGAAAAAAGTCAAAAAACTAGGAAATAAATCAAAAACTCTAAAATATTCGTAAAAACTTGAAAAAAGTAAAAAAAATAGTCGAAAAAGATCGAAAGAAGTCGAAAAGTCGATTTTTTTAAAGTCGAAAATTTATAAAATACTTAAAGTCGACTTTTAATTAAATAAAAAAAGTCGAAAAATCGACTTTTAACTAAATGCAAAAAGTCGACTTTTCGTTTCAACTATAGAACCCTAATTCAGGTTCCTTCGTGATCCACGTATTGGCTGTTGTTTATACTTAAATCGCAGGAAGGAGGTGCTTGACTAAGGTTTGTCAGGTCATTACTGCTCTTTCTTTAATATATCAGTGATTTTTCTACATGGTTGAGTGCATTGTAGTTTAATCTAAAACTTGCTACACATAACACAATGTGTCTTTGTGAAAATTAAAATGATCCGTCAAGTCTTTAGTCTATAATTAGGCCTATATTCTAGTCTATAGTCTAGTCTATTACCTAGTCTAGTCTATAGTCTAGCCTAGCCTTAAGTTTAGTCAAATGTCTAGTCTAATCTAAAGTCTAGGTTAAAGTCTAGTCTATGGACTAGTTTTAGTTTAGTTTTTGTCTATAGTCTAGTTTATAATCTATAGTCTAGTCTATAGTCTAGTCAATAGTCTAATCTATAGTCTAGTCTATAGTCTAGTCAATAGTCTAGTCTATAGTCTAGTCTATAGTCTAGTCTATAGTCTAGTCTATAGTCTAGTCTATAGTCTAGTCTATAGTCTAGTCTTTAGTCTAGTCTATAGTCTAGTCTATAGTCTAGTCTATGGTCTAGTCTATAGTCTAGTCTATGGTCTAGTCTATAGTCTAGTCTATGGTCTAGTCTATAGTCTAGTCTATAGTCTAGTCTATAGTCTAGTCTATAATCTAGTCTATAGTCTAGTCTATAGTCTAGCCTATAGTCTAGCCTATAGTCTAGTCTATTGTCTATTCTATAGTCTAGTCTATAGTCCAGTCTACAGTCTACTGCCAAGTCTAGTCTAGGCTATAGTCTAGTTTATAGTGTGTAGTTTTGGCATTCGTTAATGCCGACCAAAAACCACCTACTAATTTGACTTTTTATTTGTGCTAAATAAACTTAGTCTAGGTATTTTTAAATGTGAACCCCAAATTAAATCAACTACATACATATGAACTTAATTGGGTGGTGGGCCGCAGTTTGTGGGTAATATTTAAAAACGCAAGTTTTTAAAAGCAACGGTCTGATGACCATTTATTAAACGCATAGACTTATAGAAATACTTTACAAGGAAACATATATAAATTTTCTCAGACATTTTATTGGGGGGATTAAATTGGGTGATTGTATGTTAATATAAATGTTAATAAATAAACAAGGATAGATATGTATGTGTTCTATATAGTAGTCTAAGACAAATTTTCCAAACTAGTATTGTATACACAATCTATAGCAGTAAATTGACATTTAATCATTAAATATTTAATAACTATGTAGGTATTTTTTTAATAATTGAAGTCCTTGTCAAACTAACTAATGCTCTAGTTGTATGTAGGTGGAAACTATTATTTTTTATTTTGATTATGTGTGTGTGTTTGACGAGTTTTTTTTAAATTGTTTATGGGGAACATAGCAGCAGGTCCTTTTTACAAGTTTTTTTTTTATTTAAACATACATGAAGCGTAATGTATGTTTGTATGTGATGTTATTGTTTCTGTTTGTATTTAGTTCAAAAAATCATGTTTTTATAATGTCACTTTTTATATATGTAGATAGATAGATAGTTAGTTTTGTTATTACTCATTCATGCATGCAGGCATGCATTTACTATGTCGATAGGTTGTGTCTAAGTAATATTGACTAAGGGGTTTTTACGTTCTTTTTTAAATATTTTCCATATTTTTCACTTTCATTCCATGTCTGTCTGTCTGCTTTGCTTGTCTATCTACATATTTCATTCATTTTATATTTATTTTTCCATTTATTATTCTACCACCATTTTTTTACCCGTTTTTCTTTTTACTTACTTTACTGGGCCAAATTGTTATTAATGTTATTATTTTTATATAGTTGTAGTTGTTTTTGTTATTGTTTAGCAAGTCATTTGTGTTGTAAATTCCATTTGTTAAACATTCAAGTTAAGGACATTAATTTCCATGGAGGAAAAAAAGCGCAATTTTATATTTTTTTGTTTAGAAAATTGAAGGTGAATTTAAAGTGAAAGTAATTAGGAAAAAATGCAATTTTAAAAATGAAAATATGTTAGAAAAAAAAAAAATATAAAATTAAGGGAACTTAATGTTGAATGGAAATCATAAATTATTAAATATTAATTAAAAAATCATTAATTAGTGAAAAGTATTGTAAAATAACACAAAAATATAATTAAAAAATAATTTATTTATTAAAATTAACAATTGTAATCATAATCCATTTAATCTACTCTAAAAAAAATTAAAAATTCATCCAGAATTTTATTTTGTAAATCTCCAATTTATTTAAATTTCTCTCGTTACAGGTTACCTTTCCTAAACAAAAACATATAACAAAGATTTTTGAAAACAAAAACAAAAAAAAAAAAAAACAACAAACCACATATGGATACATTAAATAAATACAGAAACTAAACTAAACAACAATAACAAAACATAAACAAGAATAATAAATAACAGAATACGAAAATAATAATAATGGATGCAGTTAATGCTGTGGTGACACAACCAACAGCATCAAGTGCCACAGTTTCAGCAAACACCACAACAACAGCAACAATACCATCATCAACGTCTAATGCTATCAATGTTAATCAGAGCAATAATAATATACACTCACACACCAATACACACAGTACGACGACAGCAACAACAAATAATAGCAACCAAAACAATAGCAACATTAGTATAGGCGGCGGTGGTGGCGGTGTTAACAACAATAGCAGCAACAGCAATAGTAGCTGTAGTAGTAGCAGTACTAGTAGCAATAGTAGTGGTTATGGTAGCACAACAACAACACCCACCAATAATTATGATTTACAGCAACAAACAACACCCACAACAACACCAATACCAACAACACCTGTAGCCATAGCGGAGCCCATAATACCCGTAGCTACTGTAGCTGCTGTAACACCTTACTACAATGAATCCATAACAAGCCACAATTTAGAGACACATCAACTACAACAACACCATACCCTGCATACGCAACAACAACAACATTTGCAGCATCAGCAGCAACAACATCATTTGCTGCAACCCCAACACCATCAATTGCCACAGAATCATTTACAAACGAATCTACAGCAACAGCAATATTTATCTAGACAACAATATTATTCAACGTATGATTATCAGCAAGCTGTAACACCAACACATAATTTATCTACTGGCCCCTCCTCCTCCTCCTCTTCAACACCGGCCTACAACTTGGGTATAGCAAGTCCATATGATATAACAGCTTCGCCATATGGTTCAGGGCAATATAAAACTTCAGGTTTAACAGGATCTCTAAATTACGAGAGAGGCTCAACAGCCAGAACGAATGTTGCAAGTTATAATCCCCAGCAGCAGCAACAACAACAAACTGAACAGCATCCAACCAAGACCATAAACCAACAGACCCAACCCTTTCCCGCAGTATTGTCTACATCAAAACAAAGAACTTCCTCTTTAATAGGCAATTCTACAAGTACCAACACTTCTAAACCTCAAGCTGCTGCCACACCCTTCTATGCCCAGCCTTTGGCTCCTCAGTCCCATTCTAATCCCACCACATTTTATGACAATACCAAATATAAAATGCCTTTAGATTATCATGACTCCTACGGTAATCCCTCAGCTGCTGCCACGGCCTCAGTCTATCATCAACAGCAAAAGTATTATGCGGCCGCCAAATCACAACTTAAAGAAGCCGGCTATGGAACGCCGCCAGGTTTAGCAAATAGCAAATCTGTATATCCCAATACGGGTAATTATTTTCCAACACCGGCGCCCTCCTATGACAAATATATGTATCCCCATAACGCTGCCACAGGTTATACGTCTAGCACCGGACACTTGGGCAATGAAACACCACCTGAAGTCGGAAACTATCGTAAACCGGTGGGAGCAAATACTATAAATTCTCCCTCTTGGCCTTGGGGTATAGATTATGCCTCAGGCAATAGTCGTACTATACCCCCACCGCCACCTACCAATCACTTGCCAACTGCTACGGTGGCTCCCACCCATGCCACCTATTTGACACCGAATCCCTCAGCCTTGGCACGTGATCCCTACTATATGGGTCCTGAGAAATATCCCATGAAATATGACAAATATGCTGCTGCCTCCTATCAACAGTCGTATGTTAGTCCGCCCGGCTCTAGACATCATATATGGCCGAATACACCTCATGGCTCTAATCTAACACAACCAAATGAAAGACATATGTTGGCCTCTGGTCCCACAGCCCCTGCCTCCTCACATGGTCTACACGGCGCTCCCTATTTTCCTGCCAATCCTAACAACGGCTTAAATAGTCGACAATCCTGTTGTCCTCAACCATATCAGCCGCAAAATTGCTACTATCCTCCCTCTCATGCTATACCACCACGATTAACACACAATCAAACGCCCATGGCGAACGCTCCGTCAAGTGCATACTTGTCCTCTCAAACATCACTGGGACAATCTCCACATTTGAATGCTTTATCAGCCAGCTGTAAATATGGCGGCATAATTCCCGACTATGGCAACGGTAATAAAATCAAAAATTCTAATGATCTCTATTTAAACGCTCATCACTATGATACAAATACTTCACCGCACAATTATGGCTATGGAACGGCAACAGCTCACAGCAACCAGCAGTTATATGCCAGTAATGCTCATCAATCTATGGCTCATGGTATTACGCCCTCATCACTACTAACACATGATCCTCTTAACGCTAATCCAGCGTCTTATACCAATGATCTCAGTTTAACGACAAGCAATTTTGATAATTATCACACACACCTGGACACTCATCTAAGTCCGCCGACATTGGCTGGAATACACAGTCAACAGCCACCGCCCGCTTACGGGCCCACGGTAGCAAAACGTGCCTTATTGGATTATCGTAAACCCATACAACCACAACCCCCACCTACAATTGCCGAAGAGTGTTATACGACTCTATCATCTAGGGACCATTACAATCAACAGGAGCTGTTGAATACCCCAGAGACCACTACAACATTTGGCGAATATGAAACTCATCAAAATAATGCCGCCAGTCTGACGTCTTTTACACATTCCACAGAAGTTCTACAAGAAGCGGATAAGACTAATGATGAAGGTAATAAGAATTTAAGTTTACGTGATTTCATTGCCAATTGGAATGATGACGAAGATGAATACCAAAATGCAGAAGAACTTAACTTTGACCAGAACAATGTCATTGATGAAGTTTTGCAAACGGCTCCAGTTGAACAGGAAACTGCAGCTGCAACAGTTGATATACAAAAATCAGAAATAATTAAAACTTCAACAGATGAATCCAAAAATAAGGCAGAATCGAAAGTAAACCACAAGCCACAGGAAAATCTCGATAACACAACATTAAATGAATCCTATGTCAACTTGCCTGATATTGTAATAGATATTGAAAAATCGAATAATGTTAATAACTCGATAACAACACCTACAACTAGTCCTGCACCTAATACAACACCAAAAGATAATAACACTTCGCTAAATCTCAATAATTTTGATGTTGAAAAGGAGCTCGATGAACTTAAACTCAAAAAACCCACACAGCAACAGGATACAACCAAAGATTTAAATGATATTAAAGATACCAATAGCGTCAGTACACCACAGATAAGTCCGTGCAAAAATCTAACCACCCAACTAAGTTTTGAAGATTTAAATTTGGAACCAACAAACAAAACCGTCCTTAATGGCGAACAAAGTTCGGAGTTAACAGAAAACTATTTCAAAGACATGGAAGGCTATGAAAGTGGTAGCAGTCGTCATTCAAATGAATCGGCTTTTGAAAAAGAATACGAAACCTTTATCAATAAAATCACCAGCGAACCGATTAAAACTAAAAGTTTAGAAGAACAAGCGACAGAAATCGATTTCGAACAGAATGTACAAGATTTTTCAAAGTTCTATAAACGTAAACGCAAACTAAAAGAAGATGAACTTAAGGCCCACGAACCAGAGGCACAAAATCAAAAGAAATTGAAACCTAATAAGGCCAATAAAGTTAACATTAATTCAAATTTTCCCCAGGTCTATACGAAAAAGTCAAGAAATAGATGGCCCAAAGGCAAACCGCAAATTTTACATAAACGTAAACCTTTGTCGTTATATTACAAGATCATACATTCCATAAGACGTTTCGGTTTATATCGCTTACGCAGAGTACGCGAATATATGTCAGAGTTAAAAGAGAAACATTTACCTCTAATCAAAAGACAATCCATTAAGAATTATACACACGATAAACCCGAGAATTTAACTAATCCGAAAACTTTAAAAGCTTTATGCATAATAGCAATTAATAGTGAAGAATTTCGTCAAATGTTAATGTTAACGTTAGCGGTGGATTGTGGAGAGTGCAGCTTAGAAAACGAGGACAAACATATATGCACTGATCCGTCATGTGAAACTTGTGAAGTTATAAAAAGTTTAATGGAAGCGGAAGGAAGTTTTGAGGACACTTTAGTGCAACAAGTTACCGAACCTATCACTGAAAGCGTTCTTATTTTAAGTGAAGACGTTAACAGTGAAACACTGGAAATTTTAGAAAATGTCATTTACTTAAAAGATGAACATAAAATGATCTCAAATGATATTGAAAATGTTCAATATTCCAAAGAAAATACCACGTTGTTAGATGCCCAAGTTCTGGAGCAATGCAACTTAAATCCGGCAGACTCTTATTTTGAAACTCAATCGGATTCCCATTATGAAAGTAATATCGAAAAATCTGTTACAGAATTTGATTTAAAAAACTGGTATGAAAAATCAAAATCACCGGAACAAGACTTATCAGCCAAAGAAAATTCAGACATGTTTGTCTCTGAAGCAGCAATAACTGAATCGGATCAAGCTATTCCCTTAAGTCCTGAAACAAAAAAAGAAACTTCTGAAATTCCACTACAACTTGAATCTGAACAAGACAACCTTGCAAAAGTTGAAAGTGAACCAGACGATGTTAAACAAAATAAACCAGAAGAATCCCATCCCGATTCCCCAACTGAATTATGTGAAGATGAAAATTCAAATATATCCAATGCTACAACAACTAAGAAAACTTCAACTGAAGTTAAAAAGATCTCAAAATCGATTACAAAAGACGACAGTGATAGTGAGGAATCTGATTCCAGTGAATCTGATTCTGACAGCAGTTCATCTAGTTCGGATGATGAATCGGAGTCGGAGGAGAGCAAAGAGTCAAGCAAGAAGTCTAATGCTAAGGATATTGACAGTGATACCGATTCAGAAAGTGATTTAGAAAATGATGATGAAAACTTGAATTCCGATACTGAAGAATCAAATCATTCGAAAATTAACGATTTGGAAAAACATAACTCAGACTGCAAAAAACATCAAAAGTTTGCTGACTCCTTCAAGAATGTGAATTCCGAAAGTGAAAACCTGAATTCCGATAGAGATGAATCAAATCATTCGAATATGCCTGATCTAGAGAAAAACAAATCAGATAATAATGAATGTGAGAAGTCAAACGATTTATTCAAGAAAGAATCGGAAAATGTCCATCCTACACCTAGAAAATCACCTACAAAATCCATTAGTGATGTCGAAGATGAAATCACCCCAAAAAGACAACAACGTATTGTTTTACGTATTAAGAAATCTTTTCAACCCAGTCCAGATAACAACGATTCTAGAGAAATATATGTTTCGGAGAAATCTATAGAATTTGATAGTCAAACAGAAAGTGAAACTGAAGATGATGATATAGTATCAACGACTTCAAAATCAAGTCAAAAACTAAAAGATTCTTTCGATGATCAAAACTCTAATAAATCACTATCGCCGAATAAAGAATTTGAAAATCATTCGGAAAGTGAATCTGAAGATGACAATATTTCGGAAAATGAATTCAATCAAATAACAAAACGTCCAAAACGAGAAACAATAACCGAAAAATCTATGAAATCTCAAAAAGAATTGGGTAATCAGACAGAAAGTGAATCTGATGATGAAGATGATGATGTTACGGAGAAAGAACGTCAAAGTCCTTTTACAAGTTCAAAACAAAATGCGTTTGTAGACCATCAAAGTGAATCTGAAGATGATGAAATACCGGAGAAAAAATCAAAACTTATGGCAAAATCTCCAACTCATAAACATTATAACATATCAAATGCTTCTGAAGACTTAAAAGTTCAAATGGAAAGTGTTCCTAAAGTACATAACATTTTAAATAGAACGTCCGTTATTATTTCAACGTCTCTTATATTAAGCCCACAGCAAGATTATCATAATTCTGAAGAGGTCACAAATCATTTTACCGAAAATCAAGTAGAAAAAGAAATCGAGAAACGTGACGATGTTATATCAATTAAGGAAACAAAATTAAGCTCAAAGCAAGATGATTTGAAAAACTCTTCCGAACCGAGTAATGAACCAGTTAGACTTAGTTTAGAAAATGAAATCACAGACTTAATTCCAACATCCCAAGATCTTTTAAATGAAGAGAAATCTGCAGATTTGTTGGCAGAAACTTCAAAATTAAGTCCACAGCTGGAGAGTTCAAAAGATATAGTTGCAAATGTGAAATTTACGGAACATCGTGCTATATTTGATGAGCAGATCACGCAAAATAAATCTAAGTTTAATCGAAAAGAAGAATCTTCATATATTGAAGACGATATTCCAGCAGAAAGTAAATCTGAAGATGATACAGACGAAGAGGAGAAAGAGAATTTCGAAGAACCAATCAAAAAAGATGCAGATCATAAAAAGGTTCAATCAGAATCGGAAAGTAGTTCTGATTCAGAGTATGATTCCGAGGACGAGGAAAATCCCAAAGATTCAATGCCAATTGTGATATCTGATGATGAATCTATGGATAAAACAAGTGCTAATGATAATCATCATCAACCCATCAAATGTATTAGCAAAACGTCTGAAGATTCTTTTCAACAAAGTGATTCGTCCGGGTCATTGCATGATTATGATGAAGATTCTCTAGATTTTATTAGCGAAATCCATTCGAATTTGTCAAGCAATATAGTAAATTCCTCTAAGATGTCGAAATCAGCCAGCAAAGATGAAATATTGCCAGCTACACAAACTCTGATTACGTCGGAAAATATCATTAAAATTGCTAAAATCTTGGAAGAAAAAGACATTTCGAATAATACAATACAAAGTGATTCAGATATCAAACGTTCTAAGGAAAATCTGACTTTAGAATCAGTTGAAAACTTAGAAGAAAAACAAGTTTCAAACAATACAAATCAGAGTGATGGAAAACTTTCTGCAGATATTAGAGACCCTAAAGAAAATCTGTCAATGGAATTGCTTCATTCGGTTAATTTGAAAGATAATGATGAATCAAATAATTCAAATGAAATTCCAAAAGAATCATCTTCAAATGTAAATAGTTCAGAAGATCTTTTACCATTGGATTCAGTAACAATCAAGGAAACTCAAAATATTGAAAGTGAAACCTCTTCCGAAAAAAGTTTATTGGAATATTCTAGTACTTCAGATGACTCAGATGAGAAAAACGATGATGAATTATCAACTAAAGATGATAACGAAACAGAAAAAATTCCAGAAATTACCTTAGACAAGAAAGACCAAAAATCAGACGAAGAAGTCGAAAGTCAGACTAATACCGAAAAAAGTTTATCGGAATATTCTAGTACTTCAGATGACTCAGATGAGGAAATCGATGATAAATTATCAACTAATGAAGATAATGAAACAGAAAAAGTTCCAGAAATTACCTTAGACAAGAAAGACAAAAAATCAGACGAAGAAGTCGAAGATATATTTTCCATCGAAGAAGATAAGCAAACAGAAGAAGACATTCAAATATCTGAAGATAATAAAGAGCAAAAGTCTATAAGCTCCGAGAGCATTTCAAATGATTTTAAATGTAACGAAAATGTGATCGCTCCTTTAAACTGTTTAAACTCTAATCCATCACAAGTTAATGATGAAAATAAACTATTACATGAATCGGAAGCATCAAGTAAAGATCCAGATACTTTTGAACAGAATAACAAAACTTTGGATATACTTTCCATCCAAACTGTTCCAAAAGAAACTGTAAATGTATTGGTCGAGAATAATCCTTCAAGAATTAGTGAAAATTTAGAAATTTTGGCCGATGTTATTGTAAATCAAATTAGTGCAGAGCATGTAATTCAAACGAAAATGGTGGAATCAGAAACTGATCCTAAGCCCACAGAAAATGAAAAACCACATACCCAAAATTACGGCGAAAGTTTGACATCAGAAATAAATGATTCTATTCAACAGCCTGAAGCTAAAGAATCTGAAATTATTGTCAAATCTATAATTAAGGAACGAACTGAAAATAGGAGCTACGAACCCAATTTGGAAAAGATGCATAGAGAAACATCAAATACTTTTAATACAACTTGCTGTGACGAACAATTTACAGAAATAAAAGATTCGATTCATCAATTGGAAGCCAAAGAATGTGAAATTAATTCCAAATCTATAATTGTGGAACCATCTGAAGCTATTACATATTCCGATGAAATGTGTGACGCCTCCAATTTGGAAAAAGTACATAGAGAAACATCGGATACTTTTGACGCAACTTGCAGTAATGAACAGTCTACCGCAGAAATCGAAACCGACGAACAAAACATTTCTGGAACAAAGACTGCAGAATTTGATAAAGATGAAAGCGATGCTATTGTGGAAGAGGCAAAGCCTGTTTCAAAAAGGTTTAAGGAAAATTCAGAATCTTTAGCAGATCGTAACAATGAAAGAACTAATTACTTAAAAGAAACATTCAGTTCAGATGATTTAAATACTGAAATCGAAACTGAAAACTCCGAAACGGTTGTAGAAGCAGTAACTGTACAGTCCGAATCTTTAGAAAAGGAAAATACTGCAGAAATTCTGAAAGAAACAAGTAATTCATTGAAAAATGCATCTGAACAATCAGATGTTACATTGGATCCAATAATTAGAGAACCAAATAACATTCCATTCCATGAATCTATTAAAGAAAATGCTGAAGTTATTTCACACCCCAAAACAAAAGAATCAGATTTAATTTCACCACATCAAATATTTGAAGTCTCAAATGATATTCAATCACCAAAAGTGATCACGGAAAGGTCGGAAATTACCTCAAATATGGAAACTAAAGTAACAGAGATTGTTTCAAAACAAATACCTAATGTTTCAGATACTTTGGATTATTCAAATAAGCAACTAAATGAAAATTCCGGTAATACATGTGAACTCAGTAAAAATAAAGAAGAGACAACTCATACTCTTTCCAAATCTGTTGATGAGGACATTGCAGAGTCTTTGGAAGAAAAAAGTGCTGAAAAGGAAACTGAATTAGCTACAACTTTTTCAGAATCTATAACTAAAAATCCCGATTTACAAGAAGAATCTAATAAACAAACTTCGGAAGTTCTAGAAGAAATATATGAAGAAACTAAAAAAATACCGAACACCTGGGATGATACAGATATTTTCAAAGAAGTCAGTCAAGAATGTTTAGAATCGATTAAAGAAACATTAGATCAAAAAGAATCAAATGGTGATGATATTACTATCAAAGAATCAGTGCTGAATCTGGTAACAGAGATATCAGAAATTCCAAAAGATAATGAAACTAAATCGGAAGCAATAATCAAACAAAATGAAAATATAGTAGCGGTATCAGAGGCGTCCAAATTCCCCGAGGAAAATGAAACTATATCGGAAGCAATAATCCAACCAAATTTGGAAGAGAAAACTGCAAGTTTGGAAAAACCTAAAAGTGAAAATAACGAAATTGAAACAACAACTGAAAGTTATAAGTCTACTACTGATATTTGTCAAACGAAATCCGAAGCTTTAGTTCTAAAACCAAAGAGACTGATTGAAAATGAGAATCAAACTTCTGAGTATTATGAAGAATCTGATTCTGTTCATGCAAGTCCCACGAATGCAGAAGCTTTCATTGAAAACACTAATAACTTGATTAAAACTTCTAATGAAGAACGTGTTCACCAACATCTAACTACAACCGATGATGTAACCTCAAACGAAGAGGAAGAATCTATGGCGCTGCAAGAAGATCTAGGAAAGTCTGAGGTAGTTGAGCAACTAAATAATTTGGTAGAAGATAAATTGGAAACTTTTGAAGTTGATGATGAAGAATCAAAAGTTCAACAGAAAGAATGTAGTCCAGTTGAAGACTCGAATGAAAACATGCCAACGAATGAAAAAGAAACTGAAGTTATTTCTGGATTTCAAGAAGAATTGAAGGCATTAAATAGTCAGACAGATGAAAAACTTACAGTTGAACGTCAAATCAAAACTTTACATGAAAATATAGTAGACAACAACATCACGCAAGAAGTCAATAAAACTCCAAATAGCATTGATCAGGAAACTGGTTCCATCCAAATAACTCAACCTAAAGATGGTGAGTTGCCAAGCAAAAACTATAAACAAGAAGTTAATAAAACTCCAGAAAGCTTTGATCAGGAAACCGGATTCAACCAAGCAGTTAAACCTAAAGATGATAAGTTTCCCAACAAAGACTATAAAGCCGACGAGGATCCAAAAGTTGAACACCAAACCGAAACTTTAGAACGTATTCCTAACCAAACAACTCTACCTAAAGATGATAAGTTACCAACCAACAAACATCAAACAGAGGATGTTGTACAACAAACCGAAACTTTAGAACATATTCCTAATAGTAGTTTAAGTGAAACTGTTTTAACTAAAGACAACCAAGAAGATATATCCAAAGACTTTTTAGGTTTCAAAAATCAATCAAGTTTTGAAGATGAATCTGAGGATTTTCATGGTTTCGAAGATCTCGAAGAAGTCGCAAGAATACGACAAGAAATAGAAAATCTAAATGATGATTCAACCGCCAATGATGGATTCTTAAATTACGGTACATTAAGCAGAGAGCTGCATAAAACATCAACTACATCATTAACGGGAAGCACTTCGTCGGAAATCAATGAATTAGAAGCTTTAGAGAAAGAATTATCACAACATCAGCCGGAGATGGAGGGAGACGACGAAGAAGAGGATAAACAGACTGAACAAGATGTGCAAATAGCAACTGATAAAGTTGTATCAACAAACGATATAGAACATATCAAACAAATGCTGGAAAGCGATGAGGAGCAACAGGAACAGGAAGAAAATGGAAAAACTGAAGTCGACAAGGATGGAGTGCAATCAACGAGGGACGATACAAATAAAGATAAGTCAAAGTATATATTAAGTTCTGTAAATTCTATAATACCAAAGTTAAGTGACCTTTGTAGGGCTGCCTTAAATAGTTCCTTGAATTCTAATAGTAATTTAGCACAAGACACAACTGAAACGTCCACCATCCTAGTGGAACGTGAATTAAGTGTAGAAGAAGCTTTAGCTGAAATGTATCGCCAGGCGGGTGTATTATTATCCGATCCCGAGGATTGTGATAATGATATTTCTCCATCCGGCGATGAGGAAGCTCATGATGTCTTACTGATTAACTTACAAGAAATTTTAAATAGTGATAATAATGATGTTTATGTTTTACAATGTGATATGAATGAAAATGTTTTGAATGTCGTACAGCAAACAAATGAGGAACGAAATGAACAAGAACCACCAGTTAGCCATGACATGGAAGTTAATGTAAATGCGGAAAGAGTAAATAGAGTACAATTTATCGGTATTTTAGATACGCAAAGTACAGAACCACAAATACACATAATTAGTTCCGATTCCGAAAGTGAGGTTATCATACTGAGCGATGATGAATCCGATAACAGTTATAGACCTTTTCTTGCCCGACCAGAACGTATAACAATACCCTTTATCAATGATGGTAATGATGATATCAATAATATGGACAGTTTATCCGATATATCAACTATACATCATGAAGAAATAGTACCTGATAATTTAAATAAATTCTTACAAGAAGAATTCTATAAATATTTACACGAGAAATATGTACAAAGAAATATATCAAAATATTATCATGCCAATCGGGTGTTGAAAAAATATCGCAAAAGATATATTAAGTCTAAGAGGCAATAGAGTTAGAATTTTGGAAGTCTAAAAGAGGGCAGATTTAATGTATGGACTCGGCATGGAATATGAAATTTCTTTAGGATATTTCATAGATCAATCTATGGTATTTTCTATAGTCTAGTTTGTAGTCAAGTTTAGAGTCTAGTGACTAGACTATAACACAGATCGGACTACCGATCCGACTACTAATCACAATATGGACTATAACAGAGACAAGATTACAGCTCCGACTGTAGATCAGAATATAATATAGTCTACACTATAGACCAGATAACACATTAGACTACCGATCAGATTACCTAGATAATAGACTAGAATATTAAATACTATAAAATAGATTATAATCTAGAATTTCTACTAGACTATTGACTAGATTAGACTATTAACTAATCTATAGTTTAAATTATAGACTATAGAATAAACCATAGACTAGACAATAGATTAGACTATGAACTAGACTATAGACTAAACTATAGACCAGAATAAAGAATTGACTATAGATTAGGATATAGACTATATACTAGACTATAGACTAGACTATAGACTAGACTATAGACTAGACTATAGACTAGACTATAGACTAGACTATAGACTAGACTATAGACTAGACTATAGACTAGACTATAGACTAGACTAGACTATAGACTAGACTATAGACTAGACTATAGACTAGACTATAGACTAGACTATAGACTAGACTATAGACTAGAATACAGACTAGACTACAGACTAAATTATAGACTAGACTGTAGACTAGACTATAGACTAGACTATAGACTAGATTATAGACTAGACTACAGACTAGACTATAGACTATATTATAGGCCAGACTATAGACTATACTATAGACTAGAATGTAGACTAGACTATATACTAGACTTTAGACTAGACTGTAGTGTATACTATAGACTAGACTATAGACTAGACTATAGACTAGACTATAGACTAGACTATAGACTAGACTATAGACTAGACTATAGACTAGACTATAGACTAGACTATAGACTAGACTATAGACTAGACTATAGACTAGACTATACACTAGACTATACACTAGACTATAGACTAGACTATAGACTAGACTATAGACTAGACTATGGACTATACTATAGACTAGAACTTGTCCATGCCTGACCATTATTTCATATTCTTAGCCAATACAAGTACAATTTAAAAAAAAAAAAAAACAACAACAACTGCCATTGAAATGTAAAAGAAAATTTAAAAAAATTAAACAATAACAAAAAAATTAAAACTAATATCAAAAACAGGAATCTCGAAAATCCAAATTTTTTAAATTATTTTTATTGAAAAAAAAATAATTATAATAAAAGCAAATAATGATAATAATTATTTGGGAATCTCATATTTAAATCACAATAACCTGAATAAATCGGCCAATTGTGTATGGAACCAAAACATACTGATCATGGAGTATAAACGTATTTTAATAGCTTTATTTTTTCAATAATTATTTATTTAATTGAACATAAATTATTAAAGATTTTAAGCTTCATTTACTCTTTCCGCATTTGGGTTTTGAAAAACAAAATTTAAATATTAAAAAAAAAACAAAAAAACCCATTAAAAAAATATTTTTTCTATGAAAAAAGTATTTACAGTTTAGATAAATAAAATTTAACTATTTTAATAATAACATTGCATGACTTTATACATTTTTTTTCTACATGTTTTTTTTTTTGCTGTCATTGTGCATTAATGATAATTACTTGTAAAACATAGCATTCAATGTTTTTTTTTTCAAAATCATATAGTTTTTGTACAAAAAAAAAAGGTTTTACATGATAATTAAATATTTTTTTATTTATATTAGGTTTAATATTTAAATTCAAATAATTTAATATTTTTGTTTTGTTAAAACATATAATAGTTAAAAGTGTCAAAGTAGTTTTGATTTCGTTTAGATTTTTAATTTTTTTTAGTCAATTATATTTATATTTTTTGTTGTGTTTTTTAATATATTTATAATGATTTATATTTAATGGTTTTATGTTACAATTAAAATATAAATGGTTGAATTGTTATTTTGTTATTTAACCTGAAAAAAGAGAACACCCTAAGTGCATTAATTGTTTTTTTTTTAATTTTGATTTATATTTTTTTAGAATTTAGTAAAATAGAAATCTTGCCTAAAGTTATAAATGTTTTTTTTTTGTTTTGTTTTAATATTTATAAGAAATAATAATTACTTAAATATAAAGGGACAGATTTTGAAAAGTTTTGAAAGTTATTTCCAAATCACTGTGTCGATCGATCTTTTGATCTAGTTAGGATTATTGAAGGAACTTACTTAGTTTTGTAAAAGATAACCTAACATTTTCTTAAATTAAAAAAACGATACAATTTTCTATAGAAAAACGATCGTAGATTTCATAAGAAAACTCTATAATTATCCGTCAGATTTTGAAAGGTTTTAGAAAACACGATTTTAATCACTATGTCGATCGATTGTACTAAGATTTCTATAAAAAATCTGTTGACCTAAAGTAGATTATTGTACGATCATACATACGTTTTCTACAGGAAAACGATCGTAGATTTCTTAAAAAAAAACTTTATAATGATCCGTGCATTGATCGAATGCTTCTTATAAAAATTATCATGATTTTCTATGAAAACCTAGACGTTGATCACTTCGTCGATCGCTTGTAAGAAGATATTTTTAAAGGATCTATTGATCTAATAAATATAATCATAGTTTTCTTAAAGAAACTGTTTGGTGCTTACAACTTGCTCAGAAATCACACTTTTTCAATGAGACAAATGTGACAACTGTTTTTTTTTTTATAAAAACGATCATAGTGTTCATTGGAAAACTCATTGTAGATCGCTGAGTTAATCGATTCTTAGGGGATTACAAACTTGATGTTGATCACTGCTTCGATCGATTGTAAGAAGATTTCTAGAATATTGGAAAAAATATGATCATCGACACAGTTTTCATATAAAAACGATCATAGTGTTCATTGGAAAACTCATTGTAGACGCGGAGTTAATCGTTTTCTTTGAAAACAATCATTCCACGCGTTGATCAATTGTTAAAGGTTCACAGATGTCTATACAATTACTCGTTTCTTAAGGAAATTGTTCGGTTCTTATAAATTTCATCAGAAATCACGTGTTTTCTTAAATTTATTTGACGATCCTAGTTTTGTTTAGAAAATTCAGTAATTTTTATGTGATCACTAATCCTGTCTTCTATACAAAAGCTATCATATTTTCTTTACAAAGTTTAATGTAAATCACTGCGTTGATCGATTGTTAAATGATCTCATATATTTCTATAATACACTTTTTACTCTAATGAATACAATAAATACGATCAGAAATAAGACATTTTCTGAAATAAGTTTAACGATCACAGTTTTGTTTAGAAAATTAAAAAAAAAATTTGATAATGTATAACATATTTCTTTGAAAAATTAAAGGTGGTCGATTGTAAGAAGATTTATATAAAAAATGTGTAGATCTACCGATCGTATGATCATTGTTTTCTTAAGGAATTTTTTTGATGATCACAAGTTGTTTTTTAGTTTTGTTTAGAATAATGATCATAGGTTACTTAAGAAGTATCAATTCATCATATTTCTATAACCGATATGTTGATCTAATAAAAATGATTGCACGATCTTATTTTCTTAAGGAAATAGTTTGAGGTTAAGGAATTTCTTTAGAATTTACAAGTTTTCTTAAATGTATTAAACGATCGTAGTTTTGTTTATAAAATTAGATCATCGATCTTGTTTTCTATAAAGAAACATTTATAGTTTTCTTAAAGTAGATAACTGCGTCGATCAATTGTTAGAGGATCATATATTTGCATAAAAGATCGCTTGATCTAGTGAAGGTATTTTTTATAGATCACATTTTTCAGAAATTACAAGTTTTCTTTAATTTAATTATCACAAATGTGATCATCGAGTCTGTTTTCTAGAAAGATCTGTTGATCTAACAAAAACTATTATATGATCAGTCTCCTCTTAAAAAATTACTTAAATTTTTTTCAGAAATCAAAAGTTTTCTTAAATTTATTAAGTGATCACAGTTTAGTTTACAAAATTAGGAAACATGTGATCATCGAGCCTCATTTTTATGCATATAGAAACGATCATAGTTTTCTTTAGAAAACTCATGATAACTGCGTCGATCAATTGTATAAATGATCTGTAAATCTAATAAAAATTATTGTATGATCACTCTTCTGTTAAGAAAATAACTTCAAATTTCTTCAAAAATTAAAAATTTTCTTAAATTTATTACAGTTTTGTTTACAAAATTAGAAAAAATGTGATTATCGATCTTGTTTTCTATATAGAAACGTTTATAGATTTATAAAACTCAATGTTGATGTCAGCATCGATCAATTGTTAGAAAATCATATATTTGAATAAAAGTTCTGTTGATCTAACAGAAATTATTGTATGAACACTCTTCTCTTAATTAAAATTACTTCAAGTTTCTTTAAAAATCAAACGTTTTCATGAATTTATTTAGCGATCACAGTTTTTTTTTTTACAAAATTAGAAAAAAATGCGATCATCTTTCTTGTTTTCTATAAAGAAACGTTTATAGGTTTCTTTATAAAACTCAATGTTAATAAGGGCGTCGATCAATTGTTACAGGATCATATTTACATATATTAAAAAATATATTAATCTAATCAAAATTATGGTGCGATCACAGTATTCTTAAGGAAATTGTTTATCACTCATAAGTTTCGTTAGAAAACATACGTTTTCTTTAATTTATTTAGCGATCACAGTGTTATTTATATAAGAAAATCTGAAATCTGATAAGAAATTTAAAAAAATTCAAAATTTTTGCCTTAACAAAATCTGCCCTTAACAAAATACGTAAAATTTTTGACAAATATTTAATGAAAAAACATTGTAATGTTAAATTAAATAAATAAATGTTATAAATAAATATAAAAATAAATAAATAATATTTTTAAATATTTATATATTAAAATGTAAATATTAAAATATTTATATACAGGAATATACACATATAAAAAAAATAAAACAAAATATAAATTTATCAAAAAACAAACAAATATTTTTAGCTCAATTTTATAAAAATAAATAAAATTATATATAAATAATATTAATATTTTATGAATATATAAAAAAAACATAACAAAACACTGCTTTTTTTTCTTGTCGTTAATAATTTTTTTTGTTTGTCATTAATTTTTGTAACACATTCCAAAGTTAAAGGACCAAGTTTTAGCTAAATAAATATTTTATATAAAAATTAAAATTTAATATATTAAAAAAAATATTTATTAGAAAAAAATTAAATATTTTTTTATAAAAAAAACATTTTTTAAAATTATATTTTTAATACGCTTATTTTTTTGTAGTACAAAATAAAATTGTTTCCAAATTTCTAAAAAAAAGATAAAATTTTATATAAAAATATTTAAGTTAAAATATAATTGGTAAGAATTTAAAATTATTAACGGTTGTTTTATTATGTTTAATTAATTGACTGATATTAAAAAGTTAAAGTTTTTGTTTTTTTTAGGGTGTAGGCTTTATAATTTTATAAGAAAAAAAAGGCTTTATTAAAAAACAAATTAATAAAAAACCTAAAGCGTTTTTATTTATAAAACATTAAAAAACAAAAAATATATTTATATATTTATAAGAAAAAAATAAAAAAAATATTAATTATAAATATACACAACCTTTGGATCTGGTTTTATCTAAATGCCTTTAATAACATAAAAAATTAAAATATATTTATAAATTAATTTGTTTTAAGTAAATAGTAGTTTGAAAAAACGGTATTTTATTACACCTCCCCCCTCCTCCACTAAATTATTTATTATTAAAACTATTAATTACTGTTCAGTTATAAGATAGCGACAAATAAATCTATATAATAAATAAAATAAACTCTTTTAATTAAAATAATATTAAATTAATGATAAAAAAAGAAACTAAATTATAAAAATTAAATCATTTGTTATTAATCTAAATGTTTGAAAATGCATTTTGTGTGTAATTTATATTTTGTATGTTATTAAGTTTAAATATTTTAATTTTTTTTCTCTTTTGATTTCAAAGAAACCAACAAAAAAAATAAATGTTTTAAATGTATCAATGTTTTAAAAAATGAAAATTTTTCTAACGTTTTTTTTAATATAAAATAGATTTTTCTGAAGTTAAAAAGGTAAGTTTAAGACTGGAGTTACAAAAGTAGGGTTACCAGTTTGCATTATGATTATGACAGAGTTTATAAGAAACATGAGCTGGTGTTAGAGTTGACAATCAAATGACAATCAATATCTGATAAAACCAAGATTTTAACCCATTTTTTATTTATAAGAAATATAAGCCGGATCACATTTGGAAACTTTTGATTAGGGTTTTATAAATCGACTTTCGAATAATCGAACAATCGACTTTTTGTCGAAAAAAGTCGAAGTCGACTATTTTGTTCCAAAAAAGTCGATAACTCGACTATAGTCTATTAGAAAAGTCGAAAAGTCGACTTTGTAAATAAAAGTCGAAAAGTCGGAAAGTCGAAAAAAGTCAAAAAGTAGGAAAGAGTCGAAAAAAGTCGAAAAAGTCGAAAAAGTCGAAAAGTCGAAAAAAATCGGAAAAAGTCGCAAATAGTCGAAAAAAGTCGAAAAGTCGAAAAAAGTCGGAAAGTCGACTTAACTTAATGCAAAAAGTTGACTTTTCATAAAATGCAAAAAGTCGAAAAGTCGACTTTTTATAAAATGCAAAAAGTCGAAAATTCGACTTTTCATAAAATGCAAATGCTTATGGCAAATTGAAAAGAGTTGCCACAAAATATTGTGCTAATAATAAAATAGTGAAAACTACTATAATAATGTTCATTTTCTGCCGAAAAAAAACTTATATAGAGACAGTTTTCTATATAACAACGTTTTAAGTCGAAGTGCTTTATGTGAGTAAGTGAAGAGTAGTCCTATCTCACGGTGGTACTTTAACAACCACTGGGTGAGTAAAAATTACAACACACCATTGCCCCTTTGTGTATCTTACACGCACTTTGCTCAAGTAATCGAGGTATCTAATCTCTAACCACTGCTCCCACGTTGCTTAACTTCCGAGATGCAAAACATCACTACCGTTTACAACCACACAGATGGATAGGCCTATGTTGAGTCGGCAACAGCACCAAATAAGCTGAAACTTTCAATGGTATTACTTTTATATGATACCTTTTTTCCATCATCATATAACCCAGCACACTTCTCATTTATCCGACTCACTCATAAGAGAAAAACATACGACACTCATTTAAGTATATGGGTAAGGTGAGGCCCGCATATCTCTAGTCCCAAAGTCACTTCTTTGTGGCATATATGTTGTCTTAGGCAACAGCACCGAACTTATCCGGAAATATTGACTTTACCTTACATCAGTCTTTTAACTGCCACTACGTGGATCCCGAAGGAACCTCAACCAGCCAAGTTATAGTTCTTCGGACAACTGTCCACCCGTAGTACCATATTGTGTGGTTCTCTGGTTTGACCTCGTGTGAAATCATACCAAGGACAAGCCGAAGAGTGAAGTGACATCAACAGTTTATAGTCCCAGGCAGACTACCTCTACACCCCCGGATTGCAATACACCAAGATAGGATCTATCATCATGGAAACATGCCTCGAAACTGACTATTATACAAAAACAGACTATAATACAAAAATGTTTGAAGAAAAAGTCAAATTGAGCCGACAATTTAGCCGCTGCCGACCGAAAATGTTTGGGACGTCGCCGATCATTTTGCATCGGCATTTATCTCTGTTGTTTATTATACAAAAATACGTTTGTAAAATTATTTTAAAAAATTACGTTACATATTTTCTATTTATTTGCATTTTTTTGTAATATTACTTTGTATTTGTTTCCAACCAAAGAAACAGCTGATTATGATAAATTCGTAATTCGAACGTACAGCTTGTGTAATTCGCAGCTGAAATTTTTTATGTCGGATCATTTCATTCAGTTTGTAATTGGATGTTGAGAATTAATTTTTAATTTAATCCTTCACCTAAAAATTGACCCTCGGAAGATCCAAACGATTCACTTTTGAACGAGTGTTCGAATATTAAACCTTTCTAGAAAAATTATTAAACAATAATCACTGTTTTATAAACGATCACAACTTTCTATAAAAGTTATCCTGATCTAATAAAGATTATTGTGCAATCACAATTTTTTTTTAAAGAAATCGTTTGACGCTTCAAAAATAACACGTCTTCTTTAAATTCAGAAAATTAGAATATATATTATCAGCAATACAGTTTTTCAATAGAAAAACGATCGTAGTTTTCATTATGAAGGATGGTTTCTTCAAAAATCTAATGTTTACCTAAATTTATTTTGCGACTACGATTTAGTTTATAAAATTATAAAAAAAATTTAATTGTCAACACAGTTTTCTATAAAAAAAGCGATCATATGATCAGCAATACAGTTTTCAATAAATGATCGTATTTTTTATGAATTATGGTTAGAAGATCATAGGTTTGGTTCAGCACACACAAGTTTCTTCAAAAATCTAACGTTTTTCTAAATTTATTTTGCGATTACGATTTAGTTCATAGTTTCTTAAGAAAACGCCATGTTAATCACAGTTTCTTATAGAAATTGTTTGACGATTACAGAACTCTTCAGAAATCATAAGTTTTTTTTCAAATTTATTTACAGATCAGAGTTTTGTTTATCAAATTAAAAAAATGTGATCATCGTCACAGTTTTCTATAAAAAAAGATCATAGTTTTCTTTAGAAAATATGCTGCTTTGATCGATTGTTAAAAAATCACATATTGATCGCTGATTCATTGATCTACTGAAGATTATTGTAAGATCATAGTTTGCTTAATAAAATTGTTTGTCATTTACAATTTTCTTTACAAATCACACGTTTTCTTAAATTTTTTAGCGTTCACAGGTTTTTGTGATCGTTATTATTTTTCTATATAAGTAAACCAGTTTTCTATAAAAAAAAACGATCACAATTTTCTTTAGAAAACTCAACGTTAATCCCTGCGTCGATCAATTTTTTCTTAAATTTGATTAGCGATCATTATTATTTTATTTTTTTTATATTTTTTATACTGATAACTGCTTCTATCGAATGTTAGATCTTCACATATTTCGTTAAAAGACATGTTGATGTAATGAAGCTTTAAAAAAATCGAAGAAATGTGATTATCGATCATCATTTAGGAGTAATTTTGAACAACTGAATAGAAATAATAATGAATATTCATATTCTGTTTCCCACTTATGTATGTACATTTATTTACAATATTAAAATTATAATAAAATATTAAAAGAGAAAACAAATTAGAAATCGAAAACTAATACGACATGCACAATAATGGAAAAATGACGCACCTTGTTATAATAAGAATGTCTTTGAACTTTAGCCACGGTATCACTTTATGTTATTTTTTGCAATTTTTAATTGTATGTAAATTAACAAATAGTATTATGAACTTAGTTCAAACAATAACTTACATGAAAGTGGTGCGCACCGACATTTAATTAAGTAAACAAATCGGAAGTATAAAATCATAATATAGGCGAAGAGGCCGGTGATACCCAAAAAAAATATTGGTCATATACAAACCTTAAAGTATTTCTATCGACTCAGAATTACTTTCTGTCCTGCGAGCTTTTCATGGATGCCGCAAGATGTTTTAAGATATTTATAAAAAAGGGACTTAATGTGTTTTTTTTGCCACATGGGTTATGGGATATATTTGAAATCGGTCAATTATTTCACATACTTATACCCCTTACAACCGGACCTGCCGATTTGGGCTTTTTATACAGTGTTTATCCGACTATGCCGAGTCTTATATACCCACAATCAAATAAGTTAATAGGTTGATAGATAGATAGATAGATAGATAGATAGATAGATAGATAGATAGATAGATAGATAGATAGATAGATAGATAGATAGATAGATAGATAGATAGATAGATAGATAGATAGATAGATAGATAGATAGATAGATAGAAAGATAGATAGATAGATAGATAGATAGATAGATAGATAGATAGATAGATAGATAGATAGATAGATAGATAGATAGGTAGGTAGGTAGATAGAAGACCGAAGTACGAGACTTTGATGGGAAATAAAATAAAAATATTAACTATAAATTTTCCAATATTATGCTAATGAGATGTTATTTGTAATTCTGCTACACAACTGACTTCCTAATTGTTTAGTCGGTGGACTACTAAATAGTCTTACGGATTGACTATTCAATCTAATATTTAAGCAATTGGCTATTGATTTCTTAATCATTCAAAATCCTATTTGCAGATTTTCCTTATTTACTTTTTTCTACTAATACCATGGCCTCATACACATGTTTTCAAACGTTTATGCTCCAAAGATAACAGTCGTTTAGTACGAAAAATTGTACGATCCAAATGGACACCGATATTAGATAAATACCAGGTAAGATGTTAATATATTACCAAAACATTATAAATATATTAAAATAAAATAATTATGAATGTGTTTGTATCTAGGTTAAACTTCCTCTCGAATGTCCTTTACATCCATTTCGAGATATATTTGCACCCCGACAAGATGCCAAAAAACGTGATAGACCCACACAGTGGACGTGTCGTCTGTGTGGTAAAAGTTTCTATCAGGAGAAATTTTTGGATTTACATTTTGAAACACGACATAAAACTGTTATAAATGAGGTGAGTCCTTATTCAAAAATTTGTTATTTCCATCTTACAATGTCATTTTAACATTTAGGCTCAAGATGCTGTTTGTTTGGCAGATTATTGCGATATAATGCGTTGTGAGGTTTTTCAATCGGAAGAGTCATCATCTTTAAAATTGGGCGATCAGAGTATTGTTACAGATATTGAAGTTTGGGGCGATTCATTTGGACAAAATTCAGCACTGGCTAAGGCGAATGTAGCGTATTTAAGTTTATTACCCATTAGGTAATTACCATGCTTATTATACATAGTAGATCCATTTAATAATAACATATAACTTTTAGAACTTCCTCAACTGGTGCAGCAACACGTGCAGCCAAAGTACAAAATCGTCAATTGTGTCAGGATAAAATTGGCCAAACTAAATGTCAACAGACTGGTAAAACAAATATTTTCTATCTTTTACAGAAGAAAATATTTAAGTGTTCTATTACAGATTCACACCAAAATTCTAATGAAAATTTTTACAACAACAATAATGGTGCCTCGCGTTCAAAATTTTCCCAAGCACCACAGTCTTCAGCCGAAAGTCTTACATCTTCGGCAGCAGCACCGCATATACACATACACAGCAGCAGCTCATCCTCATCTTCGTCGTCGTCGTCATCGTCATCATCTTCTGCTGCGGCTTCTTCTCATGCCCACAAACACTCTACTGCATCTGCTGCAAAAATAACAACGAAATCAGTTAAAACTGCAAAAGATTCATCATCAGAAGATTCTAAGGCTAGAGCTGGTCAAAAGTCAGAAGATAATAATGATGATGAGGAGGACGAAGACGGTAATAGTGCAAAACGAAATGCCAATACATCGGACGAGGACAGTAATAAAACTTCGAGTGCCCAATTAACAAATATGCAAAAAATACGAGCCAATTGTAAGGCCGAAGAATTGAGTAAACTTAAAGCCAAATGTGAGTATTTGGTAAGAAGTTGTATAGGCGGCCTTATACTCTCAATGACTGATCAACAGTTTAAGGATATGGAGGGTAAGTTATTGATCTATATTTAAGAATATTTTGCTATATATGTATTGACTAATTCTATGACTTTTCTAGAGGAAATGAATAAAGCTGTTTGCTGGTATCTAACCTGTGAACGTTATTGGGAAGATGGTCCTTTGGAACCACGTGCCTTTCCTTGGGGTTTAATATTAATTTTAATTTTTGTTTTATCTACCGGCATTTGTTTTTGTTATTATATCATTTGGATATTATTTGAGTAAGTAGTTTAAAAACCTCCGATATATCTGCGAGGATCGATTGACGTGTTGATCTGATGAACAATTTTTCTCTTTTTAAGAATAATATATTGGTCCATAACTAGTAAATAGATTTGTCTACAGACTAATTCATAGATTGGCCAATAGAATAGTTAATACTTAACCATAGACCGATTTATTGATCAGTCCACAACCTAGTTTATAGATTGATATAATGACCAGACAACAGAACAATCATGTCTATATACTGATCGATCTAGTCTAAAACTGATTGATCTACAATTCTATAAAGTCGTTAGACAGATCTATAGATAAGGCAAAAGATTGACATATATACCCTACTGAGTAGAAACCATTTAGATCTTAAACTTTTTAAAAATATTATTACTAGTTATAAAGCTCAACCTTCCATCTACCCTCGTAGACTTTAAAATAACATTCTGTTTCAAACACTAACACTAGAAAATGTTGATTAAACCCAAGTTATTTGTTACAGCTCCGAAGAGACGACAATCAATGCCACAACCAATCATCAGCATATGTATATACCCACCCACCAGCACTATCATCCACAACATTTGCAGCAACATCAGCAGCAGCATCAGCTGCAGCAACAGCTTCATCATCAACAGCAGCAGCAACAACAAACTATACACCCAGATCATTATCATTTTCAAGATTACCCTACCACCGGCATACATCATGGTATGACCAACGTCGAGCCTCAGACCAACACCTCATATTATTACCAACAGCAGCAGCATCAGCATCAGCAACAGGCTCAAGCACAGCAACAAGCCGAATTACATCATCACCAGCAAGCAATGCAACACGATATATACCCAGAACCAGTGCAATACGATTATCGTCACAGTCCAAGACGTTACATAGGAGATCAGCGTCTGCCGGGTACGCCCACGATTACGATGAGCGGTGGCGCTGCCATCGGAGGCGGACAGACTCCACTGCATCGTCAGCAGACGAATCTGGCATACCAACAGGACATTTTAGACCGACGAGACTATATAAGTAGACCCATTGCCACATCTGTGGTAACAGGTGTTGGTGGTACGCATGGACCAAATTCCGGTTCGACCGGAGCCCTCAGTCATCATTCGGCACAAATGGATTGTGATAACACACTGCCGGCCACCCATTTGGGCACAGCCAGCGGCGGTGGTGGGGGTGTGAAACATTATAATACCATACCAAGACCTCTCGAGCCGCGTCAACGTTATGTTAGCGGTTCACAGCAATCGTTGCGCGCCTCCTCGTCATCTCATGAAATCATTCAAAATGAAGTTGGGCACAATGAACATTATATTTATGTAACTTATCCGCCGGATTTAAAAAAACGCTTTTTCGAAAAATATGAATGAATCAGTGAATCAATTCTATTAATTTTTCCATGAAACTCGTGTCTATCTGAACAGATGATTACTAAAACTCTTTAAAAAAATAAGCTTGAAAGTAGTTAAAGAAATAATAGAATTTTTTCATATTTTAAACTTAAGTATGAATATAATACGAGTACTCGCATTTTAGAGGTTGGATTTTTATTTGTTAAATTTTTTTTATATCACAATTAAAAAATTATTTTTGAAAATTAACTTATGTAAAGTTTAATTTATGAAAAACATTTTTTTCTTTTTCTCTCAGCACTCGCATTATTTAAATGAACAAAATACCAAAGATTATCATTAGCAAAAGAACAATTTTATTGAGTAAAAGAATAATAATAGAAATAATTATTATGAATAAAATTAAAAAAAAAAAAACACTTAATTATATGAATAAGTTGTTATCTACAGTCATACTTATATAAATTATTTTGTCAATTCTTTTTATAAATAAATAAAAAAAAACAAAAACAAAATATGAATATACATAAATGTTTTATAATTTATTTATAATTAACATACAAAAAAAAAAAACAGAACAAATTAAACTTTATTTAAATAAGGCTTATTGTAATAAACATTAAACAAATTAAAAAAAGCATTAAAAAAGAAAAAACAAATTAAAACGGCAAAACTTCATTTGTATTTGTTTAACAATATAAAACAATTTTTTTAATAAAAACAAATTGCAATTAAAACAAATATGAGCATAAATGTATATTTAATGTATTACACGAGGAACTAACTAACTAATTAACTAACTAACTAACTAACTAACTAACTAACTAACTAACTAACTAACTAACTAACTAACTAACTAACTAACTAACTAACTAACTAACTAAC
>NC_060950.1:12140242-12146639 GCF_022045245.1 Lucilia cuprina
TCTATCTATCTATCTATCTATCTATCTATCTATCTATCTATCTATCTATCTATCTATCTATCTATCTATCTATCTACCTATCTATCTATTATGTCACCATGTATTCAGTACATCCTGGTTGGCGACACCACAATATAATGTTTTGCTCTTCATACAAAATGTATGAATACTCATTGTCGACAGCGGTTGTGGTTCCAATTGTAATCAAGCTGCAAGGTTTCAGGGTCGGAAAATTATGTTATAGAAATTACAAACGAAATTACAAACCCAAAATATATGAATTTTTTATTTTAGATCTAAAGATAGAGCTAAAATTCATTTAGATTATGATACATTTTAATTGATAAGTTTGAATAAATCCTCCAACAAATAATTAACAGAAAAATCTTAAACATGAAATTTATACATTGCTTTTACACTTGACTAAACAGTGTTTTCCTTTTTATATTAAATACTTTAACAGTTAATCATAAATCCGCCAACACGAAATGACCAACGGAAATGTTTATAAAAATATCTTAAAGGTCTTATTCGAACATACCGGAAATGTCGACAAAACTAATCAGCAACCTTTAGCAAAAAGAAAAAAAAAATCAAAATATAACACGAAACAGCAACTATGTAATGAAAATAGTTTAACCCGAAAAATAAACTGCATAACAAATACGACACAACGAAAAATTTATGCAAATTCCAATATGTGAAAGGAAAGAGCCCACTAAAAAAATAAATGATTTTAAAAAAGGCCAGTCATGAAATCAACGACATTAGAATAAAAGAAAAAGTACAAGTGTTGGAAGGAAAAAAATGTGTCAAATGGCAATTAGAGGACGACACGCTAACACACAAATAACTTAAGTACTTCAACTAACTAAATAATAGCTAGAACAACTACAACAACACCCATACTTGTATTTAAACTTTAGCTATAAATTAAAATATTATTAAATAAATTACCACTACAAATGGAACAATATGAATGAAATGTAGCCATATTGGCTACAATGTTACAATTACTTGTTTGTTTGTCACTTTGTATGTAGAGAATGAAAGAGTGAGTGTTTGCACTACACAAATCCTTTTTGAAACAATTCAAATTACTGCTAACGAAACGTAGTATATATGCAGGCGAAATTGGCCTTAAAACGCGCTAACCAAAGACATTTCCGTTTTTTATTTATTTTTTTTAAGCGCCAAATGCCGCATACTGAGACCTAACGGTAAATGTACAACAAATGGCCATTAGCACATGCACCGTTATTTTTAGGTCATTTTGTGTGAGTGAGAATAATCAAAACAACAAAAACACGCGTAAATTTCGAGAGTAGGGAGAAAGACGTAAAAGAAAAAAAGAAAGGACTAGAGTAACAGACAAACAAACAAATAACAGAAAAATGAGAACAAACACACATACATATGTATGTGAGTATGACATATAAGTAAAAAAATCGATAACACGCTTTGACAGGACTTTTAAAGAAGAGTCAAAAGAAATGAAAATTAACATTTACCCGAAAGGGAGGAGGGAGAGAGAAACAGGAGGTTTAAATATATATATATATGTATATAAGACTGTATACAGCACATTTATAACTTTTATATTTGTAAGTGTATGTGAAAATATGAAAATTTTCTCATAGTTTTTTTTCATATAAAATTTTTAATTAAATTACTTTTTTATGTTATTCTTTTAAAAACTCACCTCTAAATTAACAATTTTGGAACCCATACATAATAATTATTTATATAAAATTTAAATATATAGTATAGTATATATATTTTTTTTATAAAATTTACAAAATATTTTCCTTTTTTACTCCAAAAAAAAGAACTTTGTATAAATGTATGGTTTTATTTATTAGAACTTTAACTTTTTTCTTTATATTTGCGTTAATTTTTCTTTATTTTCGGTTTAAATTTATGTTTTAAGAACTTTTTCACTTTACTTTTTTATTGCTTTTTTTCTAAGTGGTTCTTATTAATAATTCTAAAAATAAAGATTATTACTTATGAAATAATATACGTCTACACCTGTGAAAATATCTTAACTGTCTAAGAAAATTTCTACAAAGTTTTTCTTTTATTTTTTTCAACGTTTATAAGGACTTTCTTATATGTTATTCTCTGAGTATAAATAAATGGAGTAAACAGGAAATCAAACTATGTTCCTATAAGTATGCTTTAATAATTTTCTCTTGCTCTCTCTCTCATTTTCCGTTGAAAATATTGTCTATGTAGTTGTAAAATGTTAACAGCCGGTTGTTTAATACTTGCCAGATCGCTTATTCACAACAAGTAGAGTTCAATTTTATCAAATATTTTTAAAATAAAATGTTTTTTTTTTACACACAATTTATTTAACAAAAATCCTACTTCTAAACAAAGCAAACATTACAAAATATGTATCCATCTCTGTTTTTATTTTCATTAAAAGATTTATTTTATTCAAACCTTAACTCTGGCATCTTTTATTTATCGACAGCTGTTTCGTCGTGGCATGTCATTATTTCCCCGTGAATACTTACATAAAGAAGAAGCATTTTCTGACCAATCAACGCAGACCACGCAGTTGTCATAATTTTTTTTCTTACAGATACCGTGGTGTAAATTTTTTTCGCAAGCAAAACATTAATAAATTATGTATTTTTAAAAGAAAAACAATAAAAAATATTATTAAATAAACAGTTAACTATTCCTAACATAAAATAGTAAACAAATAAACAAAAACAATGAAAATCTTAGCCGTAGTTTTACTAATACAAATTGCTGTATGTCTACTGGATACGGCTTTGGCCGGAAGGGATTTTTATAAAATTCTAAATGTACGTAAATCTGCCACAACAAATGAAATAAAAAAAGCCTACAGAAAACTAGCCAAGGAATTACATCCTGATAAAAATAAAGATGATCCGGATGCGTCCACAAAATTCCAAGACTTAGGTGCCGCCTACGAAGTACTGTCCGATGCGGACAAACGTAAGACCTACGACAGATGTGGGGAGGAATGTTTAAAGAAAGATGGCATGATGGATCATGGTGGTGATCCTTTTGCTAGTTTCTTTGGTGATTTTGGTTTCCATTTCGGCAACGGTGATCCTCATCATCATGACACACCCAAGGGAGCCAATATTGTTATGAATATGTATGTCACCTTGGAGGAATTATATTCCGGTAATTTTGTGGAAATTGTCAGAAATAAGCCTGTTCTAAAACCTGCAGCCGGTACGAGAAAATGTAATTGTCGCCAAGAAATGGTAACACGTAATTTGGGCCCAGGACGTTTCCAAATGATACAACAAACTGTGTGCGATGAATGTCCCAATGTTAAGTTGGTGAATGAAGAACGTACACTGGAAATTGAAGTAGAAGCCGGTATGATTGATGGTCAGGAAACTAGATTTGTGGCTGAAGGTGAACCTCATATGGATGGTGAACCTGGTGATTTGATTATTAAGGTCCTACAAATGCCACATAAGCGTTTCCAACGTAAGGGCGATGATTTGTATACGAATGTTACAATTAGTTTACAGGTAAGTGAATTTAAAAAAAATTAATATTATGACTTTACAGTCGATTATAGGGTATTTAACAAGTGGGCGTATTTTGTAAAATCAATAAACACATTTTTTTGTTAGAACACTTAATATCACTTCTCTTCTATACTATACTAGTTCAGTTCTATTTTGGTTCGAGTTTAGCTCTAGTTCAGTTTTAGATTAGTTCTAGTTTAGTTCTACTTCTTTTCTAATTCAGTTCCAGTATAATTTTAGTTTAGTTTCAGTTGTAGTTAAGTTATAGTTTAGCGCTGGTTCAGTTTTAGTTCAGTTCTAGTACAGTTATAATTTAGTTCTACTTCATTTGTTATTCAGTTCCAATTTAATTCTAGTTATTTTCAGTTCTAGTTCAGTTCTAGTTCAGTTCTAGTTCAGTTCTAGTTCAGTTCTAGTTCAGTTCTAGTTCAGTTCTAGTTCAGTTCTAGTTCAGTTCTAGTTCAGTTCTAGTTCAGTTCTAGTTCAATTCTAGTTCAGTTCTAGTTCAGTTCTAGTTCAGTTCTAGTTCAGTTCTAGTTCAGTTCTAGTTCAGTTCTAGTTCAGTTCTAGTTCAGTTCTAGTTCAGTTCTAGTTCAGTTCTAGTTCAGTTCTAGTTCAGTTCTAGTTCAGTTCTAGTTCAGTTCTAGTTAAGTTCTAGTTCAGTTCTATTTTAGTTCTAGTTCAGTTCTAGTTTAGTAACACATCAGTTCTAGTTCAATTCTAGATTAGTTCTAGTGCAGTTCTTCTTAATTCAGTTCTGGTTTAATTCCAGTTCAGCTTTAATTAAGTTCTGATTCGGTTTCAAAAGGAACATGTTTCAATACATTTTTGTTATATTATATATTCATTACAGGATGCTTTGGTTGGCTTTAACGTGGATATTGTGCATTTAGATGGACACAAAGTTTCAGTGTCAAGGGAAAAAATAACCTGGCCTGGAGCTCGTATTCGCAAGAAGGGCGAAGGTATGCCCAACTATGAAAATAACAATCTACATGGCAATTTGTACATAACATTTGATGTAGAATTTCCTAAAAAAGACTTGGATGATACAGAAAAAGAAGGTAAGTTTTAAATAACTTGTCTCCAAATTTTGAATTAAAATTTAATTTTAAATGTAAATTGCTATATTAACGTGTTTAAACTGAAATTTAAAGAAAAAATTTAGGTTCTACAAAATAAAGTTTTATACAAAAAAATCGATTTTATTTTACTGCAAATTATGTTCAATAAAAAAATGCATAATGTTAATAATTATTTTTCTTTTTTTACAGATTTAAAGAAAATTTTAGATCAAGCTTCAATTAATCGTGCTTACAATGGCCTGTGAGATGCTGTAAAGACTTAACTTACATTTACAACAAGAAAAAACATTAGTTATTTAATTTAGTTTGATTTATTTTTAATAAAAAAACTTTTTGTGAATATTAGTTTTTTTCAAATTTGATATATTTTTTGTAAATGTAGTTTACTATACAAAAGAAAATCAATCCTAAAATTGTTAAGATATCACGAATTTTCTTAATAAAACTTTATAAGTTTTTTTAAATAATTTATTTAAATAGTAAACCAAAATAATTTGTAATAAATAAAATACAACATGATTTAAAAGACAAGTTATTAATGAATTAATTCAATATATAAATAGTCGTTTTTACACTTCAACGCAAGTAAGTGTTCTAAAACTTTGTTATTAAGATTAAATAACATTACGTTTTTTACATTTTTTTTATATGTTTCACAGAAGATTCATTGTTTACATGACATATTTTACATCTTGTAATATATAAAATGCAACCCTGTATATATTTACAAACTCTCACTAAAAAGGTTTTTATAACAAGCAGCTTTTGTCTACTAAAACGATCAGCTGTTCAATTTAAATTCTTTATGTTGTTGTTCTTTTAATAAATAAAAAACTCCTATCATTTAACATTGTTCTTTCGGTGGCGAGTGTTGTTTAAATAAACTTTAAATTAGTTAATTAAAACAAAAAAACTGGTTCATAATTATCTATTTAAGTAAAATAAGCAAATAAAGTGCAATATTAGATATAAAGCAATAAAACAAAAAAGCTTTCTTTCTTTACTGCCAATGTATTAGTTTGTACTTGTGTATTTCAATAATAAAACTAAAGTGCCTATTTAAAAGTTAATAATTTTTAATAATAATATAAAGTGAGTTTTAAAAGTTAAACTTACTTAAAACGTGTGCAAAAATTTAAATTTTTTGTATATATTAACTATGTATATTATTTAACTAATTTGTTGTGCTATGATTTTTGTCAAGGTTTTCCAGTAATCATTGGGTCATATTTTTTTGCTTTAGCTATATCAATGACTTATTTTACCAAATACACTGTAAGTAATATGAACTTGACTTTTAATGTTTTGTTGTTGTCTATAAATTGTTGCAAATATAAAGTGTGCGGGCTTTTACTTGCTTGTGTAATTGAATATCTTTTATTAAACACCAGTTATTGGCTTACATTTTAAACATTTATGTACACATGTATATATGTATATACGTATATATAGGACCTACTGTTCCTACAGTTATTTTAATATCAATATTTTCACATTCTTTATATAATTGATAAATTTAACTAATTTGAATATATTAGGGTATTCAGCCAGATAATAGTCAGAGAATATTTAAAACAGTAAACAACACATGTAAGAACAGCTCCTGAGGTTTAAAAATATAACTACACTATAACTGGAATGAAACTGAATTAGAACTAAAATAAATCTGAGCTAGAACTAGAACTGAACTAGAACTGAAATAGAACTGAACTAGAACGGAACTAGAACTGAACTAGAACTGAACTAGAACTGAACTAGAACTGAACTAGAACTGAACTAGAA
>NC_060950.1:12146739-12148276 GCF_022045245.1 Lucilia cuprina
CTATAGTCTAGTCTATAGTCTAGTCTATAGTCTAGTCTATAGTCTAGTCTATAGTCTAGTCTATAGTCTAGTCTATAGTCTAGTCTATAGTCTATTCTATAATCTAGTTTTTAGTCTAGTCTATAGTCTGGTCTATAGTCTAGTCTGGAAAAAATGTTGTAACTTTAATATTTGTTTTTGCATAAGGCCTATAGAGTATAGTCCAGACTTTAATTATAATCCACATATTAGTCAGTATTTCGGGAATAGTCACTACAATTGCTGGGTAAATAGTTACCATGTATTGAATGTTTTTAAATCAATTATATACGTATATAAACATTGGCTTATTATTGATTAAAAACAAATATACATATGTTGCTATTCAGATACCCTTAAAGTTGAGAATTTCGCATATTCTATAAATTGATTAGATTAAGTTGAGCCTCCAAAGTAGGCCTCCAACGAACAATAATTTAGATTAGACACATGCGTATATCAATAAAAATTACGAAACAATAGAAATCTAAATTAAAAACTTGTTTCGTTTCACATAGGACTTCTACATACGACATTCATTTTAATATAAATTGTTTGTACATCAACATGTTTAACTTCTTAGATGAACAAAACTGTTTGTAGTACACATATACCTAAATTATCTTTAATATTTATTTGTATATTTAAAAGTACTCATTATAAGTACTTTATTAACAAAAACGACATTTTGATAACAGTTAAAAGATAATCGTTAAATTTTTATATTAAATGGCGTTTTTCTTTAATACTAATTTCAATAATAATCGCATACTTTTATTGTTGACTAAAATATTATTGTTTTTCAAAAACTGAATATATATATTTTTTTTGGACAAAATTTCCCACAATATATGCATGTTCTCTGTAGTGATAAGAATTTTGTATTACATAGTACATTTTTTTAATAAAATATCTAATAATAACCAGAAAAAATTGTATACTTTAAATTAAAGAACAGCAAAATATTTTGTAAAGTATTTCGGAATTTATTAACAAAACGAATGTCTACGTTGCCAGTAATTTTAACATGAGAGCAGAAGAAGAAATAAATAAACAAACAGACAACAATAGAAACTAATCATGGCCATATTTCAAGGCATTTCTTCTATTTCAAAATTCTTTTAAAAACGTCGTACTAAAAACTTCTTAGTTATCATCTTTTACAAATTTCGGACCTCTAGCTTTTGTCGTTCAGATCCTAAAAGAAATATAGAAGAATAGAAATTTAGAATCTAATAAAGACCCAATGAATTGCATGGACTTTCCCAATTTTTATAAACGAACAAAGCTATTAACATTTTGACATATATTTCTTATCACTTCGAACGAAAATATTTAGTTGATAATGGAACTATAAACTGGTATTGATATATGTAACACATAAAATAGATTTTTGTTAACATTTAAATTGATTATTACTTACGTACATATCTGTCTACTATCTATCTATCTATCTATCTATCTATCTATCTATCTATCTATCTATCTATCTATCTATCTATCTATCTATCTATCTATC
>NC_060950.1:12148376-12171363 GCF_022045245.1 Lucilia cuprina
AGACTATAGACTAGACTATAGACTAGACTATAGACTAGACTATAGACTAGACTATAGACTAGACTATAGACTAGACTATAGACTAGACTATAGACTAGACTATAGTTCGGTTTAAATGATTTTGTTTAAGCAAATTTTACATGTATTTGTATTTATTTACATAATTATGATTTCAAAACTGTAGGATTGTTTTGTAAACATGTTTATATTTATGTATTTACTTGATTTGTAAATAACTTGAAAAAATTCATTGCAATGTTGTTGTGTTTCTCGCTGATAAGAATTTATTATAAAATGCATTGTAATAAATATTTTGTTGTCTTTATCAAAATTCTTTAAAAACAACATATTTTCCTTAAAAAATAAATTAATTTTTTTAAACAATACTTTTTCTTAATCTATATTACTTTTGTTTAAAGTTTATTAAATGTTTATGCAATTGTTTGCTGGAGGGTTTCTTGTACCCAATAGTTTTTAATCTTAATCTAATCGTAAATTGTATTATTAAAAGGAAATACAATATTAGAATCATAAATTATTTGCAGTATATAAAATAATTACCGGTTTATAAAATGATAAAAAATGGATTGTTTAGCATATCGCTACCGTAATTTTCGGTTGTAGATCTTTTTGCTTGAATAAAATTTTATCAAAATCTGGTTGCAAACTAAGAATATACGTATGTTCTTAAAAATTACAAACTTTTTTATAATTTCATAGCCGCTAGTTTAATAACTAAATTGCAATTTCTCAAACACTTCTTAACAATTGCAAAAAAGGTTTTTATTTTTAATTTTATAAACGTTAGCAATTTGTTGTCGATATTATAAGATTAGTAGCGATTAGAAATCGATTTTGATTAAGACCTCCGCAGTTTATCGTTGTTGTCTGTTATCATTGTATTTTGTCGTTCATTCACATTATTTGCAAGCGTTTAACGTATTTAAATATATGAACCCTGGTCTGCTATTATATATTTTTAGTTGAATTTAGTTTTGCTACTTAAACGGTTGTAGTTCAAGTTTTTCCTCAGCATTTTCAATTTATTAACTAATAAATTTAATAGGTAAATAGATTTATGTTTAAGTGTCTATTGTTTTCAATTTGCATATAAAAAAGTGTGTATTTAATTAAAAAGAAATGTTTTCTTTTAAATTTGTGCATAATTTCTGGGTAATTGTATTGAAAGCAAAATATTTCTTGAATCATTTTTAATTGGATTGTGTTTATTGATCAAGAAATTAAATGAATATATCTAAATGCTTAATGTACGTATATATTTTAATTGTTCAAAGTGAAAATTTTCCCAAATTTGTAAAATTTATAGAAGATATTCACCCTTATTGCTACTGTTTCAAACTAAACTTTTTAAATACGACAATTTATTTGAAAAGTGAATAATTTCTCTGGACTATAACGATCCTGTGTGCTATAGCTTAAGTGGTAAGACCATTTTACTATTAAGAATAACTTGGCAATAGCGGCCTAGATTCAATTATCAACCTTAGTTTTTGGTAATTTTTTTCTATTGATAGCAGGGTTGGAAAAATTGGTACAATTGTACTTTTTTTTAGTACAATTCGATCTTTCAAAGTACAATAGTACGCCAATGACCCTTTTTGTACAATTTAATCGACTTCGGTTAAATTTTTACTAAATTTTGGAAGAGGTTATTATAAAGAATCCTTGAAGATATTATGACCAGGCTACGTTTAACAAAGAGAATACTTTTTAGTTTTACTTTTTTCGATCGCTTTTCTATTCTTTGGAGTAGCATATGGGCTTTTCTAAAGACTAGACAATAATCTAATATACTGTCCATTGGCCAGTCTAAGTACTTTTAACTAGACTAGTAGTATTTCTGAATTAGTCTTAGGTCTAGTATAAAAACTGTAGTTTATTGTCTTTCTATATATTTGGCCCTTCTTCGTCTATTCTATAGAACTGCTTGTACATCGTGCACGTATTTATGATAATTGCTTATAGGAGAGCTAGGCGTATCGAACAACCCTATCTTCTATACTAAAATTTAAAAGTCTAGCTAATTCCATTCCCTGGGAGTATGTTACCTTGATGAAAGGCCCCATCTTAGTGTGACTGCTATATCCCGGGGAAGAAATTAGCTACCTATACCTTTAATCTGCCGGGACTATAAACTGACGATGTCAAATGTATTCTCGATATTTCTTTGGAATGATTTAATATGAGGTTTAAATCAGAGAATCACATAATCTGGTACTAAGGGGGCTAGTTGCCTGCAGGATTATGTAAAAGTTACATAAAAGGGTACTATGGGAGCCAGTTGCCCGCAGGACTATGTCCTGGCTGGTCAGTTGGTAAAAGTTCCTTTGAAATCCACGCAGTTTAAAGCCAAATTAGCGGGAAGATGCATGGTGAAATCTATATTTCGGCATAAGTTCGAGACTGTTGCCTTATAACAAAGAAGTATTTTCTTTTAAACAGATTGGTGTTAAATTTCTATGATACAGGATGAATAAACGGGTATACGGTTCCTGACAGCCCGTATAGCTAAAGTGAGTCTATCGTATGTTGTTCTCTTATGAGTATGACGGATAAATGAGATAAAGAGTGCAGGGTTGAAGGGTGATAGATGAAAGTTGTCTCATACAAGTCTTACAATTAAATTTTTCTTCCTTGTCGAGGTATGTTCAGGGGAAAACTTTGTTCATTACAGATGTGTAAGTGAGTAAGAGCAAAGTCTTCAGCTCTTTTAATGGATTTGTATTTCGGTCTACTGAATAACATCACTGTTGCCAACTCAGAGGCCATCTCATCTAAGTGGTTATAAACGGAAGTTATGTATTACATCTAGGAAAATAAGTAATGGGGCAGCAATGGTTTGATAATAAATAGCTCGATTACTTGAACACGAACTTCAATCTGCGTGTAAGATATACAATAGAGCGGTAGTGAGTCGTCAAAGAAGCTCACTTAGTGGTTGAATGGACGTACGAACATATTTAGATCATCTTAAACTGTAATTAGGATCCAGACACTTTAGTGGGTCTACGATCAATAAATCGATGTATTACAAATGGTATTAAAAAATTTCCCGATTGTTTATAATCTATAATCAACTATTTCGAACAAAAATCACTTGTTACTAAATTTATTCAAGAACCTTTTCATAAAACGCATTTCTCATTGTTTCTTATTAAATTATTTTATAAGCCTTTCATTTCCGTATTATAAAAATATTTAATATATTTTATTGTTTTTTTTTCAATTTCCTTTTGTTCACATCTATAATCGCTTTATAAGATATCGATATTATTTAAAATAACGTCTAAGAATAATGTTAACTTATATTTAAATCTAAAAACAGGAACACGGCCACTTGAAATAACAATAAATTATCAAATATTGTTATCCCCTTTCTTAATTAACACACATTCCAGATATGTAAATTTTTATTTTATAATACAATTTTTATTATTATAATTTTGATTAATTTAAGAAATCTTATCATGTTTAGCTATAAATATTAAGATTATAATTTGGATTTTTTTTTTTTAAATTTCAATTCGTCCTATATTTTGACACTAAAACTGTAGGGGAGGATGTTATCTAATCTTTAATTGTTTTTGTATAAAATTAATAGTTTTTTTTGTCAACCTACATACAATACTGTTGAGTTTTTAGATCGCATTAATAAAACTAATAATTACAAAATGTGAACAAAATAGTTGTTTGTTTTTGCAATTGACGTTAAACCTAATGCAAAAACAACATGCATTAATTTTCAATTCCCTTTTTTAAGATAAATGAGTAAAACAATCTAGAGTATCTAGGTACTAATTAAACTATACAGTATATTTATTAATAAATAATTAATAGTGATCAATGCATAAGATAGAAAATATTAATGCAAGTTGCTATATAGTAACCAAATAAAGACATTTCCCCGAGGTTTCTATAGACTAGACTATTGACTAGATTATAGTCTATACTATAGACAAGAGTATAGACTACAATATAGAGTAGACCATAGACTAGAATATAGACTCAACTATAAACTAGACTATAGACTAAACTATAGACTAGACTTCAGACTAGACTATAGACTAGAGTATAGACTACACTATAGACTACACTATAAACTGCACTATTAACTAGACTATAGACTAGAATATAGACTAGACTATAGACTAGACTATAGACTAGACTATAGACTAGACTATAGACTATATACTACTATAGACTATATACTCTGTAGACTATAGACTAAACCATAGACTATAGACTAGACTATAGACTAGAGTATAGCCTAGACTATAGACTAGACTATAGACTAGACTATAGACTGGATTATAGACTAGACTATAGACTAGACTATAGACTAGACTATAGACTAGACTATAGACTAGGCTATAGAATAGACTGTAGACTAGACTATAGACTAGACTATAGACTAGACTATAGACTAGACTATAGACTAGACTATAGACTAGACTATAGACTAGACTATAGACTAGACTATAGACCAGACTATAGACTAGACTATAGACTAGACTAGATTAGACTAGATTAGACTAGATAGACTAGAACTAGACTTGTCTGAAGACAGACTTTAGTCGAGTCTATTGTCTATTCTATAATCGATTAGGTGTCTATAGACCAGAAAATAATCAAGTCTATACAACAGTTAATAGTCGAATTTATAGACCAGTCTACAGTCGGTAGCATAATCCACTCTATTGACCAGTATATTGTCAAGTCTATAGTCGACTACATATTTCAGTCAATGATCGATTGTATAGACCAGTATGTAGTAGAGTCTATAGATCAATACAAAGTCGAGTCCATACACATGAAAGTGTAATGTATTACAAATATACATATGAAGGTATAAAATGTCATTAACTACAAATATCAATTATGTAGTCGCAAAACAGAGTACAATACCTACTGTTCGTTTTAAATTTGTATGACTCAGAGAGTTTTAAAATACTTAATTTTTAGTTGCAAAAGTTCAAGTATATTTTTTTTAAATTTATAATTTTATTATTACTAGGAGCATAATTAATAAACATGTTGATAACATGTGGTTGCACATATAAATAAATACATTTCAAAGAAAATGTAGTTTTTTTTATCAGCACTTGCACACTAGCAAATTGTATTGTACATATTCTAATTTCATTGAAGATCAGTTTTTTTTTGGACAGCCAGACATATAAACTATTAGATTTAAGATTGCAGACATAGAAAATGAATTTAATATATACGCAGTAATCTTTTGATCTTTTATAATATTTTTAAATAAATTGTTTCTTTTATTATTCTTGCAGATGCTTGCCTAAAGAACTGACAACTATTAAAACATTAATTTAAGCAGCAAACTACTTTTTAACTCTAAAATATACCAAGGAAACTGTTTACAAGGACAAACGATTTCTGCTGTAGATCGTGATTCCTTTGAGAAATTTTAAAGGTTTTTTTTTTTGGTTTACTTAATTTATATAAAAAATGTGCTGCAATTGTTGCAGCGTTAACCAGCGTAAAGCTTGGGTTTATGGCTTGGGTACTTTGTTTGCCACTTTGGGTGTAATCCTATTAGTTTTATGGGGAAATTGGGCGGAATCATTAGTACAAAGTGTAAGTATTCAATCGTGCGTTTATTTATTTTCACAGATATTTTAATTATTTTTTTTATTTTTTATTTTAAAACAGGGTTTAGTTTTGAAAGAAGGCAGTGATGCTTACGACAGTTGGGTGGAGGCACCTATACCTATTTACTTAACATTTTACATGTTCAATTGGACAAATCCCCATGAGGTGCGCAATCCTAAGGTTAAGCCACATTTCGTAGAAATGGGTCCTTATGTTTTCCTAGAGAAACATTTGAAAGAGAATATAACCTTCTATAACAATGATACGGTTTCGTATTATGAAAGAAAATCTTGGTTTTTCCAACCTCAAATGTCGAATGGTACTTTAGATGATATGTTGACTTCGGGTCATGCTATAACAGCGGTAAGTTGAAATGTAACTATAGTTTATATAAAATTTAAATTAAACTTTGTATTTTATAACATTTTTACAGACAGTTGCCGATGAAATGCGCCATTCAAATAGATTTTTAAAGAAAATTATTAACTTCATGTTAAATCACGAGGGCGGTAAACTTTATGCCACAAAACGTGTAGGTGATTGGATATTTGATGGTTATCAAGATGATTTGGTAGACTTTTTAAGACTATTCAATACCACCAAAATAGATATACCCTACAGCAAATTTGGTTGGCTGGTAGATCGTAATAATTCCCTAGAATATGATGGTTTATTTACAATCTATACAGGCGTAAAGGATATAACGAAATTGGGTCAACTAACACATTGGAATAATAAAAATGAGACTGGATTTTATGATCCACCTTGTGGTGTGGTAAATGGCACCACTGGCGATCTCTTTCCACCTCATTTAGATCCAGAGGGTGAAATAACCATATTTGCCACTGATGCCTGTCGTTTCATGAACTTGCAGCCGAATGGTACAATCGAAAAGCATGGTTTAAAAGCCATTCAATGGGTGGGAACCGATGAAACTTTAGATTCTGGTGAAAATTTTCCCAATCAACAGTGTTTCTGTGATCCACGTCTGGAAGAATGTCCCAAAACTGGTGTAGTTGAATGTAAAAAATGTCGTGATAATGCTCCGATTTATGCCTCATTTCCACATTTCTATTTGGCCGATGAGTCATATCTAAATGCAGTGTCTGGTTTGAAACCCGATCCTAAGAAACATAAGTTTATATTGGCAGTAGAACCTATAACTGGATTGCCTGTGGAAATCAATGGCCGCTTACAGATAAATATGAACATGATAGCCGATAAAGATTATGAGTAAGTTTTAAACAAAAAAAAACTCTTAATATCTGCAATTATTCATTATTTTCTTTATAATTTTAGTATCTTCCGTGGCATTAATGAGTTTTTAATGCCTTTGTTTTGGTTTGATCAGGCGGCTTACTTAAGTCCTGAATTGGCTAAAAAAGCCAGAGTAAGTTTATTTTTAATAAATTTTTAATTTATACAATTTTATTTTAACAATTAATTATTCTTTTTAGTTGGCTATTCACTTGGAAGATTATGGTCGTTACTTTGCCATTGCCTTAATTTGTTTAGGAGGTGTTTTCTTTATTACCGGCATTGCTCTGACTCTAACTAAACGTTGGAAACGTACACCCAACGATGATGAAGATATGTTAACTAATTAAGTTTGTTTTATTTTTTAAACATTTCTACGTATTAGGTTTTAACAAAAACTTGTAATTTTAGTCTCTTTTTCTATTCATTTATTGTGCCAAATTTTAGTTTTTTTATACTAATTTATTTGTGTATATATTTTCACTACACTCATTATCACTAGTTTATTATTATATATATTTTTTTTGTTCTTCTAAAATTTAATATTTTATTGCCTTATTATGTATTTAAAATTTAGTTTTAAACACTTGACTTTTATTTTTATAATAGTTTTTGTTTTAATATATAATTTAATTTGTTAACATCATTTAACTTTAAATTCCATATTATTTACTGTATAAAACAAAAAATGTGATAGCTTATAAGCATTAAAATTTGTAAATAAATCATATTTTTAATCAATGTTTTTTTTTATATAAAAAAAAATAAAGCTTTTAAATGAACCTAATTTAACGTTTTCAATTGTTTTATTAAAAAAGTTTATTCCGTCCTAATAACTTTGTTAAAATGTATTAAATATCGAAGTTTAATATTAATATTAAAATTTTGGTAAAAATTTCTGCAGTTCAAACGTAAATATCTCCATTTTGCAGAAATAACACAACATACCTTTAGGCTTTACATTTATTAACTTTAAAATGTTATTAACATTACTTTCCGACACGCTGGTACTCGCAAGACAAATTAAATGCTTTAATACTTTTTTCGGTACTATTGGATAAAGAATTTTTCCATTACATTTTCAGTAGTTTTTCTAACTTTTAAAACTTTAGTTAAGTAGTCAACAGGCTATAGTCCGGTCGATGGCCATGTGCTTAATCTAGTATAGTCAAGTCTATTATCTATTATAAAGTCTATAGTCTAGTCTATGGTCCAGTATATACGTTAGTCTATAGCCCATTCTAGTCTATAATCTAGCTTATATTGTAGTTTATAGTCTAGTCTATAGTCTATTATGTAGTATAGTTTATAGTCTGTATAGTTTAGTATATTTTGAATTATGGAGTCTAGTCTATTTTATGGTCTAGTGTATAGTGTAGTCTATAGTCCAATCGATAGTATATTATAATCTACTTATTAGTCCATGGTTTTGTATATAGTCTGGTCTATATTCTTGTTAATAGTCTAGTTTATTATCTAGTTTATAGCCAAGTATATATTCTAGCCTATAGTTTAGTGTATAGTCTATTATATAGAACAGACTTTACTCCATTATGTAGTCTATATTGTAGTTCATATTATATTAGGTATGTAGGTATGTAGGTAGGTAGGTAGGTAGGTAGGTAGGTAGGTAGGTAGACTATAAAGTAGTCCCGTCGATAGTCTATACTTTAATCTAGTATAGACTAGTCCATGGTTTAGTCCATAATCAAGAGTATAGGTTAGTCTATAGCCAACTATGTAGACTAGTGTATACTCTGTGATATAGTCCATGTTTTAGTCTATAGCCCAATCCCTAGTCTAGTTTATTATCTAGTAAAATCTAGTCCATGAACGTCTAGTCTTTAATATATTGTATAGCCAAATCTGCAATCTATTTTATATTCTAATATATATGTAGTTCATTTTATTATCTAATTTAAAATATAGTTTATAGTTTAGTTTATAGTTTAGGATATAGTCTAGTCTGTAGTTAAATCCATTATCTAGTCTATCTATCTATCTATCTATCTATCTATCTATCTATCTATCTATCTATCTATCTATCTATCTATCTATCTATCTAACTATCTATCTATCTATCTATCTATCTATCTATCTATCTATCTATCTATCTATCTATCTATCTATCTATCTATCTATCTATCTATCTATCTATCTATCTATCTATCTATCTATCTATATTTAAATTTGATATTTTCTAACCATAAATTTAAGTTGACGTTTTTAGCGACTTACTGGAAAACATAAATCGGGTTTAAACGGTTATAGTTTTAACGGGTAATGTGAAAAGCTAAAGTGAAAAGCATTTGCAATACTCATCAACGTTGAATAATGACTTAATGATAAATGAGTCATAATCTTGTCGAATAAAACATCTTGTCTTTTATTTGTATTTTACATTTTATTTAAAATTTTTATATAAAAATTCTTATAACTAAAAACAGTATTGTATTTGAAAAAATACATAAAAAATTTTTGAATTTAAACAGAAATTAAGAAAAAAAATTACAAATTTAAAAGCGGATTTTAGTTTTTTTAAAAAATTAATTAATTTAAGAAACGAAAAATTGTGTATTAAAAAAGGACCTTTGCCATTACAAAAAGAAAAATAAATTTAAATTGATAGAAAAAAAATTGCAAAGTTTAAAAGTTAATAAACAAAATTTTAAATTTTTTAAGAAAAAATAGATTTGTGACTTAAGAACTAACAAATATTTTAGTATTTTTTAATTGAAAATTTTTTTATTGCTTTTGCAAATTAAACATAAAATATTCAATGGGAATGTTGTTTTTTTAATATTTATTTTTTTTTAAATTTTTTTATAGAACAATAACATGTTTTTAGGGGTATTTATGCATTATTATTTTTTTTTAATTTTTGTAAATTAATAAACTTATCGTATACAATTTTTTTTTATAATTTTTAAATTTATTTAGTTTTATTTTAGGCTGGAATAAATTTTTGTAAAATATATAAATGCAACATTTTAAAGTGTGTTTTTTTAAAAAAATGAAAAAATATGGCAATTTAATTATTTTTGAAATATTTTGTGTTTTTGTTTGTTTTTTTTTCATTATTAATATTTAAGACACATTTAGAAATTTAGCCATAGATTTTCTTAAATAAAATCTATGCAAATTTATGTGTTTTTGAAAAAATATATATTTAAATATATATTATAGTTTTATTAGTTAAATGTTGCTAATGTTTTTGTTTTAATTAATAAAAAAATTTAAGTTCTAATTGTTGCGTTTTTTTTAATTATTTGTTTTTAATATTTTTTTTTAATAATTCTTAATATTCTCTATACATTTAATGTATTTTAGTTTACGGTGGGGCAAGTTGTTTGCAATTTCATTTTTTGTTGTTGTTATTGTTTTAAATAATAATTTCTTTTGTGTAAAAATAATATAAATATTCTTGTTGAAAAGACATATTCGTTTTCAATATAAATTTTTCTTAAAGAAAATAAATATCTTCTAAACTTAAAAGAGTTTATTTTACAGTGTTTAATAAAATTTTAGAAAATTTAAGAGATTTTGTTTAAAAATTTGAGATTCTAATTAGAAATTTTATGTATTTTTAAAATTTCTTAAACATTTTCAGTTGAAATTAGGAAAATTTTATAAAATTTATTTATTTGCTGCCAAAGTTAACAATTTTTTTTGAAAAATATTTTAAATTTTAAAAAATTTCAAACTTTTTCTTTTGGAAATCTCAACTTTTTTTAATTTAAACTTTTCTCTTTAACACTGGTCTAGTTTTATTGTTATTCCTCTGAGAAGAAATTGTATTTGAACATTTTAGAAGTTTTTATTGAAATTTTCAAACATTCCTCCCTTAGGGAAGAAATTTTCAAAATTTCCTTGCTTAGGCATTTAGATATTTTCTAATATTCCTCCCTTAAGGATGATATTTAAAAAAACTCCTTCCTTAGAGAAGAAATTTTCAAAAACTCCTTCCCTATGGAGGAAATATTAATAAACTTCTTTCTTATGGAGGGAATTTTCAAAAACTCTTTCCTTATGGAGGAAATTTTCAAAACTTAAAAGAATGGGTCGATTATGGACAGCAACGGAATCTCTTTTGAGTTGTCAGTTACCAACATCCAATTACAAATGAAGTCTGGCAACCGAAATGTGTTTTTTTAGTAAAAACTAAATTTATTGTTAAATAATGTTGATTTAAAGGCTTCTTGGACCTTTTCTTGAGTACGTGCAATTTTTAATAGTTTTATGCAATTTGTTTAAACTTTTCAAATTCATAACTTCTTTAACAATATTATTAGGTTTCATATCCGAATTTATATCATAATTTTTCTTATTTTTTCACAAATTAAACTTTAATTTAAGATTTTATACAATTTTTTTGTTTGTTTGTTTACATTTTTTTGATAGATAGTTTGTCAAAATAAACACAGATGACACAATAACGATAACATTTTGGCAACTAACGAAAGTGAGTTGCCAAATACCAAGTTATATGCCAGTTGCATTGACTGTTGGCAACACAGCTAAAGTTACGTTACTTTCCATAATTGACCCAGAAATTTAAAAAAAAAAAAACAATTCAAAATTCAATTACAATTACTTCTCTTATAGAGAGAACCATAAAACCCGACCTAAATAATTTCATTTGTTTACTGTAAAATTCACAATTGTTACAATTGTTTTTTAAAAACTAAAATCGAGTATTTTCTTTTCGTTAAAGTAAGTTCGTTTGCTGTAGTTTAGATATATAAAAAAAAACTTAAAATTAAAATAATTTATAATTAAATAAAAAAAATATTAAAAAATATATATATATAATATATAAAAATTCAATCACAGTTGTTTTGGGCGGAATTATTAAGATGTTTTAAGTAAAAAAATGAGTTAATAAAATAATTAAAAAAAAAAATCAATGAGAAATTTACAAAAAAAAATTTCTTTAAAAATTAATAAAGTTTTTTTTAAGCTGAAGACAAATTTTTAATAAAAAGCTAAAACTTATGTATAACACAAGTTTGCTTTTGTTTTTAAAGGGGGAAAAATGGGGAGGGAGTATGTTTTGTGTTAAATTCTAATCAAATTATTTAGTTTAATGTTAAGTTTTAAATTATTTGAAATAATCCGTATTTTATACTTGAGTATTATTGCTGTGTGTGTATGTTAATTTTTATTTTTTTTAATATGAATGCATGAGTTTTCTTTAATATTTCTTCCTAAAAGTGACTAGATTTTGTTAGTTCTGTATTGTAGTATTGTGGTTGCTGTTAAGTTTTATTTTTTAATTATTCGGCTTTTATTTGAGGTTAGAGTTTCATTTATTTTTTCTTTCTTTTTGTTAAACAAAAAATAAGTAAATCTTTTACTTATTACTAATTATTAGTATTTTTACATAAGTTTTATTTAGTATTGCAAACAAAATATCTGTCACAAGGATTTAAAAAACGGTAGTTTTTATTTTGTGTTACAGAGAGAAGTCAGTTAATAATGTTTGTGAATACTTTAACTTGTTCTTTTCTTAAGGTTAAATGAAATATATTTACAAAACTATAAAAAAAATTCTTAAAAATAAAATTTTATTTTTTTAAATCTCTTTAAAAGTTTTTAATTTTTCTTGTACTTTTAAGGCTGGGAATGTCTAGGCTAGTTGTTATAAAATATCTAAAATATTTAGATTTTGTTTTTGCTTGTGTTTTAACATTTTTTTAGAAAATTAAAAAAATATCTGCAAAATTTCGTTGGGATATTATAGAACAGACGTTCACATTGACTAAAAACACTTTTTTAGCTTATTTTAATCTTTGTAGATTTTGATGTTGATAATTTTTTTAAGTTTTAAGTTTAACTGAGTAATAAACTCAGTTAAACTAAGCTTAACTTGATGTTAGTCTAAACTCGTAACAAATTTAGGCGGATTTTAATCTATGATTGATTTTTTCTGTTATGAATTTATGATTAACTTTTTTAGTATTACCAACTTTTCTGTCAAAAACATAAACAATGAACAGCTGGTCTTTGTAAATATTACTTTTGCAAAATGACAATAATGTGACGATTGACCCAAAAGTTATAAATTTGAGTCAACCAGATGGTGGCATATTAGTAGAAAATAATAATCATTTCTCGAAAAGATGGGTAAAATAACAACTTTCGGAAGTACAACAAAAAAACTTTTAAGATTATAATCTCTAGGTTACTTGAGGACAGTAAAGAGACGACTGTCTCCGCTCCCGCTTACAAAGAGGACACTAAATTGACGACTGTCTTCATTCTCGATTACAAAGGGTACATTCGTGACGAATGACCCAAAACATATGAATTACGATCATCCAGGTGGTTAACTATTAGTAACATTAGTAACTTTGTCGAACTGCTGGGTACTGATCAGTATCAGTAACATTATTGAAAAATACACACAAAACTTGGATTAAACTAGGTTTAAACAAAGTATATAGATTATCTTTATGAGAAAACTTTACTCACTTTTTTGTGTGTTTTGTAATGTGAACGCCGTTTTGCCATTAATGTGAAGGCATCGTTTGTTAAGAAATAAAATTTTTAAAATATTTCAAACAGTTGTAATTCAGGTCTGAGTTGGGGAACAACTCTCGCGTCATCGTTTTTATTTTTTAAGGACGGTCAGGCTTGTGCTTGTTGCTGGGCTTTCGACAGAATTACTTCTCACCCCGCACTGATTTAATGCACTACTTCGTATAACTGTTCTTAGTTATGCGTTGTCTTCATTAAACGTGTGCTTTCGTTTTACCTCAGAGTGAGGTTATGTTTTTTATTGGTGGAGACCATAGAATACTCACGATATAACCTGGTGGAGACCATTTAAACTCGAATATAAACTGGTGGAGACCATTAAAACTCTGGAATTTTTTTGATTATGATGATTCAATGATATAACTTTTTTATTTTTGTGGGATAACCTGGCAGTTTGTGAGTTTAATAACTCCGCCAACACACTTCAAAGTTAAAAAAAAAAAAAAAAAAAAAAATATTTCAAAAATTTTGCACAGCAAATGTTAAAAAACTAGATTTTGCATAGCAAAAGTAACAAACTAAATAGTGGTATTAAAAATAATAAATGAAAATATGTTTCATGAGCAACACATTAAATACGCTCTTTCAGTAAAGGCAAACTAATAAGAGAAAAAAGAAAACTAGTAAATGAACTAATTTGGCTCTCTCTCGATATTTCGGCCTTCAGTTATTGTTCTAGAACTGTTAAGAACAGAAAGCCTTTATTCTTTGTTACTTTTCACACATAGTAAGCTCATACATGTATGTTAGATTTCACATTAGTATCAACAGCTGTATCATGAGAAGTTTTTTTCCCCAGGGAAGAACAACCCGTTTTAACAACAGCATTTGTCTCTCTCTCTACCTCTGCTGTTATCAGTTCTAAACAAATATTCATCTCCTCGTAACACCCTTGACAATTTCCGTCACCTTAAATTGAAAACAAAACTATATCGTTTAGCTCACCTAAAGAATCGTCACAAAAACCTCTACTTATCAACTGACTTGCTCTCGTTTTTCACTTTTATTTTTTAAATTAGATAATATTTTCTTTGTTTTTTTAATAATTCTGGTTTAAAGTTAGTAAAAACATCTTGATAATTTCCACCACAAATATTTTCTTTAAGTGATGAGAATTTATATAAAATTTACAATTTCTTTTTAAACATTTTTTTTACTCAAAATAAATCATTTTAAAATTTTTTTTAGATTTTTATCTTTTCACGTAAAAACTTACTTTTGTAATACTGATTTTAGTTTAGTGCCTGGAAATATTTGTATATCCATTGGTTGTAGAGTGTAAGAGGATTTCAGAGGTTCAGAGATGACGATATTTTTTCTTTATATTTACTATTAACGAAAACGAATACCTTTCAATATTTATGGTAATATTTTCACATGTTTATTTAAAGGACGAAAATTGCTGTTCGTACTGCCACCGTTTTTTTTTTCTTCTTTTTTCAAGTGTTTTCTTGTTATGTATGAGAATTGTAGCTCTTATGATGTTTTAATATTGCTGGATCCATAACATAATTGTTGGCCTCGGCCAATTGCATGGGTAAAGGAGGCAATTTATCATTGGGATGACGATGGCTTATAGATGTTTTACGTGTTTTGGCGGCTACGGTTGAAGCTAATAGTTTGCTAGAGGATGTAGCAGATGTGGCAGCTGTTGTTGCTGTTGTAGTAGTCAAATTAGACGAAGATGTTGAGCTCATGGTTGTTGGGTTGTTGCCATTATTGTGGCTAAGGCTTAAACTCGATAAAGGTAATTTATTTAAAGTATTCGAGTTTGCTGCTGATGCTGTTGAATTGTTGGAGAATGTGGGACTGTTGGAGGAGCTAGTACCACTTAGGGTTGTATTACATAGTCCCGGTCTAGGTCTACTTTGATTTACCAGAACTTTTGTTTGCTTGATTAGGGAACGATCATTACAGAGTGCCGATATTAAAGGTAAATCTAAATGCTTACTTTTCTCTCTTAATAGAGCAATATCAAATTCATTGGGTGTGGGTGTGTTGTTGCTGCTGGATATCGATGAACCATTTGTGTTATTGGAATTTAATTGATTTTGTTTAGCGGCCGCCGCTGAAGCTTGTAGTTGGGCCAGTATATTGGTATTTTGTGTGGGACGCCCTAGCAACATGTCTGTTTTAGGACGTTCTCCAGCCCATTGTGCTCCACTTGAAGTTTTAGTCATATGAATGGCACCATTGCGCGGTACACTTAAGGTAATAGGTTTTCGTGGTGGCAAATGACTTCGTGTTGTTGTGACAATTGATTCATTTGGAATGCTTATGGAGGCACTGCTCATGCTAGGTATGGGCTTAGAAGGTACTGTGAATATAAAGGAGGAATTTTAAGAAAAACTGATGTTTTTTAAAGGGCAGTTTTCAATTTAAAGATCAAACGTCAGTTAAAAATACATTTAGTTCTAATACAGATCTTGTACAGTTCATTTCTATATCAGTTCTGGTTGAGTTCTAGGTTCAATTCTAGTTCATTTATTTTCTAGTATAGTTCTAGTTTAGTTTTAGTTCAGTTGTCTTTTATTTGAACAGATCTAAATCAGAGTTCAAAACTTAAAAGTACTCCTTCATTGAATAATCGTTTCCTGAGCGTCCAAAAGCCAATATTTAGTCTCAGATCTTTAAATTGAAAATTTGTTTTATATAGTTCACTTACTAGGAGGCGGTCTTTCCGTTGGTGCCGGCATTGGTGGTTTCTTTAGTCGTCTATCCACATAGGGCGGTGGTGGAGGCGGTGGTAGACGTTTCACCTTCGGCAACGAGTCGAGCGTATTCAGAATATTATCGTCTGAACGTGATCGTGCAAATAGAGGTGCTGGTGTTGGATTAACCGCTGCAGCAGCTGCGGCTGCATGCAAATGTGCCGGATGCAGAGGCGGTGGCGGTGGTGGTTCATACGAAGAACAAATACTGGCCATTGAGGGGCTATACATGGGTGAATAGGCACTCGGCAGTTGGACATAGGAATCGGAGAGATTTTGCGTAGAGGCATAACGTGAATGCGTGGAGAGCGCAAGTGGTAAATAGGGAGTGCTACGATAGATAGCATGACCTTTACAAGCTTCCCAGGCTTGAGAAGCGGCTGCATGATGATATGCCGCTAAATAGGGATGATGATGGTGATGCGCATGGGGAGGTGGTGGTGTCTGAGCCATTGCTGCGAGTATAGAACCCTGTTTGGCATCTAGATATTCCTGTTGACTGACGGCTGGATCCTGTAGAGGATATATAACATAGTCCACATCACTGTACAGTTGTTGTTGATAGAGTTCCAGTTGTTTGCGTGCCAAAGGGCTGGAATAGATACCCGCCAGTTGATTGGGTGGTGGTGGTGGCGGTTGTCTTGGTAGACTGGGTGGTGGAGGCGGTAAGTATTGCCTGGGTTTTATGACCGGCAATAAGACACACGTTCTAGGGGCTGTCTGTTTAAGCTCCGCGGGAAAAGGAGGCGGTGGCGGAGGTGGTTGCTGTTGTTGATGCAAAGAAGACATACTCTTGTGAGCGCCATGTAGACTATAGGATACCATGGGTATGCCCAAATGATTTGATAAAACACCGCCTGTGGTTACATGATGATGACCACTCATTGTTGTATGAGACATGTTAGTCGGTTGCGTGGGAGTTGTGGGCGTGGAGTTTACCGGATGATGCAGATTCAGAGATGCCTGTGACCCCGATACATAATTGGAATTAGGCACCGAATGTTGTGATAAATGGCTGGGTATATGATGGCTACATATCGAACCCGTTGAGGAACCCGCCAATGAACTGTTTGTGGGCGTTGCATAGCTGGGTTTGGTATTTTCATTTACTAAAAAGGTTTGAGCCTTTTGTATATTAATTTGTGGCCTGGAGGTTATAAACCGTGCTATTATCTCCTCAGACTTTAAGGAAGTCATAGAACCGCCTACATTTGTGAAAACATTTGAGCCCGGCTGATTAAGTGATGACGTGGAAGAAGCCACGGATATTAGAGAAGTTGGTCTGGGTTTAGAAGCGGCCGGATAAGGTGGTGGATCTCGGCGTTTGATGACCGGTGGCTGTATGGGTGGCGTGGGAGGTTTCGCTATAAGCAACGGTTTTGCTAACGGTTTTGTATCTGTTAACGATAATGGCACATGATTAGGGATTGTAGATTTAATAACAGGCAAATTTAGTGGTGTATTGTTCACAGCTGGGGGACTATTGTTAGAAATAGTGGAGCGTATGGGTGGACCACAAAGGCCAGTTTTATGGTGTCGGGCGTTATAGGGTGGTGGTGAACGTGTTCTAATATTAGTTAAATTGGGCATATTGCTGTCTACTCGTTTGGGTGGTGCCGGCGGATCTGTGGGCAGTAAATCACTTATTAAATCCTCCACATGATCCTCAGTGGGTGCGGTATCTTGATGTCCTTGTATATAAGATTCTCCAGTCATAGACAAGGGTAATGTCACGTAATCACAATCCGAGTCCAATGTACTCGATACTGTCTTACGATTAGGATAAGAACCGCGGCCCACTATCAAATCGGTTAGTTCTTCTGCTGATAACAAAGTATGCTTCACATCAGCCGGATCACTACCATCACCACGAAAAGAATCGGTAGTACTTATATTTGAATCTGATCTCAAGCGGAAATCTATATTTTTCATACGTTTGCCATGATGATAGTTGCCACCATCTACTGAATCTTGCAGTTTATTGTGTTCCAAACGTAAATGCTCCTCACTGATTTTACTCTGTGAGGGTTGGAATATGCCATAATGAGAACTTTTCTCCGACTCGGCTATTTCTGATGATTGTCCCGTCATTTCGCTGCTGTGCATTGTATAGACGCCAGAAGTCTCCGTGGGAGCTACAGCATGTACCAAAGTATAAACACCCGAAACACTTTCAGTTTCGTCACGTGTGGATGTTATAAAATCATGATCTATACAAGATGAATCTGGTTCGCTAAGAGTGGAATTTTGAGCCGTGTGACTAAAACCCAATTCCAAGCTGGAGGAAGTGGAATTTTTCCTTTGGTGCGAGGAATCGGAAGTGTTTAAATTAGATCTTACTGCCAAAGTAGCCAGAGAGGTGTTGTTATCATTTGTAGATGAAGCCACTACCACCGTACTGCAGGTCGATGAACATTGAGAACCAATGTTATGTTGTGACGAAGGTGAATCCGTTGAGGAGTCCGTGTTATTACGCTGACCTTTTGAGGAGTTGGGTATAGAAGAACCGCTAGTTGAGGTGGAATTACCCGTTGAGGATGTATTACTCAACTCCGTGGGAGAATTACGTTGACTTTGCTGTTGTTGTCTTACCGTTAAAGCGGCCAATTGTTCTTCCAAATCTTTTAGAGACACCTGGCCCACTGAAGAGGTTTGTCTACTTACACTAGGGCGATCTAATAAATGAGCCAACGCTAAACTCTCGGTGGAAGGAGCAGCTATGGGGGCCGGTGGTGTATTAATCATTATTTCTAGCTCATCTTCCGAGTGCACGCGATCACTGACTATACCCGAGGTAGTATTCGAACTAGTGCTGGATATAACCGATATTCTTTGATCGTTTTTACTTTTATATGTTGGCAGATGCAGACTACGCGAATAAACATAGCAAGCATGCAAACAATTACTTTCCTCCTCCTCACGCTTAATGACCTCCTTTAGTCGGGCCGCTATTTTCATACTAAATTGATGAGTTTCTTTGCATAGTGTCAAAAGCATTTTATTTTTCTCATCCGAGGTGGCGTAGAGGGTGATTTTACTTTCTCCTGATCTGATTTCAAACTTTTTGCGCTCAAACGATAGTTTGGTTATATTGGGCCATAGGAAAGTTATTTGCTGTTGTTGTCCATCAGGTCCAGTACCAGCGCCGAATATTTTTATACCCTTAGCATAAACTACAAACCATGAATTTCCCGGTCCCAATTCACTTTTACTCATGCGCATACGAAATGTATGGGCATTAATGCATTCATGCACTAGACAGGCTTGTTGTATATAATGTAACTCAGCATCGGCTTGTGAAAGACCACGATTTTCACGATGACAAGCCCTTAAGGCACTAGCAGCCCAGGCGGTTCTTAGATGTTCTGGAAGATAATCTTCCAAACGAAAATATTCATTACAAGAGCTGGCATTAGTGGAAACAGAAGCATTAGTAGAAGCATTACTGGGTCCACGACTTATTGAGGAAGAAGATGATGAAGGTGACAACGGTGTTTTAGCTGCTCCTAGTACACGCTTCAAACCATCCATACCCATAACATTCTCCCGCGTCGAAGCCATATAGCTAGATAAACGTAACACTCTTTCATTTACCAGGTTAGCACGTTTACTAATCTTTGGTAATGTGGTAGTTGCTGCTGCTGATGACGATGAAGATGATGTTGTTGCGGATACAGTTTTACCAACTTTCTGCTCTCCACCGGCAACATCCAACCCTTTGCCGCTATCACTCAAATCCCCCGATGTTTTCGCCTCACTCGCACCCCCACCACTCACAATGCCACTGCCACCACTACTGTTACTATTATTACTACCAATACAGGGTGCATCGCCAAGATCAGCTTGCAACGCTAGACCAGCTAATAAAATCATTGATTGTTCGGCATATTCACGGGGTATGTCTCGCTGTAGGGCATTGTATTTTAATTGTAGATAATAATTGTGACGGGTGGTTTCATCTTTTAACATAAACGGGCTCTCGATGTAGAATTGCACCCGAAAATGTAATTCTAAGAGCGGTCGCCCATTGGCATCTAGACCCTGTACGGAAAAATAAATGTTGTATTAAAATGCGATAAATGGTAATGTGTTTGCTTATAGTTACATGAGTGTGTGAGGAACGCCAACTTTTTGGACCATATTTGGAGAGCTTGCTCTCGGGATCGGCAAACATGTATTCGCCATCTGTAATTAGGGGAAGAGCAAAATAAAAGATTAATTAGTATATTGTTCGATCACGAAGTGTTTAAGAAACTCCTCATCAGTTGACTAGTTTAGCTCTAGTTCAGTTCAAGTTCAGTTCTAGTTCAGTTCTAGTCCAGTTCTATTTCAGTTCTATTTCAGTTCTATTTTACTTCTAGTTCAGTTCTAGTCCAGTTTTAGTTCAGTTCTAGCTCAGTTCTAGTCCAATTTTAGTTCAGTTCTAGTTCAGTCTAGTTCAGTTCTAGTTCAGTTCTAGTTCAGTTCTAGTTCAGTTCTAGTTCAGTTCTAGTTCAGTTCTAGTTCAGTTCTAGTTCAGTTCTAGTTCAGTTCTAGTTCAGTTCTAGTTCAGTTCTAGTTCAGTTCTAGTTCAGTTCTAGTTCAGTTCTAGTTCAGTTCTAGTTCAGTTCTAGTTCAGTTCTAGTTCAGTTCTAGTTCAGTTCTAGTTCAGTTCTAGTTCAGTTCTGTTCTAGTTCAGTTCTAGTTCAGTTCTACTTCAGTTCCGCTCTTGTGCAGTTCTAGTTCAGTTAGTTTTATAGACCGATTTATAGTCAAGTCTATAGTTTTCAATCAACTTTGTAGACTGGTAACACAATAGACTGTTCCACAGCCAATACAAGTAAAGTCTAATTTATATCAAGTCAATATTTTTATTTTGTATAAACTAAGATTGTTCGTTTCGTTCCTCCTATTAGCCATCTAAACTTGAATGGATAATAGGAGGAGCGAAACTTTTAAGTCTTCAAGGTCATGTTGTAGAATATATTCCATCGTAATGTTCTGTTTTCTGACTTCTTTTCTTAAGGAATTTCAACAAAAAATATTAAAACATTTTTTCAGGCTCCAACAATCTATGTACAAATATGTTTTTTATTATATGACCCAAACCAGACAGAAAACTAATCAGACTTTTAAATTAAAACTTTTTTTCCTACATTTTCGGGTTATAATTTGATGGCATGAAATTTCCGGCCAAGAAAATCAAATAAAAATCCTACAATACAACAACAAAAAAATAAATGAAAGAATGAAAATGGGGAAAAAATAAAATAACAATCATTCCAAACAACAACACCTTATGTCATTTTGACAGAATGACAGACACACACATACCAGCCAGGCGAGCAGGCAAAACACTGACATACGATCATACATTTAGTTTTGAAAGACACAATTGTATGTATGTATATAGAATTAAATAAAACACTAAACTTTTGGATCAAGGAATACGAAATGTACAATAACAACATCAGCAGCAGCAATAACAAAATGACATAAGCACTGTCAGAGCCAGGCTCTTCAAATCTATAAAGATTGAAAACAGTTTTTGTTACTTTTTTCTGTTACAGAATACAAGGTGGGTTTTTGTTAAAATGTCAGTTTTAAATTGTATAAAAACACAAAAAAATAAAATTTTAAACATAATTTTCTGTTAACGAAAATTAAAACAAAAAAGCCACAACAACAAATTCAAAAACACACATTCATTCACTCCCAACCATAATTTTTAATACAACCTGTATGTACGTATTTATGTATATAAGTCCGTAGTATTCCATTCTATAACACAGTATGTATCTTTTTTTTGTTTTTTTGGTACATGATCAATTTAAACAAAAACAACAAAAATCTTTAAGAGATGAAAAAAAATTAACAAGAGATAAAAATCTCAAGGGCATGACCGTTAATGTTTAAGCTTTTAAATTCGAACTACAACAACTAAAGCAACAATTAAACAACAAAAATCAGCTTAATGTTAACTGAAGATACTTGATAATATTACAAATTTATATCAAAATACAAATTCCTGTTTGTGTTAGTGTTGTTATTGGTTTTTCATTTAAAAATATGTATTGTCAATGTTTGAACGGAATCTGTTCGGAAAGTTTTACAAACATGAATAACAAACGCCCTGAATGTTTAATTGATTTAAAATCAATGTATTTCAGCCAATCAAAAAAAATCATTTTATAAAACTTTAATAAAATATTATTATTTCTTGCAGTGTTTTACAAGATTTATTTATTTTATATTGCTTTAACTTTATTGTTTTATTTAACATTTGTTTCTAATGATTCAGTTGCTTTTTTTCTGGCATATTTTAAATGATAACTTAAATTGTCATTTAATAACTATGTCCGGTGCTAGACTGATATCTGTATGAAATAAATGACTCATTTTAAACTTATTTGTTAAGAGATCAACCGATTTTTAAATGAAGTTTATATTTTAAAACATTTCCATGAATTTCCATTGCTCTCCATAGACTAGACTATAGTCTAGTCTGTAGACTTATCTATAGTCTAGCCTATAGTCTAGTCAAGTCTATAGTCTAGTCTATGGTTTAGTCTATAGTCAAGTTTTTAACCTAATCTATAGTCTAGTCTATAGTCCAGGCTTTAATCTAATCTATAGTCTAGTCTATAGCTTCTTCTATAGTCTAGTCTAGTGTATAGACTATAGTCTAGTCTATAGTCTATTCAATAGTCTGGTCTATAGTACTGTCCATAGTCTAGTCTATATTCTAGTCAATAGTATAGTTTATAGTCTAGTCTATAGTCTAGTCTATAGTCTAGTCTATAGTCTAGTCTATAGTCTAGTCTATAGTCTAGTTTATAGTCTAGTTTATAGTCTAGTCTATAGTC
>NC_060950.1:12171463-12173481 GCF_022045245.1 Lucilia cuprina
AGACTGAGACACCAATTTTTCAATCCCGGTCAGATTGGAGGTATTGGGCCCTCTTTATACCCCGGGATTGCAATAACACCAAGGCGGAGGTCTTCGCCAAGGTAACATACCCCCGGGGGGACGTCCGTCTGTCTGTTGAAATCAGTTTTTAGAGGTCCCCAGATATCGGCGAGATCCGAATCTTCAATAATTTAGTTAGACATGCTTTCGAGAAGATCGCTATTTAAAATTAGCAAAATCGGTCCATAAATAACGGAGATATGAGCAAAAATCCGAGACAAGATCTGAAAATTTCATCAAAAAAGCCACATTTTTTACATGCTTTGTTAAAAAAGCAACAGCAACACTGTGAATTGGATAAAGATGTACATGTGCGTGTGGAGATGTATTTGGTTTTATTCAGCTGTGTATTTTTTTATGTTTGGATGCTGTTCTGTTCTCACGAAGGTAAGTGGGTATAACAAGAACAAGGAGATAAATCAGTAATATGTTGGTAATACAGCTCATATTTGTTTGAGGGTGGTAATGCAGTTTGATGGTAGTATTATAGTACAACGGTTAATATTTCTTTCTGCAACAGTTTATATTTGTTTGTGTGTATGTTATGTGTGACATGTGTGCAGAGATACAAAATAAATGAAAACTGTTTTTTAAAACATACTTGGTGAAGGGTATATAAGATTCGGCACAGCCGAATATAGAAATTTTGCTTGTTTTTTTTTTTTTTTTTGTTATTTGTCTTCTTCTTTTTGTAGTTGATTTGTTCCTCCACATGATGGCGTGTAGAAAACTAACGTTTAAATCTTTATGGTTTTTTTGTACCCTACTATACTTTCTTGCATGTATTGTTACACCTACAGTAATTAAAATCCCTTTAACTACCCTCTGCTGTAATCAACCTGAAAATCTTTAAAAAATCGTTGTTCGTTTTAAAAAACAAAAATATGAAGAACAGAGTTTCAATTTGTCTAGAAGACACCCCATTAATAATTTTGGAAAGAAATACCTTTACTTTAAACAAAAAAAAAACACACATTTAAAACTCACACCTGCTTTTATTTCAACCACATTTTCGATGTTTTGAATGGATGCTGGTGTTTTGTTTTTTCTTTGGTTTGGTTTTTTTTAAAGCCATTAAAAATCCCCAAAATATCTACAAAAAAAAAACCATCATTGAAATAAATTTTAATTTGTAGTATTTTTTTGTCCAGACCAACATACAAATACACTTATACAATCATAAAATCATCAGTGAAAATTTAAATTCCTCAAACCAACTCACAACATTGCATTTAGTACCCCCAAAATCAACAAAAAAAAGGTACTTTAGTCCATAATATGAAAAAAACTATATTCTCTAACCAGTTTTGCGTTTTTTTTGGTCATAATTTTGATGGTTGTCTTATGTGTATTTTTATATAAAAAAAACACTGAAGATGACTCTCTTAACATACCAACCACTCCAAGTATTTATGAGACTTGTGTATGCAGCTGCTTTTATTTTAAGTGTTTTTTTTTTATTTCAAGATGCTACATTTATTTTGGAGGCTGTTGCACGAATTTTAATAAATATTGTTTTTTTTTCGAATAACTCATTTAATATGCAGACATTTTAAAAAAAAAAATACACGTATTTTAAAGAAAATAATTATTAAATGTTAATTTAATTAAAGGCAACTTAAAAATGTCACTACATCTAAAACTTTAATTAAGCGAGTTTAGTTAAACGCGGGGTATGTAGGTTTAAGCCATAAAAACTTAATATTCCAATATATGTTATTTAAAATTAAATATCAATCCAAAAAATTTGAAAAATTATTTAAACTTGCTTAAAGTAAGTTTAGTTAAACTAGGTTTTTGTGAGTTTAAGTCATACAAGTCTATAGACTAGACTATAGACTAGGCTAGATTATAGACTAGACTATAGACTAGACTATAGACTAGACTATAGACTAGACTATAGACTAGACTATAGACAAGACTATAGACTAGACTATAGACTAGACTATAGACTAGAC
>NC_060950.1:12173581-12212773 GCF_022045245.1 Lucilia cuprina
TGCAAAAATTGCCACCTGAGTCTTCATTGAAGACAAAGGGGCGATGGTAGACCGTTCTCAAGTCTACCCAGTGGATGAAAAAGACCACCGTGAGATAAGGCCGACACGACAGGTGCTCACGTTAAAAACTATCGACAGACAGACGGACGGACAGACAGACGGGCATGGCTTAATTGACTCTGCTATCTATAAGGACCCAGAATATATATACTTTATAGGATCGGAAAAGTATATTATAGATATTACAAACGGAATGACAAACTTATATATACCCTTCTCACGAAGATGAAGGGTATAATAACAAACAACACCAAAGAATCTCAAAAAGAATGTATTTCAAAAATCTTTAACGTTAACAAACAAAACATAAAAAAACCCAAGAAGAACATGTTGGAGAAGAAGAAAAAAATTTAAGCATCTGCTGGATATATTTTTTTTGTCTTTTATACTCAACAGGCACGCAGTTGAGCAAAAGAAAGATACAATGGAATGTTAAGTTTGTTTTCACGAAATATGTTTTTTTTTTTGTTTTTCATATATAAAAAATCTACAAACAGCCAAATGATGTTGATAATGATCATTAGGTTTTTTTCTTTAAACAACAAGAAAGAAGGTTTGATACACATACACATGTATATATGTTTGTATGTAACTGAAATTGTTTATGAAAAAATGCTGCTGCAATATGCACAAACAACTTACAGTGGAAACAATTAACAACAAAAATACATTTCAAACAAAAAGTTTAAAGATGAAAATTACAATTATGTTTAAATGTTTCATATTTTTAATGTGTCACTTAAATGTATTAGTTGTTTTTTGGTAAACTTTCAAAAACCTAGTTTAACTAAACTCATCTAATTCAAGGTTAACTAAACATTACATAAGTTTAAGATTCCTTTTTAATTTGTAAGTACTAGAGATAACTTTTTATGTTTTTCTAACCTAATTTAATTAAAACTTAGTTTACTTAAACCTTTTTAATCAAAGTTTAACTAAGCTTTGAACTATTTTGTAATTCAGTTTTTAAAAGTAATTTAGTTTTTGCTCAATTTAGTTTAACTAAACATTGAACTATTTTGAAATTTAGTTTTTGTAAAATTTCGCTCTTAAACTTTTATTGGGCAAGTTTAACTAAACTCTCTAAAAGCAAGTTTAATTAAAATCTACATTATTTTATAATTTGTTATTAATTTTTTATTGATTTTATATGTTTACGTGACTTAAATTCATAAAAACAAAGTTTAACTAAACTTACTTAAGTGTAGATTAGCTAAAGTTTAAACTTAAGTAATAGATTTTTAAGCTTATAAAGCATTTCTATTGATTTTTATGTTTTCAAGACTTAAACTAAACTTGTTTCAATGAAGTTTAGCTAAACTTTAAATTATAGTAATGCATTTTTTCACTTAAAAACCCTTTATATTGATTTTTTATGCGTAACTTAAACTCACAAAAACCAAGTTTAACTAAACTTGTTTCTATTAATTTTAGCTAGTTAAACTTTAAACTATATCCAATATATTTTTTAACTAAAAAAACTCATTCTATTGATTTGTTATGTTTGCATGACTTAAACTCACCAAAACCAATTTTAACTAAACTTGCATAACTGAAGTTTTACAAACCTTTATACTATTTTAGTATTTATTTTAACTTAAAAACTCATACTATAGATTTTATATATTTAAATGACTTAAACTCACAAAAACAAAGATTAACTAAACTGATTTTAAGAAAGTTATATTATATTAATATATATTTTAACTTAAAAAGCCATTATATTGATTTCTAATTATTGCATGACTTAAACTCACAAAAACTAAGTTTATGTAAACTTGCTTTACTGAAGTTTAGCCAAACTTTATACTATTTTAGAATTTATGTTAACTTAAATCCCCATTCTATTGTTTTGTTATATTTGCATGACTTAAACTCGCCAAAATCAAGTTTACCTAAACTTGTTTAAATAAAGTTTAGCTAAACTTGAAATTGTACTCACAAAAACTAAGTTTAACTTAACTTGCTTAACTGAAGTTCAGCTAAACTTTAGAACATTTTAGCATTTATTTTAACTTTTAAACCAGTTCTATTGATTTGTTATGTTTGCATTACCTAATCTCACCAAAACTAAGTTTAACTAAACTTGCTTAGCTGAAGTTTAGCTAAACTTTTAGCGATTTTCTGTTGTATTTTAGAGTGTGCAAAAAAAACCTATGTTGAAAAATTTATTTTAAAAAAAATATTAAAATATCTATTTGTTATTTCTTTCTTTTTTGCAAAAAGTTTATAAGTTTTTTTCTCCTCTAATTTAACTATTTTACCCACTGTTCAGCGTTAGCATTAAATGCAACATCATCAATATTATTGTAATCAAGCATCTGTAATACAGAAGCAAAATAACAAATTTTTTGTATTATTTTTTGTTGTTGTTGTTTATTTGTAACTTTTTTTATTTATTGTTTAAGTTGTTTGTGTAGTTTTTTTTTTCTTTCTTCTTCTTAAACAGCAAAGGCATTCTAAACAAAACGAAAAAAAAAATTTACAAAAAAACACAAAACAATAAAGAATCTACAATAAACAACAATAAGAACAGCAACAACAACAAGTAAAAGAATAAGACAAACAACCCATTCAGCCAAACTACAATACCAGAGATTTTTTTAAAGTTGTTGCTGTTTATTTTAATAATAGAGTAGAATGGAATGAAGTAGAGAGTGGAGTGGCATTTTATGCACAATCAACAGATGATGATGATGATGTTGACGATGATGTTGCTGGTGCTGATGATGATGATGCTGTTTGTTTATGATGATGAAGACGATGGTGGTGATTATGTAGTTGTTGTTGTTTTTATTGTTGTTGCTGTTGTTGTTGCTTGACAAAGTTAAGCAAGATTTAGGGAACAATAAGGTAAGAGGCGCGTGTGCTTTGGTGAAAACCTGCCACTTTTAGTAACAACAACAGCAAACAACAACGAGTAGTACCAGTAGCTAAAGATTCCATTAAAAAATAGCTCTGCTTATTACTCCTCTTAACAAAAAAAAAAAAGAAACAACAGCAACAGCAAGAAAACAAAACAATGTTACAAACATACACGGTATATATAAGAAACCAGCAAAACATACAATTAAAGCAGACAGTGGTTTATAAAATTGTTCATATCAATTTGAAGTTGAAAGTTTAAGAACTTTTAACGAAATTTATAAACTTTTTCAATATTTTTGTTAATTTTTAATAATATTATAAAATTTTAAATTAAAAATTTGTTACTTTTTTTGCTAAACTTTCAAAAACCTAGTTTAACTAAACTTGCGAAAATCATGTTTAAGAAAAAATTTTAATATAATAACATTTCTTGTAAACTTAGTAATACTTCAGATAACTTTTTAAGTTTATATGTCTTTATTTATGTTAAACTTAGTTTAACTAAACTTTCTTTAAACGAGTTTAAGTAAATTTTTAACTATTTTTGTATTTCTTTTGATTTTTAAAACATTTTTATTTAAAACTTAAACTAATAAATACCTAGTTTAACTAAACTCGCTTAGGTAAAGTTTAGCTAAACCTTTTCATATTTTTACCAGGATTTCAAAGTTTTAATAAGAATTAAAGTGCTTTTTAGAAATTTTTATTTAAATCTATCGCTTAAATCAAAGATCTAGTGATCTCTTACATTTGCAATCACTGTACTCTCATACAACCTAATAAAAGAAGAAAGTGCTCATTTTGCCTTCACTTGGCAATATGTATTTATATTGCTACTGCTGTTGTCTTCAATTTTATTTAAGAGTAAAGTATAGTTTGTCCAAATGTCTGTCTGTCTGTTTGTTTGGTTATTGATTAAAAAATACTACAGCAGCAGCACCAGCAACAGAAAACAACAACTAAAAACCTAATAAAATAAAAGATGTCTTAAAGTAGTTCATCAGCAAAATCGATGACATGGTATTTTTATTATCAACATCAACTATACACCATATAATTTTGTTTCTAGTTTCTATCTTGGGGTTTTTTTTTCTTAATTTTTTTTATTAGTTTTAGTTTTTTTCTCCATCATATTAAACAAAATTAAAAAAAAATAATATTATTAAAAACAGAATTCCAAATTTTAATGGGTTTGGTTTTGGTTTTGTGGATAAAAACAAATTATATTAATAATTGTTGAAAATGTGTTTTTTTTAACCAGGTACTATTGAAATTATTAGAAAGTTTAGATTGTTTTGATGTAAAGACAGAAAGGAATTTGTTTAGATTAAAAAGGGTTAATTTAATCAAATTAAGTTAAACTATTTGAATGTAATTTGAAAAGTTAACCATAATAATCAAGACTAAAATATAAATGCAAAAATAATGCTAGATTTAGTTAAACTTGGCCTCCGTTAGGTAAGTGGTTAGTGCTCTAGTCTGGTAGACCGGACCACCTGTGGCACTGGTTAAGAAGCGCACAACAGGCCCAATAGAGGCCTAGGTGTATTTCTTGGGATTTGATGTATATACATCCTACTTTCAAACTTCCTAACTAACTAGTTAAACTTAGCTTAGGTGAGTTTAGTTAAACTATTATATAAAAACCTAAAAAGTAATCAATAGTTTGACAAGAATGTAAAATTATTATTGGATTTATTTAAAATTGCTTTATGAAAGTTTAGTTAAACCAAGTTTAAGTTAAACTATGATATATAAACAGAAAAAGTTAAACATAGTAATCAGTGGTAAAATATGAATGCAAAAATAATGCTAGATTTAGATAAACTTAGTTTAGCTGAGTTTGATTAAACTAAGTTTAAGTTCGACTACGATAAAAAAAAAAACGAAAAAGTTATGCACAGTAAGATATAATTAGATAAGAATATAAAACTAGTGTTGGATTTGTTTAAACTTGCTTTATGAAAGTTTAGTTAAACCAAGTATAAATTAAACTAGAATATATAAGCAGAAAAAGTTGAAAAAGTAATCGGTAGTTTAAAAAGAATGTAAAATTAATGTAAGTTTTAGTTAAACTTTTTTAAAGAGAGTTTAGTTTAAACGAGTTTTAGCTAAACTACGATAAAGAAACCTAAAAACGTAATTATCGTAATCGGCTGTTAAGTAGGAATTTAAAAACTATTTTGATTTTAGTTAAACTTGCTTTATGAAAGTTTAGTTAAACCATGTTTAAGTTAAACTATGATATATAAACAGAAAAAGTTGAACATAGTAATCAGTAGTTTAATAAGAATGTAAAGCTACTGTTAGTTTTGGTTAAACTTGTTTAAAGAGAGTTTAATTAAACCGAGTTTTAGCTAAAATGCAATATAAAAACCTTTTAAGTTAAACATAGTAATCAGTTGTTAGATAAGAAAGTAAAACAAATGCGAGATTTTGTTAAACTTGATTTATAAAAGAGTTTAGTTAAAACCGACTTTTAGCTAAACTACAATAAAGAAACCTAACAACTTAACATTAGTTAACAGTAGTTCAATAAGAATGTAAACATAAGTTAACTTTCACTTAATTAATGAGAGTTTAGTTAAATCAAGTTTAAGCTAAACATCGATATAGAATTACAAAAACTTACTATAGTAATCAGTACTTAAATAAGAACGTGGACATAATATGAAATTTAGTTAAACTTATAAGACTTTAGTTAAAACAAATTTTAGCTAAACCACTATAAAGAAACCTAAAAACATAACCATAGTTATTAGTAATTAAATAAGAATGTGGACATAAAATACAATTTAGTTTACTTGAGAGTTTAGTTAAACCAAGTTTGTAAATATAAGCAAAGTTTTAGTTGAACTTGTGTTATGAAAGTTTAGTTAAACCAAGTTTTAGTTAAACTAAGATAAAGAAACCTAAGAACTTAACCATATTAATCAGTAGTTCACTAATAATACTGTACCAGTGTTATAATTAGTTAAACTTAAGGAGAGTTTAGTTAAACCAAGTTTTTAATCATATAACAAAATAGAAAACTAAAAAGTTTATCAAAGTAATTAGTAATTAAGTAGAATGTTAAAAATTATTTTGAATTTAGTTAAACTTGTTAAATGGGAGTTTAGTTAAACTAAGATTAAGTTTAAATTAAAATATGTTAATATTAAAACTTAAACATTATAATAAGTATTCAATAAGAAATATAAAAATAAAATTAAATTTAGTTAAACTTGTTCTATGAGAGTTTAGTTAAACTTGGATTTTGAAAGTTTAGCTCATTCCAACAAACATTCTAAATAATTATATTTATCTACAGATACCATCAATACTAAATTTTAGATCATTTTAGACTGTCTAAATTTAACATGGATCTAATTTTTCTTTAACAACTATACTAGCAACAACAAATTTCATAGTCGGGCAAAAAAAAACAGAAAAAATAGCTGGCAGGCATATCTAATTAGAAAGTGTTGAAAAAAATTCAATACAATTTTTGTTGTTTCCTCAAACAGTTTGTGGTACAGCTCTTCTTAAACTTATGCAATAGAAAGACAAGAGTAAGAACTTAAAGAAAAAAACATAAAAGTTATTTTGTTACATTTGTGCATGCTGAAAAGTAATAATGATGATAATGATTATGATGATGAAACAGGAAAAACAAAACTTTCAACCGAAAAATTGCAGGAAAAATATAAACTTAACTGGTATGCGGTTTAATAAACCTAAAAATACTCGTACAAGAGAAGATAAACTTCGGTGTTTTAGTTTTTTTTTTTGTTTTTCTTTATACAAGTCTTAACATAATGTGGCAAATAAAGAGAGCGGGAGAGAAGAGAGGGGATAAAAGGACAACTTAAACGAAAAAGTAAAGATTTTTTCATGAACACTTTAACTGCCAGATTCTAAAAATTTACGTTCCTTAACATATTAGTTGTTGATGTTATTGTCGCTGTTGTGGTTGTTGTGTGTGAGCTTGGTCTGCTGTAGCTATAGCTGTGCTGCAGCAAAAGCATCAAACGGCACGCTTGCTTGCGGTTGTATTAAAGCAATGCACAACAGCTACCTGAATTACTGAACACGCGTCTTATGTTTAGTTATGTATGTAAGAGTATGACTTGTGTTGGTCTGTCTGTCTGTCGTTTGATCGGTCGTTCGTTCGTTTTGTCTGTCCAAACAAAATAATAAACAAGTAAAAAGAACTCAAAGACAGATTCAGTTTTTTGGTTTTAACTTAACAGCTAGCATCCCATACTAACAGACATTCGTACGTCCGTCTGTCCGTCCATCCTTTCAACCATGTCTGTCCCGTTTTATTCTTTAGTTTTTGAAATGTTTAAACGTTCTAAAGTCTGTTTTTTTCGTTTAAACATTTAGTTTTTTTTTTTGCTTTTTATAAATTTGAGTACTTTTTTTTTTGCTTCGTTGTATGTAGTTCTTTATGTTGCTGTTCATAATGTTTTAAATGGCCTTTGCATGCATGCAACATGCAGCATCATCTTTTTCTTGTGCAAAAAATTAAAAAAAAAACTAATAAAAAAATAAGGAACACAACAACCTCTCCAAAAAGAACCAGTATACAACTAACCAGCCAGCACCTTTTTTTTTGAAACCAACAGATAAATATTCTATGTATGTTAAATACAGGTTTGAATATGATAGTGTCTCGATGTGGTTGCTGTTGCTGTTGTTGTTCTTGTATTTTGGGATACGCCAGTTTAAGTCTTAGTAGAAAAAATATTTAAAATGTGAATTTGTTTTTTCCTTTTTACGTTAAGTTGGTAATGATTTTTTTTTTTGGTGCTTAAAAAGTCTTTTTCTTCTTTTTCTTTTAAAAAAGTTTTTGCAGTATTTTTGCCAAAAAAACAAACCACAAACACATATCAAATGAAATACAGAAGAAAAAAAAAACACGTTAAATTTAAAACCAAATTTGTTAGAAGAAAATTAGAAAAAAAACGTTAAAAGCACATGTTTCTGTTCAAAACTGGGTGTCTGTGTGAGTGTGTGTTTGGTTAGGTGAATAAGTGTTAAATTATTGAATGTAATAAATTTCTAATAAAAAACCCAAATAATCAATAACTAAAAGACATAAATGTTTTAAAAAAAACTAGAATTTTTTCTCTTATTTATATACTTAACAAATTGACAAATTTTTAGTAAGAAACTAGTTTTTTTATAGATGAAAAGTGTTTGGTAATAAAGAAATTATTAATTGATTTCAAAAACTATACTCAAGCAAAGTAATAGTGTTCATTTTTAAATTAAATTCTGTTAGTTTTACATCTTAAACTTACAAATACCAAGTTTAACTAAACTCTATTTAAGCAAGTTTAACAAAATTTTATATTATTTTTGTATTTTTTATTAAATTTAAATACTTTCTTTTAGGTTTTTATGTTGATCCGTGTTAATCTAACAAAATCTTAGTTTAACTAAACTCTTCAAAAACAAGTTTAACTAAAATTGAAATGATTTTCTTAATTTTTAAACATTTTAAATACTTGCTGTTAGTTTTTTTATGCTAATCTAAGTTAAACTTACAAAATCCTAGTTTAACTAAACCCTCAAATTTCGAGTTTAACTTAACTTGAATTATTTTCGTATTTAGTTTTTAATTGTGTTTGTAAAAGTTTAAATTTTATTTCTTAAACTTTCAAAAACCTAGTTTAACTAAACTTTCTTAAAGCCAGTTTAACTAAATTTGAAATTATTTTAGCGTTTTTTAATCACTTTAAACAGTTTATATTGATTTTGTTTGTTAAAAAGACTTAAACTAACAAAACCCTAGTTTAGCTAAACTCTCTTAAAGCTAGATTAACTAATTTTTTAACCAGTTTAGTATATATCATTAATTTTTAATAATTGCTATTGCATTTTTATATTAATTTGAGTTAAACTTACAAAATCCTAGTTTAACTAAACGTTTAAAAAACGAGTTTAACTTAATCTTGATTTATTTTCGTATTTAGTTTTTAATTGTGATTGTAATAGTTTACATTTTATTTCTTAAACTTTCAAAAACCTAGTTTAGTTAAACTCTTTTTAAGACAATTTACCTAAATTTTTAATTATTTTTACGTTTTTTAATAATTTTAATCAGTTTATATTGATTTTCCTTGTTAAAAAGACTTAAACTAACAAAAACCTAGTTTAACTAATCTTTCTTTTAGCAAGATTAACTATAGACAATTGAAGATTACCTAAATTTAGCTTTAAATTTACTTTCTATTGATTTTTTTGTAACACTTAAACTTAATTTAAAAATTTCAAACCCTTGATAACAAAAGACTTAAGGGAGAAATCCTTTTTACTGACTATTTCATTAGATTATAAAAAACTTAAGAAACAAACTTTCTTCTAAGAGCAAGAAGAAAAACAAACATGGCTGCTACGAGCTATCAACAAAAGACTTAAGACACAAGTGTATAACTTGCTACTGCTGTAAAAGACTTAAGTAACAAACTTATTTATAGCATCAAGGAGAAAAACAAACATGGCTGCCATTTGCAGAGTTATAAACAAAAGACTTAAGACACAAGGTGAAAAACTCCATACACTCTTTAGGAGACTTAACAAATGAACACTTTTAAATGTAAAGAGAAAAATTAAAAATGGCTGCCATTTGTAGAGTTATAAACAAAAGACTTAAGATCCATACACAATTTAAAAAAAAAATTTATGTTGAACTTACCTATCAATACCGCTAAACCGAATAGTTCGGTATCGAGCATGCCTTGTGTGGCAAAATGTAGACATGTTTGTGTATACACTTCTCTGACTCGACTCTTTGCATCGACTAGGAAGTATAAAGTTTTGGGTTGTTGATGGCCTAAGAGCCTGTAAAGAAATAATAAAGTTATAAATATAAAGTTATAAATATAATAAAGTTATAAATCTAATAAACTTAATCCTTATTATTTTTATACAAAAAAAAAAAAAAAACTTACCTTAGAGCTAAAAATCGTGAGCCCGGTGATAGCTGTTCGGCCGAGGACGCGCATACTTCTAATGGCGCGCTGACAGTACAAAACGCTCGCATGCTGCATCATTATTTGAATGCAACAAATTCGTTGGAAATATTTTTCTGAAAAACACACAAGAAAATTAAATAAATTAGTTTTTTTGATAAAACATACTTTAAGTAAAAAACAAAAATAATAAAATTCCACCCAAAACCATTAATCTTTAAGACCTATCTCATGATAACAACTAAGAAGCTTAACATTCCTTTTTCGTTAGGAAAAAAAAACCAAAGCTATCTAAAATAGTTTTACGAGTTTTAAATATTATCAAAAAAAATTTATATTAAAAAATTCTTTAAGCTATAAAAAATTTCACCAAAAACCAAAAAAAAAACTTGCAACTCAAATTTAACAGACAAGTTTCTAATTCGAAATAAATATATGTGTCTTGATATATTGAATTATAAAATAAACCTAATAAAGAAAGTTTAGTTTATGTTTGAAAAAAAAAAACATTTCATAGATTTATGCATAAATTAAATTTTAAAACAATATATAACATATTGAACAAAAATGCTACTGTAGCTGAACAAAAAAAAAAAAAACTGAAAAAAAGAGAATGACGGACGGACGCTTTGTCAGTATGTATGAGTAGAGTTTTTTATCAGGCCTGGTGAAGTGAGTTCTTAAATTAGTATACTTTTTACCTTTTAAAAGTATTGCATGGCTTTTTGGCTGTTTCTTATCTATAGAATAGTCCATAGATTAATCTTTAACCTAAAACGTAATCTCCTTAATAGACTAGACTATAGACTTGTCAATACTTCGATCTTTAGACTAGTCAATGGAACATTCCATAGAATAATAAATGGACTAGTTAAAACACCAGTCCACTGACTAATCAACACACAAGTCCATAGATAAGTCAACGAACAAGTCCATAAACTTTTCATGTTACTAATCAGTAGATTAATACATAGTCTATTAGATGAACTAGTACAAAGACTTGTCCATAATTTAGTATATTTAACAATCCCCAGACAAGTTCATAGTCTATTCCATAGGCTAAATCATAGACGTGTCTAGAGACTAGTACACACATTAGTATTAGAGTAATCCATAAATAAGACTATAAAGTGATTCACAATCTGATCCACTAAACCAGAAATTAGTTCTAAGACTTTGACCATGACTATTATTCACTGTTTCACTGCACAACTAATGCAGTAGTCTATAGACTACTCAACGCACTACTCCATAGACTAGTTACAAACCAGTTGACTGCCTAACTAATGCACTGCTCTATAGATTAGCAAACAGATTATTCCATAAACTGTTCAATAAACTAGAAAAAAGTCTTTTAAATAGTCAAGTCCATAGACTTTTGTATGAACTAGTTCAAAGACCAGCTTATAGTTAAGTCATTAAATAGTCCAAAGTGTATTTCACAGATTAGAAAAGTAATTTAGTTAGTTAGATAGATAGATCGATAGATAGATAGATAGATAGATAGATAGATAGATAGATAGATAGATAGATAGATAGATAGATAGATAGATAGATAGATAGATAGATAGATAGATAGATAGATAGATAGATAGATAGATAGATAGATAGATAGATAGATAGATAGATAGATAGATAGATAGATAGATAGATAGATAGATAGATAGATAGATAGATAGATAGATAGATAGATAGATAGATAGATAGATAGATAGATAGTTAGTAGTTAGTAAGTAAGGAAGTAAGTAAGTAAGTAAGGAAGTAAGTAGGTAGGTAAGTAAGTAGGTAAGTAAGTAAGTAAGTAAGTAAGTAAGTAAGTAAGTAAGTAAGTAAGTAAGTAAGTAAGTAAGTAAGTAAGTAAGTAAGTAAGTAAGTAAGTAAGTAAGTAAGTAAGTAAGTAAGTAAGTAAGTTAGTTAGTTACATAGTTAGTTTGATATGTGGATGTATATACGTCAAATTCGAAAAAATACACCTAGCACTCTCGGGTTTGTTTTGCGATCCTTAACCAGTGACTCAGGTAAGAATCGAACTTACCACCTGCGGTCTACCAGATTAGAAACCTAACCACTAACGTACCGGAGGTCAGGATAACAAGTAGTCCATAGACTACAGACTTAATTAGTCCATTAAAAAAGTCCACACACTAAATTAATGTGTATACTAGTCTACAGAGTCGACCATAGATTATGTCACGGACTAGTCAACAATTTGGTGCATTCACAAGTCAATAGACTTGCTCACATACTAGTCAACGGACTACTATACATATTAGTAAATAAACAAGTTAACAGACTATTCCACTGACTAACCAACAGACTGCTTAATAGACTAATCTGCATTCTATTCCAAAGACTGTCCAATAAACTAGTAAAAATTATTATTATTACATTCACTAAGATATGTGACTGATCTGTAGACAAGTCTACGGACAAACCTCTAGACTAGTTAGTGTATTAGTCCACAGACTGGTAGATAGTATTCTGAGTAGTACATAGACTATAGTATACAGATTAGTTAGTTAGTTAGTTAGTTTGAAAGGAGGATGTATACACATCAAATCCGAAGAAATACACCTAGGCCTCTATACACCCACCACCTCCGGTCTACCAGACTAGAACACTAACCACTAACCTACCGGAGGCCACAGTATACAGATTAGTCTAAAGATTAGACTAGAGAATGTACCACATATTCAACCATAAACTAAACACTAGACTATTCAATAGACTGGTCAATGGACTAGTCAGACTAGCCTACTAACTATCCAATATAGGCTAGCCAATAGGCTAGTCCACGGACTATTCCAGAAATTAGTAAATAGACCAGTAAAAGTGGATTCAAAAGACATATTTACAGACTTTTATATAATCCAGACTAAATAGTTTAAATTTAATAAAAGACAATGATCATAAAGTAATCCATTTACTAGTCCACAAACAGTCTAAAAAATAGACTATGGTCTCTCGACAATAGACTAAACATAGATTAGCCCTTAGACTAGTTTACAGATTTGTCCATAGACTTGTCCACAGACTTGACTATAGACAAGTCTATACATTAGTCCATAAAACATCCTATAGACTTATCCCTGAACTAGTCTACTAGACTAATTTAAGTCTATAGATTATGTCACAGGTTAGTCAATGGGATCTGACACAGACTAGTCTATAGACAAGCTACAAAAACACAAACTTAACAAAAGACTAATCCATAAACTAGATAAAACACTAGTTCATACATGTATATCGTGCTAATACTTCGGTATTTATTAGCTGTCAAAAAATCACTATAGCACTTAACTAACCATCCCTGGTTAACACCATATTAAAGCTTAACTCGAATATGAAAAAAAACATAAATAAAATTGTATAAATTTTTAAAAATGATAAACAAATTTTTGTTTGGTATGACAATATTTTCTCTCTGTATCTACCAGTTTAGTCTGTATTTTTTTTTATAATTTCAAAGAAAAAAATATATACACACTAACATACATAGATTTTTTTTAAAAATATTTTATTAATATTCATGTCTAGTTTCTTTGTTTTAACATGATGGTCGTCTTTATTTATTGTTGTGTGTGTGTGTTTTTTATTTTTCAAATAAAAAAACAATCAAATGTTATAAAAATATATATTTATGTATAATTTTAAGTTTATTAGTTTTCCATAATCAATCAATAGCTAACAAACATAAATTATATTTAATCCCCAAGATGTTGAAAAAAATAAAAAAAAATATATAGAAAGAATAAAAAAATGAAATAAAAGTTATAGCTTTAGATTAAATTTCAATCAGTCATTTATATTAAAAAACAACTCTAAAGGCTGTTTTTTTTTTAAATTTAATTTATTCATATAAATCAGATAGAAAAAAACTGCCATAATTTATGAATAATTTAAAAAGACTTTTACACAAAAATAAAAATCCAAAAAAATATATATTTTAATGGTTTAAAAAACATTTGGTGGTATAGTTAAGTTATTTAAGTGTTATTATATCTCGTAAAAAAACTATGTAGAAAATTTAACATATTTTTCTTAATGTTACCAATTGCCTATTTTTCTTCTCTATAAAATTGATTAGTCTAGAGGGGGTAATTATGAATAAATTTTTCTATTTAAAACCAGTATGGTTCATTTAATAAATCCAAAACAAAAAAAGGTTTTCATTTTTATAGTAATAATTAAAACAAATTGTTTTTGTTGCTATTTTTCTTATATATTAACATTATAATCTCTAGATTGTGTGTACTGATTAGTTCATTAGCGAATTAATACTTAAAGGCAGCATGTGTGTATGCTTGTGTTTTTTCTTTTTCATTTTACAAATCTCTGTAATTAATTAAAATGGATTATAAAAATTGTAAAATCTTGAAACATTTATCAAAAATGTTTTTTTTTTCTTTATATTTTTTCTGTATTAATTACATGAAAAAATATTTTGTTTATGTTTAAATACTGCTACTGGGATTTAAATTTCAGAAGTTACATTAGGTTACAGATTTTAAGTTGTTAACTCACAACAACTTTAAGTTAACATTCAAACTATTTATATCAATAAGTTAATTATGAAAAACTTAACATTTAAGCTGAAAATTCTAGTCTATAGTCTAGTCTATAGTCTAGTCTATAGTCTATAGTCTAGTCTATAGTCTAGTCTATAGTCTAGTCTATAGTCTAGTCTATAGTCTAGTCTATAGTCTAGTCTATAGTCTAGTCTATAGTCTAGTCTATAGTCTAGTCTATAGTCTAGTCTATAGTCTAGTCTATAGTCTAGTCTATAGTCTAGTCTATAGTCTAGTCTATAGTCTAGTCTATAGTCTAGTCTATATTCTTGTCTGTAGTCTGGTTTGTAGTCTAGTCTGTAGTCTAGTCAATGGGGTGGTATATAGTTTTGTCATGTCTATAGTTTAGTCTATAGTCTTGTCTACAGTCTAGTCTATGATTTAGTCTAAAGTCTAGAATATAGTCTATTCTATAGTGTAGTCTGTAGTTTAGTATGTAGTCTTATTTGTAGTTTAGTTTGTAGTCTATAGGTTAGTCTGTAGTCTAGTCTATTAACAAGTCTATAGACTACTGTAGTCTAAAGTCGAGTCTATAGTAGGCTAGTCTTTAGTGTAGTTTATAGTCTAGTGTATAGCTTTCTCTATGGTTAGTCTAGTGGAATCTATACTATAGTCTATAGCCGAATCTATAGTCTGGTTTGTGGTCTAGTCTAGCCTATAGTCTACTTAGTCAATAATTTTGTCTGTATTCTAGTTTATATTCTAGTCTGTGGTCTAGTCCATATTCTTGTCTGTAGTCTAGGCTATAGCCTAGTGTATAGTGGAATCTATACTACAGTCTATAGCCGAGTCTATAGTCTAGTTTATAGTCTACTCTATGTAGTTTAGTCTAAAGTTATAGTCGAGTATATAGTCTAATTTATTGTCTTGTCTATAGTCGATAGTTTATAGTCTATAGTTTAAAATTAAGTTCTTTAACTTTATCCCAAAATTGTTCTGAAAATTGTATTTCTAAGGTAAAAAAGTAATGTTTTTTTTATGAATTTCAACACTAATTTTAACTTTATTGTCATTTTATGTTCTTTTTTTATATTTGTTTAAATATATTTGTCATATACATACAGAGGTATGTATGTATGTATATAAGATTGTATTACTTACATATTTATTTATTTAGTGTATTGTCATTGTACAAATACTATGCCTAAAAACGGAATAAGGTCAGTAAAAGTTTGTTTGTTATTTGTTTTAATTTTTTTAAGACGTTTTTTGTTTGTTTTTTCTTGCACCGAGTAGAGTTTTTGTCTTCTCTCTCTCTTCAACTTCTTTTTATTTGTAGCTCTTCTTATACTTTATGAATTTATGTTTACGAATATGACCGTGTGGTAATCAACTGGGTATACATACATAAATACATAAATGTTTAAATGTGTGTTTTTTTTTGTAATGTTGTTGTTTCTTTTAAACAATTTGCAATAACACTTACAAACAAATAACAAACAAACTGACAAAAAAAAACGGTTATTTGTTATTAACAGCACAACAACAATGAATGTTATTATTGTTAAAGAAAACTAAAGTTTATGTTGTTGTTGTATTTTTAATGTTTATTATTGTTGAGTGTTGAGGTAGGTGTTGTAATGTTTAACTCAAATAAATGGGGGGAAAAATAAGAAAAAGAAAAAAAGTTTTTTGTTTTTTTTTTTTCTTTATTTAAATTTATGCAGATTTTTTTTCTGTTTATATTTTTATTATTATTATTTTAGTTTTTTTATTTATTCTTATTTTTAAGTTTACTATTTAAGTGACCGTTAAATGATGTGTGTAATGAGTTTTAATCATAAACTTTTTTAATAACCATTTTAATTTCTATTTCATTATTATGATTTTGGAAGTGGAGAAAATGATCGCAAAATCTTTAACCCTTAAGAGGCAAAATAAGAAGTTTTTTTAAATTTCGAATTTTTGAAATTTATACAATTTTTGCTTAATTCAATATTTACGCTTAAAATTACTAAAAAGTTCAAAATTTTGCTTATTTAAGCAATTTAAATACGTTTTCTATATTTTCGAAATTAAGTTCGAATTTTCGAAATTTTTCGAATTGCGTTTAATTTAAAATTTATGCTTAAAATAATATATAACAGTGAGTTTTACAATAGTTAATCGACATTTTGCAGTCTTAAGATTTCGAAATTAAGTTCGAATTTACGAAATCAAGTTCGAATTTTAGAAATTCTCAAAATTATCTCTAATTTAATATTTAAGCTCAGAATAGCGTATTATAGTGATTTTTACAATTATAACTGAATATTTTTAAGCCTTTTCAAATTTCGAACTTAAGTTCGAATTTTCGAAATTGTTAAAATTATCTCAAATTTAATATTTGGGCCTAGAATAACGTATAATAGTGATATCTGTAATAATAACCGGATATTTTGAAGACTTTTCAAATTTCGAAATTATCTTCGAATTTTCGAAATTCTCAGAATTGTCTCAAATTCAATATTAAACCATTAAATTTTCTTTATTTATGAATTGCATAATAAAAAATCCATATTTTTCGTTATTTACAAATTTCGAAATTAAGTTCGAATTTTTGGAAATTCTTAAAATTGTATCAAATTTTTAATTTAAGCTTAAAATGGTCTCTACTAATCAATTGTATAATAAGAAAGGTATATTTTTAACGATTTTCAAATTTCGCAATTAAGTTTGAATTTTCGAAATCAAGTTCGAATTTTCGAAATCTCAGAATTGTGTTAAATTTTAAAATTAAGCTTAAAATTACCTATAACAATGAATTGTTTAATAATAAAAACATTTTTTTTAGTTATTTTCGAATTTCGAAATTAAGTTCGAATTTTCGAAATTTTCAAAATTGTCTCAAATTTTAAATTTAAGCCTAAAATGACCTTTAACAATGAACTAAATATTAAGAAATGCATATTTTTAGTGATTTTCAAATTTCGAAATTAAGTTCGAATTTTCAAAATTTTCAAAAATTCTCTTAAATCCTGAATTTAAACTTAATATAACATATAATAATGATTTTAAACAATAATAAAAGTAAATTTTGAATTCTTTAAAAATTTCGAAATTAATTTCGAATTTTTGAAATTTACCAAACTTTCAAAATTCATAGAATTTTTTGGCAAAATTTAAAATTTAAGCATAAAATTACAAAAAAATACTGTTAAATTTGGTTCATTTTGGCATTTTGAATAAGTTTTCGAATTTTCTAAAATTCTCTTTAAACTTCAAAATTTTTTCAATTTTAAAATTTTATTTAAATTTAATTAAACAAAATCTGTTTAAAATAAATTAATTAATCTCTAAAGCTTTAAAGTAAACATTTTTGCATGTTTTCTTTCTTTTACATGCTTTTCATTGAAAATATGAATAAATAATTGACGAGAGAAAAAAAAGAAAAACATTGAATAAATATTTAAAGTTTTTATAATGAATATATATTGCGGTTTTTAAATTATTACTTACATACACTACCAGGGAAAATATACATACATATACATAGATAATAACAAGACATGCTTACAGTACATGCTGAGTTGGTAGGTATTATAAACGTAAATAATGCTGACTCTTATTGCCAGCGTCTTATGAATAAAAAATTAAAATAAATATCGCGCCACAAAAATACCATTCTTGTGAGATCATAAGAAGCAAGTGAAATAAAATAAAAATAACAAAAAAAAAAAAATTATTAATAAATTAAAAAAAATATATATTTATTATTTGAAAAAAATGTGTATTTAACACGTAAATAAGCGTAGAGTTAATATTAAAGTAAGTAAACATCATAAATTATTTAAAAAAGAAAACAATTAAGAAGTCTATGACGAATCTTCTATACCCTTCACTAGGGTTATATTACAAAAAATAGCACTTGAAAAACGTAAAAAAGTACCCAAAATATGCTTTTAATTTTCTTGCAATCATAAGGCTGAAATCTATATTTCTAAGTTTTGTTTACAGAAAAACAACCAAAAAGTTTACTTTTATCAGGATTGTATAAACATGATTCTCGATTCCATAATTCAGAAAATTTAATTGCAAAAAAGTACGCAAAACTATCCTTTAATTCGAAGAGTACTTTTTGAACAATGAAGATTCTCATATACTTCGGCCATACATTTATGTTTGTAGGTTAAATATTAAAGTAAATTCAAAAAAAGTACCATTTAAAAAGCGAAAAAGTACCAAAAGGTAATTTTTCGCTTCTTGAAAACAGTACCAAAGAGTTCCTTTTTATAGGATTTCAATTACTTTGAGCTCTAAGTTCAATATTATAGAAAATAAAGATCGAAGAAGTACCAAAATGGTTTTCATTTACTCGGTGCTCATTATGCCCCATGCAAAATGTCCCCTTATGCAGGCTCTACATAATTAATTTCATGTTTTTAAGTTCAATATTATAGAACACTTAAAAGGTTCCTTTCAAAGATCGAAAAAGTACCAAGAAGTCTCCATTTATAGGTTTTCATTTACTCAGCGCTCATTATTCCATAACCAAAAAGTCCCCTTTTATGGATTCTCACTTAATCCAGGCTCTACATTACTTAATTTCATGTTTCAAGGTTCTATACGATAGAAAACTCAAAAAGTATCTTTTTAAGATCGAAAAAGTACCAAAAAGTCTCTTATTATAGGGCTTTAAAAAGTACCAAAAAGTTTATGAAATTTTACAAAGATTGTCTTTAATTTTTGCTTATATCTCTATTATTTAAAAAAACGATTTTTGTGATTTTAAATAAAAAAAATTTTCAAAATATATCTGACAGAATTGTAGAAGGTTTGGGTTCCAAAATTAACTGGGGTCTTGAGAAAATTGATTTTAACAAACATATCGACAGGCAGTCAGACTTAGCTTAATACGTTCAGCTATCTATAATGACTCGAATAAAAAACAACATTAAGAAGTTGTATGTTGTTGTTATTTGGTTTTGTCTAAGCATGCACAAAAATTCAAAATTTTGTTGATGAATTTTCTGCAGTTCTCTTGAATTTTTGCTCATATCTCCAGTATGTATGAAACGATTTTGCTGATTTTAAATAGAAAACATACCAAATGCATGTCTGATAGAATTGTTCAAGATTTGGGTTCCAAAGTTAACTTGGGTCTTGAGAAAATTTATTTCTCAAGAAAAAATCTGCGCCGGTAAAATTGACGGCTCAATTAACCGCTTTCTTCAGAAATTTGCTTATAAGCGTTTATTATATTAATAAATCTCTGTATAATAGTATGTCATATATAAATCTTCCCCCGGGACATCATGGTGTATTATGCAATCCCGGGACTATAAACTGGTGTTTGAAATTCAATCTTTGGCCTGACCTTGGATGGATTGAAAAGAGGTTTAACCAGAACATAAACTGGTACTTCGACTGGCCAGTTGGCCACAGAAATTTGTCTTGGCTGGTCAGTTGGTTGAGTTTCCATTGGGATCCACGTGGTGGCTGTGGTTTAAACTCAAATCGCTGGAGAAGGGTGCTTGATTAAAAGACATTTCTGTTATCGTTCCTAGATGCTACGAGCGGTACAAATTACATAGCATGACTGTGAATTAATAAAATGTTGGATTTGAGCTGATAATGCAAAGATTGGGTATATAAGGTGGAGTTTTCTGATTCTATGGAGAGAATGGAGTAGTTGATGGAATTGATGCGTAGAGTGATGGTATAACAATATGTTAGACTGTGGTCTTTATCAACGATTGGAATTTATTCTAAAACATGCTCACTGTATCACAGTACGTCTTTGTGACCACACAAATAAGAAGTCGGCAGCGCCGCGGCTTGCAAAATATTACCGGCGGTTAGCCGCCGCCGGTTTGAGCCATCTCGGCTTGCATCTCAAAAAGTTGCCAGGTATTAAAGTAATTAATTAGCTCATTGAGCAAACAATGAAAATTGTTAATAATTTCTATATTGTTTTATAATTTTATTAAAAGCAGTTAAAAGTTATTAAATAAAAAACTTAAACTGTTTAAATATTTGTATAATTTCTTTAAAAATAACAACTTTATGGCAATTTAATGTTTTTTGTTGTTATTTACTTTAATTGTTTTATTAATTGTATTTTAATTAAGTAATTAAATTTCAATTAAATGTTTAGACATGTGTATTCGTAATTGTTTAAGAATGTTTATTTTTCCTAAACAAAAAAAAAAACGTAACCAACAAAATTTAGGCAAATTTTGTAAAAAAAAAAACTTGTTAAAAGATCCATGAAACATTTGAAATAACCCAGCAAAACCTTTTAAGGTTTCAAAAATTTTTTTTATTTTAAAAATAAATAATTTTAATATAATTTTGTTTAAATTGTTAACTGGGTTATGTTTTGCATTTTTGTATTAATATAATTATAAATGTGTGCTACATTTTGTTCCGTTCGATATATGTTTTTTTTTTTTGAAATATCTGTCCGTACTCGTATATTCTGTGGTCTGTGGACATGTATTTAAAGTTAAAAAGAAATTATCTGTTATTTTTTTTTTTTTTAAATTTTAATGAATGTTTTATTTAAATGAGACATTTATGCAATTTTTTTTTAAATGAAATATTAAAATACACAGAATGTTGTTTAACAGGTTTGTGTGTATGTGCGTTTTTTTTTTTCAGTTATTTTGTATGGGAATTTAATTTTGAACGTTTATTGATATTATAATATTTACTTTGGTATTTAAGTCAAACAAAATTGGTAGCAGTTCTTTTCGTAATTATGAGAAATGGCCCTGGGAAAGAAAAAATAAAAATAACGAGAAAAAATTTCTAAAAAAAGTTTAATTTATTTGAAATTATACTAAATTTATTTATGTTGCTAATTTATTACCCAAATGTTCATGATAATTTCAAAAACATACGAGTTTTTGTTTTCAATTCATATGAGGTGTTCTAAGACCTTCTTATGAATGTACCCTCCTTCCTATTACCCCCTAAATATTAACTTTTAATTTAATTTCCGTTTCTGCAAAGTTTAAAAATTCTAGCTTTAATAGTTTCTCAGATAAACGCTATAATTCATATGGGAGGTGCCACGCCACCCTATTGCTAGTCCGCAAATTTATTAACCAAATTTTCACAACAATGTTAAACTTCTCTGTACAAAATTAGAGAAATCTAGTTCTACTAGTTTTCAAGATAAATGAATGTTTGTATTTAATTCATATGGGAGGTGCCACGCCCGCTATTACTAATCCGCCAATTTGTAACCCAAATGTTCACATCAATGTCAAACTTCTTTGTAGAAAATTTTAGGATTCTACTTGTAATAGTTACCCAAATAAACGATTTTTTTAAATAAATTATTATGGAAGGTGCCACGTCCCCTAGTCCGCCAATATTTCTCTGAAATGTTCTCTAAGATGTCAAACTTCTTTGTAAAAAATTTAAATATTCTAGTTTTAATAGTTTCTCAGATAAATGATTTTTTGTATTTAATTTATAAGGGAGTTGCCACGCCCCCTCTTGATAGCACGCCCATTTTTCTCCTAAATGTTCACATTAATGTCAAACCTCTTTGTACAAAATTGGAAGATTCTAGCTCTAATAGTTTTCTAGATAAATGATTCTTCGTATTTAATGCATATGGAAGGTGCCACGCCCCCTTTTACTAGCCCACCAATATTTCTCCTAAATGTGCACTTAGATATTAAAATGCTTCGTGCAAAATTTAAAGATTCTAGCTCTAATAGCTTCTCAGATAAAATAATTATTTTTATTAAATTCATATGGGAGCGAATGAACATTTATAAGAGTAAACTTTTTGGAACTTTTTCCGTTTTGCAATTGGCACTTTTTGAATCTTTTTTTTTTAATATCAAACCTAGAAACATCGAATTTATTACTCTACGTCCTGATTGAATGAAAAATCTTGCAAAGGGGGATTTTTCCTGGTACCTTTTCGTGTTAAAACTGTTACTTTTTTTGTAATGAAACACAAGACGACACTAAAGTCTGGTTAATCTGGCTGAATCTGACTTTAGAATTTCTTAATCGGATTTGAGATTTGAGATAACGGGTCCTAAAGATTGTAAAAAGGCATTGAAGTTGATGGACGGACAGACATCATTAAGTCGAATCATAGTGTCATTTTGAGTAGATTAGAAGATCATAACATAGATCATAATATAGGATCCTATATTTTAGTCCGTTTTAAACGGTACTTACAAAGCATAATGTCCTTTGCACTATAGTTGTTCAGGTTGTGTAAATCATGCCAAGAACTATGAGTTTTTAAGCTTTAGCTGAATATATCGCGATAACGAAGGATGACATCTAGGCTGTTCAGCTTTTGAAAGCTAACAACACTATACATAGTAGTTCAAGTTGTTTAAGCTTTAACTGAAAATATTTCGAAAAAGAAGGATGTCATGTAAGATGTTGAGCTTTTGAAAGCTAATAGAATGAACTTTCAGTTATTAACAGTATTTACAAAGCATAATACCCTCCACACTATTCAAGTTGTATAAATCGTGGCAACACCAAGAACTATGAGTTTTTAAGCTTTAACTGAAGATATCTCGAAAAAGACATGTAAGCTGTTGAGCTTTTGAAAGCTAATAGAATGGACTTTTAGTTATAAACAGTATTTACAAAGCATAATACCTTACGCACTATAGTAGTACAAGTTGTAAAAATCATTAGTATACTAAGAATGAGTTTTTAGGCTTTAACTGAAGATATCTCGAAAAAGAAGGAAAACATGTAAGATGTTGAGCTTTTATTTTAAAGCTAATATAAAGAGCTTTCAGATGCCATTTACTATTTTACAAATAAAGTTGTTTTGATGCTGTAAAAACGTCTCAAATATGGAACTTTTTTTTCAAATTTTACGACATGACATCTCAAATCTTAGAAGTGATAAAGAAAATTTAAGGTCAGATTCGGATTCTAAGCTGTTTAATCCTTTAGAAACGTCTAACTTAGTCTCAGAATTTTGACGATTTTTTTTAAATTTTGTCGGCATTTTATTTTTAAAATTTTTCGTTAAGTGTCTTTAAAAGTGGCTTCTTCTTCATCTACTTGTAGCCTAAAAAGGCACACCTAGAATTATTACATGACATAGGTATGTATGTATGTATGTATATATGTATGTATGTATGTGTACTATGTGCGTGTTCGTATGTGTAATTTTTTCTAAATTTATTAAATAGTTAATTTAAAATCAACGCATAAACATAGAAATTATTACCATAAACATTTTTATGATTACACCAAACTAACAACACTATCAAGTCATTCATGCAGACAAATAAACATTCTTTCAAATCATTTTAATACACAATTAACTGACCTGAATTGATGTACGAGTAATGTTAGAGACAACAAAAACAAAAAACCATAGAAAAGTTGAATAAAAACAAAACATAAATTGTTTTTAGTACCTGCATAAAAAAAGAAATATTTATCATCATTAAAGCAGAAAAAAACACTAATAAATTTATTTAAAGAAAATAAACTAAAAATTTGTAAAATTATCCAAAGAAATAAAATGATTGTTTAATGTAAAGTTATTAAAAGATATTAAAATTGCTAAACATTTTTAAAGGTTTTTTTCTGGTTCTAATTTTTTTTAGAAAACTCTAAAACTATGTATAATCGATGTAAATTAAGGTGTTTTATCATTCTTTTTAAACTTTCCACACTCTAGCCCTAAGACTAATATTTCACACTTGGTTTATTTCACAAATGTAACCATAACAAATTATCCACATTCCTAAGCAAAACACAAACACATTAATTATAAATAAAATAAGCAAATAAAAGAGTTTTTTTTTTTGCAAAAGCCTTAAAGACAACCACAAACAGCTTTGTAATAAATAATAAAAATATACAACAACTCTTAAATACAATGTGCAAATAAAATGAAATGTGAATTTATTAAAAAAAAAAGAAAAACAATATTTAAAGTCCATATATAATAATATAAACAGTTTATTTTTGCAGCAAAAATGTGTGTGTGTTTTAGGGGAAAAACAAACAAATTTGTTAAAAGAATTTTAAAAATGTTTTAATTAAATACTCAAGTAATAAACAGTTTAATAATAACTTAAAAGTAAAGAAGACAATAATTTAATTGATCATTTAATCAATACGCAAAAAACAAAAATATGGTTGTGGTAACCAACATCTAAATACATAATGGTTACATGTATGTTTTTAATATAAACACATTATGTTTAATGTCTATGTTTTAAAATAACACATTATACTAAGATTTATTTAATCTAATATTGTTTCATAATATTTAGGTATTTATCATAATATTGCAATACATGATCATATTATGATTCAATGCTATCATAAAAATGTGTATTTTAATAAGAGAATAGGTTAATAGTCCAGTCTATAGTATATAGTCTATAAACTAGGCAATAAACTAGACTATAGACTAGACTATAGACTAGAATATAGACCAGACTATAGACTAGACTATAGACTAGACTATAGACTAGACTACAGACTAGACTATAGACTAGACTATAGACTAGACTATAGACTAGACTACAGGCCAGACTATAGATTAGACTATAGACTAGACAATAGACTAGACAATAGACTAGACTATAGACTAGACTATAGACTAGACTATAGACTAGACTATAGACTAGACTATAGATTAGACCATAGACTAGACTATAGACTAGACTATAGACTAGACTGTAGACTAGATTATAGACTAGACTATAGACTAGACTATAGACTAGACTATAGACTAGACTATAGACTAGACTATAGACTAGACTATAGACTAGACTATAGACTAGACTATAGACTACACTATAGACTAGATTTCTTTTCCTCTGCCTAGAATAACTAGTCATAGACTGTCACAGCTGTCTAAAAATCCTCTACAAATTGGCACCACATTCTTGTTTAGCAAATTTATCAATTATTTAATAATAATAAGCTTTTATATATATTTATAAGCTAAATATAAAATACTTAACATTCTATTTTTGCTATTTAAAACAATTGTCAAATGTCTATCAATTTACAAAATAAAAATCAAGCTATTAATTAATATGCTTGAAAACATCCATTAGTAATTACTAACATTAGCAGGAAATATATAATATTATTAAAAAAATCGCCTACTTAAATACATAATGGGTGGCAACTTTCGCTCAAAATTCCTTCTTAAACATATGGCAATTATGGTTTTACTTAAAAACATTAAAATACCGGCACGCATTTTATGGTTTATTTATTGGCCGAAAAAAAAATACAATAATAAATTTCTTTTAATTATTTTTTTTTGTTATTAATTATTAAAACACACACACTCATACACATATGTACAAAAAAAATATATGAAATATTTAAAAATTAATCATTTATTCAAACACGTTGCTGATCAATCACAGTTTTGTAATAATAATTTTTTCCATTAATTCCAAATTAATTTGCATAAATTGTACAAGTATTTGGCTGTTGATTTAACTATTTGCTGGGTTATGTTAAATATCTAAACACTTGCTATTCATAGGAATTTATAGCTAAATATGTTTGTATGATTGTTTGTTTGCATATTTCAATTGACAATTTGTTTTGATTTATTATTTTTCCAATTAAAATTGCGGTTCTTTTTTTTTTTTTTTTTTTTTGTTCAAAATTCAAACGGCGCTTTAAGTGATTTTTCTGTAAAAATTTCTTTGGCCAACTATGCTAATAATAAATTAAATTTTAGCAACAATAGCTAAATGACTAAATATTTATTTACAATAATAAATTTATTTGTTTGTGTGTGTGTTTTTTTTAATTTAATATTATTTGATTTGAAATTCTAACAACACACACCCTTTTCCCAATCATAAATATTCAATGCGAAATTGTTGGCAAAAGAAAAAAACATACTTACGTTATATGCTTGGAATGTCAAATATTTATAAAATATTTCCATTGAGGCATACATTAAGAAATAATATAAAAAAATTTATTTAATTTAAAAAGCCGGATGCAATTACAAATATCTGTTGCCAGCTTTTATTACTCTATAAATAAAAGGTGAGATATGTTTTGTAATAGTTTCAAATAGAAATTCAATTTATGTTTTTCTTTCAAATTTTAAATACATAATATTATAAACGCTTTAGTATCTTTTCTGTTAAAGAATGTTGAATCATTAAAACTGCAAAAATAAACTTATTTATTACATGATAATCTGACAGACAGACATTCAGATGTTCGGATGGACAGACATTCTTTTCTTAATCATAAATTGTTTATATTGATTTTTTATTGGTATGTGTTAAAGTACAATAACAACAAATTTTTTTTATATATATAATAAAATTGTTAATACCAAGCACATATCTTAATGGTTCTTCACAATGTTACCAACAAACAAGAACATATTTGTAAGAAATATTTTGATCAACTACACTCAACGACAAAAAAATTCATACAGAAAATTTTGAATTTTACACACATCAGACAAGTTTATAGCTTAATCGATACAGCGCTCAATTCTAAAAACAAATGACTATTGAAAACAAATGACTATTGAAAACAAATGACTATTCCATAGACTAGTCAATAGACTTGCCAATATAGACCAGTCCTTTAACTAGTCTATAGATAAGTGCACTAGTCCATAAACCAGTACTTTACTAGTCAATTGAGTAGTCTATAGTCTAGTTCATAAACTAATCCATAATTTAGTCTATAGAATAATTCACAAGCTGGACTAGTGCATACAATAGAACAATAGACAAATCCATAGAGATTAGTCAATAGTATAGTCCATTGACTATTCTCTTTCGAATAGTCAATATGCGAACCCAATAACATATCAATTGACAAGACAACAGACTAGTCCATAAACTAGACCGTAAGCTGCCGTGAAACAAGTTCATAAACTAGTGCAATAACTAGTTAAAATCGTATTCTCTTAACTAGTCCTTTTACTCTTTCAAATAGTCAATATGCTATACGAATGACAGGTCCATAGAGTAATCAATTGACAAGTCTACTTATTAGTCAATAAACTAGGCTGTAGACTAGTTCCTAGACTAGTGCAATAACTAGTCAATAGTGTACCCCCTAACTAGTCTTGCTACCCTTTCGAAAAGTCAATATGCTAAACGAATGACAAAAACTTATCCATAAACTAGTTCATAGACGAGTCCATAGAGTAGTCGATTGACAAATCAAGCGACTAGTTCATAAACTACACCGTAAGCAACCATCAGACTAGTTCCCAAACTAGTGCAATAAGTAATTAATAGTGTATTGCATTACCTAGTCATCAGTCTATCCAATCAATAGGCTACGCCATAAAACAAGCAAATAGACTATTCCATAGATAGACTGATCAATAGACGAGCCGATAGATAACCACATAGATTAGTGACAAGTCAGTAAACAACTCAATGGACTAGTTAACAGAGCAGCAAACAGACTTGATATTACCTAGTCCGTGGATTAGTTCGTATATTTGTCCATAAACTAATAGAATAGTTCTGACTATTCCTTAGACAAATCTCCAACCCTTGACTAGTCAGAGAGCAGACAACATACCAGTCCTTCTACAAGTCCATATCCTTGTTAATGGACTAGTTTTGAGGTGATTATAAGATTGATTTAATAATGCAAAATATTAAATTAATCCCAAAATGGTCTTGATTTGAATACGATTTGTTCTTAATTATATGTACTAGTTAATAGATCAGTCCATAGACAAGTAAAAGTAACATTATCTGGTATATAACCACATAGTCGCAAGCGACAAGTCCAAGAGATAGTCCGTAGTCAATATATTACTTCATAAACAATACAATAGACTAGTCCTTACCTTAATCCATAGAATAGTCAATGGACTAGTTCGTATATTTGTCTATAAATTAGTAGAATACTTTACGGGCTTATTAGGAGACTATTTCCTTAGACTAGTCACCATCCCCTGACTAATCAAGAGTATTTATAATAAACTATTCAATAGATTAATCCATTGACTAGTTTTTTGAACTAATCCATAGATTAGTCCTTCTGTAGTTTACCCCTACACCATTTGCTTGTGGAAGAATGTCTGAACTTATAATATGTGTAAAGTTTTATAGTTCAAGATTTAGATTTAGCCGGTAGTGAACTACATAGACTAGTTCAGAGACTAGCCACAATCGGCTAGTTCTAGGGATAGTCCAAATAGTAGACTAGTAAATAGACTAGTTCATACCTTAATCCATAGAATAGTTAATAGACTAGTTCTTATATTTGTCCATTAACTAATAGCACACTTTACGGATTTGTTAGGAGACCATTTTCTTAGACTAGTCACCATCACCTGACTAATTCAGAGTATTTACAACTACCTAGTCAATAGATAAGGCCATAGACTTAGTTTTTTTGAACTAGTTCACAGACTAGTCCCTAAGTAGGTTATCCCTATAACACTCTTTTGTGGAAGTGTGTTTTATAGTTATATGCTTGATTCAAGATTGAGGCCAGTAGACTTAAAATCTAAGTTTCTAAAGACTACACACTAAACTAGTCCACACTCTATAGTCTATTCCATAACATAAGCACTAAAACAAACTTATTTCTTGTCATTGCCTGTATTTGCATTTTATGTTTAAAATTCTATTAGTTACATTTACAAATAGTAAAGTTTTAATGAAGTTATAGCATACCCGGCCCGGCAATAATATTTATTGTAGTTTTTATTTTTTTTCCTTTAGATCATTATATTATATTATATCTCTTTTAAAAATAAAAATTTTTTTCTAGTTTAATTTTTATGTATTTGAAAGTGGTAAAACGGGATTTTTAAGAATTAGTAAAATAATAGAGAAAAAAAGCAATATTAAGAATTAAGAAAAATAAAAATAAATTACTACAAGTGTTTACGATAAGTGGTTTTAGCTATTTATCTAACTATATCTTGTACCTGTTGTATACATTCATATGAATGGATACAACATGTTTGTAGCTACATCTAGACCCTCTCTTTTAGCTAAAGATAAAAATGTTGCTGTTGTTGTTGCTATTAAGCACTTGTCTTTTTTTGGGGTCTGTTATAAAGCCCAGCAACAGAGATTTGTTAGTAACAGTGTTCTAGTAGTTTTATAGTCATTTTTATAATGTTAATAATATTTTGTAGCAGCAATAGTGGTTAATTGTACTACTATACTCCAGCTACTATGAGAATATTGTTTTTATACCCTTCACCTTCGTGAGAAGGATATATATAAGTTTGTCATTCCGTTTGTAATTTCTATAATATAATTTTCCGACCCTATAAAGTATATATATTCTGGATCCTTATAGATAGGGGAGTCGATTAAGCCATGTCCGTCTGTCTGACCGTCAGTCTGTCTGTTGAAATCAGTTTTTAGAAGTCCCCAAATATCGGCGATATACGAATCTTCAATAATTCAGTTAGATATGCTTCCGAGAAGATCTCTATTTAAAATCAGCAAAATCGGTCTATAAATAACGGAGATATGAGCAAAAATCCGAAACAACCTCTGAAAATTTTATCAAAAAATCCACATTTTTTTCATGCTTTGTTAAAAAAGCAACAACAACACTATGAATTGGATAAAGATGTACATGTGCGTGTGAAGATGTATTTGGTTTTATTCAGCTGTGTATTTTTTCTGTTCTCACGAAGGTAAGTGGATATAACAAGAACAAGGATATAAAGCAGTAATGTGTTGGTAATACAGCTATTATTTGTTTGGGTATGGTAATACAGTTTGACGGTGGTATTACAGTACAACGGTTAATATTTCTTTCAGCTACAGTTTATATTTGTTTGTGTGTATTTTATGTGTGACATGTGTGCAGAGATACAAAATAAATAAAAACTGTTTTTTAAAACATACTTGGTGAAGGGTATATAAGATACGGCATAGCCGAATATAGAAATATTACTTGTTTATTAAATATTTCAATTATTTCTTCAGTGTTAGTGTTGAGATTTTTTTTAATTTTATATTTTAAAAAATTTTATTTCTATTAATAGTATTGCTAGTAATAAAATTTTTAAAAATTTTTGCTCAAAATAAAATGCAAATTGATTTTATTAATTAATCGATTATTTATGACAAACAAACATATTTTCTCATAAATTTTCTAAGCTTTTCCCAAGTTTATTGTTAAATCTAATTAACAAATTTACCAGCAATAAACAAACAAAAAAACATCCAAACTTTATAATTTTAAGAATTATTTTTATCTCTATATTTTAATTAACGCCTAAACTCAAACAATTTGTATTATTTTTTCCTTTTGTTTCTAAAGCCAAATGTCAATGCCAAGGTTAATATAATTAAAATCATAGCTCAGTACAACCCTAAAAACAATTCAAATAAAAGAACTCTCTTATTCTCAGTATTTTAAAACTAAATAAAAAAACTTATTTACAAATTATCTTTAACATTTATACACAATTTAAAAACATATAAAATATGTTTTAGATTTTATTTTGAGATTTTTGTTCTTTATGTGTATGTGTGTGTGTTTTTGTAGATTTTTTTAAATTTCTTTTTAATGGCTCATTAATAAATGACAATTATGTGTTGTTTTTTAAACAATGAATTAATTGTTTAAAATAAATTTCCCATAATATCTTCAAAGAAAAAGTTAGTTTAATGTTTAAACTAACATAAGAGACTTTAATCTAGTGACTAGTTTCTAGTTTATAGTCTAATCCATAGTCTAGTTTTAGTCCAGTCTATATTCTAGTCTATAGTCTAATCCATAGTCTAGTCAATAGTCCAGCCTATAGTCTTGTCTAAAGTCTAGTCTATAGACGAGTCTATTGTCTAGTCTATAGTCGAGTCTATAGTCTAATCCATTGTATATGGTCTAGTCTTTAGTCCAGTCTGTAGTCCAGTCTGTAGTCTAGTCTATAGTCTAATCCATAGTCTAGTCTATAGTCTACTCTATAGTCGAAGGTATAGTCTAGTTCAGAGTACAGGCTATAGTCTTGTCTATAATCGATAGTTTAGACTAATCTATAGACTAATCCATTGTCTAGTCTTTAGTCCAGTCTATAGTCTAGTCTATACTTAAGTCTTTATTCTAACCCATAGTCTGGTTTTTCCTCTAGCCTAATCTAAGTCTAATCTTTAGTCTAGTCTATAGTCTATTCTATAGAATGTTCTTAAGTCTACCTCTAAGTCTAATCTATAATCTAGTCTCTAGTCTGCTCAATTTTACAGTCTGTCGTCTATTACAGTTCATAGTCTATATTAAACTCTTTAGTCTATTATATATTCTAGTCTATTATATATTCTAGTCTAGTCTATAGTCTAGTCTATAGTCTAGTTTATAGCCTAGTCTATAGTCTAGTCTATAGCCTAGTCTATAATCTAGTCCATAGTCTAGTCTATAGTCTAGTCTATGGTCTAGTCTATAGTCTAGTCTATGGTCTAGTCTATAGTAAAGTCTATGGTCTAGTCTATAGTAAAGTCTATAGTCCAGTCTCTAGTTTAGTCTATAGTCGAGTCTATAGTCTAATCTATAGTTTAGTCTATAGTCTATTCTTTAGTTTTGTCTATAGTCTAGTCTATGGTATAGTCCATAGTCTAGTCTATAGTATAGTCTATAGTCTAGTCTATAGTTTAGTCTATAGTTTAGTCTTTAGTCTAGTCTAGTTAATAGTATACAGCCTAGTCTAGTCTCGTTTACAGTCTAGTATATAGTTTAGTCTACATTACGTCTAGTCTATAGTCCAGTTTTTGGTGTATTCTATATAGTATTCTTAAGTCTAGTGTAAAGTAAAGTCCATAGTTTATAGTCAAGTATATAACCAAGACTATAGCAAAGTCTATCGTATAGTCCAAAATCTAGTCTTTGGTGTAGTCTATAGGATATTTTTAAGTCTTTAGCTAAGTCTATAGTCAACTCTTTAGTCTGTATTCTAATCTATAGTCTAAACTTTGGTCTGGTCTATAATCTAAAGTGCAGTATATAGTATAGTATAGTCTACAGTTAAGTCTTTAGTCAAGTCCATGGTCTAGTTTTAGTCTAGTTTATTCCCTAATCTTAAGTCTATTCTATAGTCTATTCTATAGCATTGTCTTAAGTCTTGTCCTAAGTCTAGTCTTTAGTCAAGCCTGTAGTGAGTATTATAATCTAGTCTATAATTTGACTTAGCAAATATTCGATGTCTGGAGTACAGTTTAGTCTATGTCTAAACTTTAATCTAGTCGACACTCTGGACAAACCTCTTGTCTATAGTCTAGTCTAGTCTATAATCTATTCTATAGTGTGGAGTATGATCTAGTATACTGTCTGGACGGTAGTCGAGACTTTAGCGTTAACTATACTTTAGCCTATAGTGCCAATATTGTAGTACTATATGGTCTAGCCTCTAATATAAAATATGAAAGAATTAATTCTTTCAACTATCTATTTTCCCATTATAACAAATAAACTATTCTTTACTCAAAAAAAAAAATACCGGTTTTTTATGAAAACAATTTTTTTCATCTTTATTTTCAGACAAATTTAAATTAAAAGAGATTATCATGTAATTACAGTAACTCAGGCATGACATGTCAATCTAAATTTATATTTAAAAAATAAAAATAATAAAAAACAAAAACAACAATAAAATTAAACAGATCTAAACTGAGCTGTCTTTCTAAATAATTTGTATCATATTTCTTTATCGTTTTTTTTTCTTTCTTTTTTTTATAACCCTGCCAGCAGAGGGTTAAGGCGGGTGTAGGGTACATACATATGTTTGTATATGTGTTGGTATTTGTGATATGATGACGATCAAGCCAACAATAACTGAGTTGTGGTGGAGTGACTGACTGCATGGGTATGTTGTTGATTGTCATCATATAATGAAAAAATAAAATAAAATTAAACAAAAAAATAATAATAACAACGAAATGAAAAAAAAACAAAAAACATTGTTTATACGACCTGTTGATTAAACGTGTAGGAATTTCAAGATCATTAAATTTAACATGTTGAATTATTTGCTAAAATAGTTTAATGAAAATATAAAAAAATTAAAAATAAACTACGAATAAGTGAGAAAATTATGACGAAAAGGTCAAGGGTATATTTACGTATGTAAAATACTTACAATTATAATAAAAATGCATATTTTTAGTTTTTATAAATAGTTAAGCAAAAATTTTGCATTTAATTGTTATTTTAGAATTAATGAATGGAGAATTTATAATTTAAATTTTTTTTCGGTTTGATGTTTAAAAAACCTTTAGTCAGGCCTATAGTCAAGTGTACAGTCTAGGCTATGGTATAGTCTATGGTCTAGTCTATTGTCTAGTCTATTGTCTAGTCTATTGTCTAGTTTATAGTCTATAGTCCAGTATATAGACTAGTATTTAGTCCAGTCTATAGTCTAGAGTAAAGTCTATTCTACATTCTTGTCTTTAGTCTAGTCTATAATCCAGAATATAGAGTAGTCTTTAGTGCAGTCTATAGACTAGTCTTTAGTATAGTCTGTAGTCTAGTCTATAGTCTAGTCTATAGTCTAGTCTATAGTCTTGTCTATAGTCTTGTCTATTGACTAGTCTATAGTATTGTCTATATTCTAGTCTATAGTCTAGTCTATAGTCTATTCAATAGTCTAGTTTCGTCTACTCTATAGTCTAGTCTATAGTCAAGTCTATAGTATAATCTATATTCTAGCCTATAGTCTAGTCTATAGTCCAGTCTATAGTCTATTCAATAGTCTAGTCTATAGTCTAGTCTATAGTCTAGTCTATAGTCTAGTCTATAGTCTAGTCTGTAGTCTAGTCTATAGTCTAGTCTATAGTCTAGTCTATAGTCTAGTCTATAGTCTAGTCTATAGTCTAGACTATAGTCTAGTCTATAGTCTAGACTATAGTCTAGTCTAAAGTCTAGTCTATAGTCTAGTCTATAGTCTAGTCTATAGTCTAGTCTATAGTCTAGTCTATAGTCTAGTCTATAGTCTAGTCTATAGTCTAGTCTATAGTCTAGTCTATAGTCTAGTCTATAGTCTAGTCTATAGTCTAGTCTATAGTCTAGTCTATAGTCTAGTCTATAGTCTAGTCTATAGTCTAGTCTATGGTCTAGTCTATAGTCTAGTCTAGTCTAGTCTATAGTCTAGTCTATAGTCTAGTCTATAGTCTAGTCTATAGTCTAGTCTATAGTCCAGCCTATAGTCTAGTCTATAGTCTAGTCTATAGTCCAGCCTATAGTCTAGTCTATAGTCTAGTCTATAGTCTAGTCTATAGTCTAGTCTATAGTCTAGTCTATAGTCTAGTCTATAGTCTAGTCTATAGTCTAGTCTATAGTCTAGTCTATAGTCTAGTCTATAGTCTAGTCTATAGTCTAGTCTATAGTCTAGTCTATAGTTTAGTCTATAGACTAGTCTATATATAGTCTAGTCTATAGTCCAGTCCATAGTCTAGTCTATAGTCCAGTCCATAGTCTAGTCTATAGTCTAGTCTATAGTCTACGCTATAGTGTAGTCTATAGTTTAGTCTAGACTATTGTCTAGTCTATAGTCTAGACTACGGTCTAGTCTATAGTCTAGACTACGGTCTAGTCTATAGTCTAGACTACGGTCTAGTCTATAGTCTAGACTACGGTCTAGTCTATTTTTTAGTCCTTTGTGTAGTTTATCGTCTAGTCCATTTTTGAGTTTTTAGTCTAGTCGATAGACCGGATATAATATAATTTCTAGTGATTTCTGTGAAAACGGTTTAATTGAAAGCTAAATTATTCCATGTTAAAAATTCTGAATACATTTAATTTCAAGCTAAAAAATAAAAATAAAAAAACTGATTAAATATTTATGACAATTATTAGAAATCGTTTAAATAAAATCATTTAATTTGTATTTGAGTTAAATACATATTTTCCATTAAAAAGAGGGTGTGGCAAACAGTTTTCGCATTCAATAAACATCAAATAAATTATTTTATAGAACAACAAATTTAAGAAATATTTTATAAAATAGTTTTTTTTAACAACAGAGCACCCACTCTATAATAAAAATTTAAAATACACTTAAAGTTTAAATTATAAGAAAAAAATATGTATGTATATTTTTTTTAACAAACTATGTCATTTAAAATTATTTATTTACTTGTTAATTGTTTAAATAAAATACAGCAAAAAAAAAAGGTGACAATTTGTGACACAAAATAAAATAATGCATATTTAACGATTTATTTTTTGCATATTTTTTTACACAATAGAAAATAATTATACACTTGTTTATGGAGCCTTTGATAAATTTACAAAGTACAAAGTGTGATAATTAAATTGAAAATAATAAATAACTTTGAAATAATAATAATAAAAACGTAGAAAAAAATTTGTGCCAAATAAGAAGCAAAAAAACTTAAAGCAATAAATACCAAAACAGCAATTTTGAATTTTTATTTATTTCTTACGTTTTTTATGACGATAATTGAAATTAATCAAAATAACAACAAAAACTTGGTCAAGAAATATTTATTGATAAACACTTTCTGACACTTTAGAATAGAATTTAGGGTTAAACGGAATCAACTGATCTACAACAGAAGTAGCACTGAACTAGAACTGAACTAGAACTGAACTAGAACTGAACTAGAACTGAACTAGAACTGAACTAAAACTGAACTAAAACTGAACTAGAACTGAACTAGAACTGAACTAGAACTGAACTAGAACTGAACTAGAACTGAACTAGAACTGAACTAGAACTGAACTAGAACTGAACTAGAACTGAACTAGAACTGAACTAGAACTGAACTAGAACTGAACTAGAACTGAACTAGAACTGAACTAGAACTGAACTAGAACTCAACTAGAACTGAACTAGAACTGAACTAGAACTGAACTAGAACTGAACTAGAACTGAACTAGAACTGAACTAGAACTAGAACTGCACTAGAACTGAACTAGAACTGAACTAGAACTGAACTAGAACTGAACTAGAACTTAACTAGAACTGAACTAGAACTGAACTAGAACTGAACTAGAACTGAACTAGAACTGAACTAGAACTAGAACTGCACTAGAACTGCACTAGAACTGAACTAGAACTGAACTAGAACTGAACTAGAACTGAACTAGAACTGAACTAGAACTGAACTAGAACTGAACTAGAACTGAACTAGAACTGAACTAGAACTGAACTAGAACTGAACTAGAACTGAACTAGAACTGAACTAGAACTGAACTAGAACTGAACTAGAACTGAACTAGAACTGAACTAGAACTGAACTAGAACTGAACTAGAACTGAACTAGAACTGAACTAGAACTGAACTAGAACTGAACTAGAACTGAACTAGAACTGAACTAGAACTGAACTAGAACTGAACTAGAACTGAACTAGAACTGAACTAGAACTGAACTAGAACTGAACTAGAACTGAACTAGAACTGAACTAGAACTGAACTAGAACTGAACTAGAACTGAACTAGAACTGAACTAGAACTGAACTAGAACTGAACTAGAACTGAACTAGAACTAAACTAGAACTGAACTAGAACTGAACTAGAACTGAACTAGAACTGAACTAGAACTAAACTAGAACTGAACTAGAACTGAACTAGAACTGAACTAGAACTGAACTAGAACTGAACTAGAACTGAACTAGAACTGAACTAGAACTGAACTAGAACTGAACTAGAACTGAACTAGAACTGAACTAGAACTGAACTAGAACTGAACTAAAACTGAACTAAACTGAACTAAAAACTGAACTAGAAACTGAACTAAAACTGAACTAAAACTGAACTAGAACTGAACTAGAACTGAACTAGAACTGAACTAGAACTGAACTAGAACTGAACTAGAACTGAACTAGAACTGAACTAGAACTGAACTAGAACTGAACTAGAACTGAACTAGAACTAAACTAGAACTGAACTAGAACTGAACTAGAACTGAACTAGAACTGAACTAGAACTGAACTAGAACTGAACTAGAACTGAACTAGAACTGAACTAGAACTGAACTAGAACTGAACTAGAACTGAACTAGAACTGAACTAGAACTGAACTAGAACTGAACTAGAACTGAACTAGAACTGAACTAAAACTGAACTAAAAATGAACTAGAACTGAACTAGAACTGAACTAGAACTGAACTAGAACTGAACTAGAACTGAACTAGAACTGAACTAGAACTGAACTAGAACTGAACTAGAACTGAACTAGAACTGAACTAGAACTGAACTAGAACTGAACTAGAACTGAACTAGAACTGAACTAGAACTGAACTAGAACTGAACTAGAACTGAACTAGAACTGAACTAGAACTGAACTAGAACTGAACTAGAACTAAACTAGAACTGAACTAGAACTGAAGAAAAACTGATCGCTGATCCGATTAGTATTCTTTAAGGTGTGTGTAGGACCAAAATTGGATGTAACAAACATCAGCACTAACCGCACTATAGTGGTATAGAGTATAAATATACATACATATGTCTATGTATATACATATCATTGTATATGTAATAACGTATGGCTTTCATAAATAAACTACTTAATTGCTTTAAAAATATTGAAATCTAATTAAATCCTAATTTTTTTGTTTATTATTAAAATTTTTTGTCAATATTATAAGATCATCATTATCTATTTATCATTTAACTCAAAAAAGAGAATCTCCATTAAGTGTCCACTCAAGCGTAAAATCTATTTAGTAAATATGTACCTCTATACATTTTTTATATATTTTTATGTTTAACATACCATGGCAATGGAAATAAACATTTAATAATAACATAAAATAATAAACATACACATACACATACATATACACAAATAAATTTGTACTTGTATTTACAAAAAAGATTATAAATTGCCAAGAATTTTTATTTAATTTTTTTTCATTATTTACTATTGTTAAAATCAGCTCATGTGCGAAATGGCTATGAAAATAATAAAAAAAATCTATATATTATTTAAATATGTAAAAAAAACATTAAAAATCATTGGGCGGTGGTGCAGCAAGGCACACCTTACTAAGGCTGAAACACAGCAAACAAACGACCGACAAACAAATGACATCTACCAAAAACGGTTTAAATAAAAAAACCAAAAAAAAACAACAACCAAAAGGTATGTTCAGTTTAGTGTGTTTATGTTTTTTACATATGTGACTATTATAAAAATATGATAAAAGAAATAAATAAAAAATTATTGCTTTACATATAAAACAAATCAGTACAAACTTTAACAACCGACTACAACAAAAAAATGTATGTTTTGTTAGGTAAATTGTATGTACAATTATAGTTTCAAAACATTGAATTCAAACACTATTTTTTTTAGTTCAAACCGTGAGTTTTTGAAAAAATACTTATTATACAAATATAACATTAAGATGGAAAAAAATAACGTTTAAAAAATAACAGCTACATAGTTTTAAGCGACTCTTAATACTGCCACAGAGTTTTAAAGGAAAAAGTTCATTAAAACGTTAAAACTGAACTAAAACTAAACTAGAACTGAAATAGAACTGAACTAGAACTGAACTAGAACTGAACTAGAACTGAACTAGAACTGAACTAGAACTGAACTAGAACTGAACTGGAACTGAACTAAAACTAAACTAGAACTGAACTAGAACTGAACTAGAACTGAACTAGAACTGAATTAGAACTGAACTAGAACTGAACTAGAACTGAACTAGAACTGATCTAGAACTGAACTAGAACTGAACTAGAACTGAACTAGAACTGAACTAGAACTAGAACTGAACTATCTATCTATCTATCTATCTATCTATCTATCTATCTATCTATCTATCTATCTATCTATCTATCTATCTATCTTTCTATCTATCTATCTATCTATCTATCTATCT
>NC_060950.1:12212873-12214251 GCF_022045245.1 Lucilia cuprina
TAGTTCAGTTCTAGTTCAGTTCTAGTTCAGTTTTAGTTCAGTTTTAGTTCAGTTCTAGTTCAGTTCTAGTTCAGTTCTAGTTCAGTTCTAGTTCAGTTCTAGTTCAGTGCTACTTCTGTTGTAGATCAGTTGATTCCGTTTAACCCTAAATTCTATTCTAAAGTGTCAGAAAGTGTTTATCAATAAATATTTCTTGACCAAGTTTTTGTTGTTATTTTGATTAATTTCAATTATCGTCATAAAAAACGTAAGAAATAAATAAAAATTCAAAATTGCTGTTTTGGTATTTATTGCTTTAAGTTTTTTTGCTTCTTATTTGGCACAAATTTTTTTCTACGTTTTTATTATTATTATTTCAAAGTTATTTATTATTTTCAATTTAATTATCACACTTTGTACTTTGTAAATTTATCAAAGGCTCCATAAACAAGTGTATAATTATTTTCTATTGTGTAAAAAAATATGCAAAAAATAAATCGTTAAATATGCATTATTTTATTTTGTGTCACAAATTGTCACCTTTTTTTTTTGCTGTATTTTATTTAAACAATTAACAAGTAAATAAATAATTTTAAATGACATAGTTTGTTAAAAAAAATATACATACATATTTTTTTCTTATAATTTAAACTTTAAGTGTATTTTAAATTTTATTATAGAGTGGGTGCTCTGTTGTTAAAAAAAACTATTTTATAAAATATTTCTTAAATTTGTTGTTCTATAAAATAATTTATTTGATGTTTATTGAATGCGAAAACTGTTTGCCACACCCTCTTTTTAATGGAAAATATGTATTTAACTCAAATACAAATTAAATGATTTTATTTAAACGATTTCTAATAATTGTCATAAATATTTAATCAGTTTTTTTATTTTTATTTTTTAGCTTGAAATTAAATGTATTCAGAATTTTTAACATGGAATAATTTAGCTTTCAATTAAACCGTTTTCACAGAAATCACTAGAAATTATATTATATCCGGTCTATCGACTAGACTAAAAACTCAAAAATGGACTAGACGATAAACTACACAAAGGACTAAAAAATAGACTAGACCGTAGTCTAGACTATAGACTAGACCGTAGTCTAGACTATAGACTAGACCGTAGTCTAGACTATAGACTAGACCGTAGTCTAGACTATAGACTAGACAATAGTCTAGACTAAACTATAGACTACACTATAGCGTAGACTATAGACTAGACTATAGACTAGACTATGGACTGGACTATAGACTAGACTATGGACTGGACTATAGACTAGACTATATATAGACTAGTCTATAGACTAAACTATAGACTAGACTATAGACTAGACTATAGACTAGACTATAGACTAGACTATAGACTAGACTATAGACTAGACTATAGACTAGAC
>NC_060950.1:12214351-12216359 GCF_022045245.1 Lucilia cuprina
AGATAGATAGATAGATAGATAGATAGATAGATAGATAGATAGATAGATAGATAGATAGATAGATAGATAGATAGATAGATAGATAGATAAATAGATAAATAGTTAGTTGGTTAGTTAGTTAGTTGGTTAGTTAGTTAGTTGGTTAGTTAGTTAGTTACTTAGTTACTTAGTTACTTAGTTACTTAGTTACTTAGTTACTTAGTTACTTAGTTACCTAGTTACCTAGTTACTTAGTTACTTAGTTACTTAGTTACTTACTTAGTTAGTTAGTTAGTTATTTAGTTAGTAAGTTAGTTAGTTAGTTATTTAGTTGGTTAGTTAGTTAGTTAGTTAATTAGTTAGTTAGTTAGTTAGTTATTTAGTTAGTTGGTTAGTTAGTTAGTTAGTTAGTTAGTTAGTTAGTTAGTTAGTTAGTTAGTTAGTTATTTAGTTAGTTAGTTAGTTAGTTAGTTAGTTAGTTAGTTAGTTAGTTAGTTAGTTAGTTAACAGACCTATAAAAACCATAAATTGTAAGAAATGTCGTACACAATTTTCAATATGAACAAAATTATATCGATCATACAAAATATTTGTGGCACTTTATCGCCATTTAAAACATGCAACATATTGGACATATTCTCTTTTTTATGAAAAATTCTATATTAATTTCGATTTAAATTGTATTCATGGAATGACTTGGAATTGTCGTGCGGTTGTGTTGTTGGTTCTAATGTAAGACCACAATTACGAGTATGAGTTGGAATGGAGTATTGATTTGTTTGCTGATGGTCGATCAATCGTTTGGACACTCCACATATAATTGTCGTAAATATCTATATATTTTATATAGATTTTTTTTGTTTCTATTTACAAATATGTTTAAATTCCTTGATAGTGGTATGGCTTTAACAATGAGTCCGAGTATATGTTTGTCCAAAATACAATTGAAACGTTAGACGTCAAACCTCAGAAAATAGTTGAATGATTTTGTTAAAATAAATGTAAGTAATTGCTGTTTAAACTATTGGAAAAACGTTTGTAGCGAGTTAAGTGGTTGTTGCAATTGTAATCCTGTTTAATAGTTTCTATATTTATGTATTGGTATGCATGTTTGTTCGGTTTGCTTGTTTGTAAGAGGTGCGCGCAAGCGCGCGCGCTTCATCGCTTATACTTTTTATTCGCTTGTTATTTTAACTCCTCGTATGGTATTCACTTGGGTGCGGCGGTATTTCAACTTTACCATATATTCTGTTTTTGTTTTGTACATTTTTTTGCTGGCAATTTTTTTTGTCTTGTTCAGTTTTATCCAGTCAACCAGCCATAACAACCAAACCAAAATATTCAAGTACTCGTAGTTACAACAGACTCTCGTACTTGTTTTTATAAATATTTTTTTCCTTTTTTTGTAACTTTTTGTCTTTTAAGTATAAAATAGAGTTTATAGCAGTAGATTGTCTTTAAGTTTGTTTTTTTTTACTTTTTTTATTATTTCTTTATTAATAATAATTTTTGCAGTAATATTAAATTTCAAGAGCGTTCCGTCTTGCTTATGAGCGTGGGTAAACATCATAACTGCATAAAAAATCTACCAAAGTAAGCAACTAAATTGCTTGAAATTGTTTAAAAAATGAAGCAAAAATAAACCATGCAATTAGCATGCCACATGGTGACAGCAACAATGTCAATATTATTGCATAAATAATTTAATTTTGTTGTTGTGGTTATTGCTGTTTTACTTTTTGCATAAATTGTTTTTCCAAATAGAAATTAAATTAGTTGCCAGGATTTTGATTTAGTTGCTAGTTCTAAATAGTTTTATAAAATGGCAATGGAAATAGCGATCGAAAATATTTGAGTTGGAATTAAAACATTCCAAGGTAAGGAGTGCTGCTTGTTCACTTTTTGAACTATACACCAAACGCAGTATCTTTCTATCTATCTATCTATCTATCTATCTATCTATCTATCTATCTATCTATCTATCTATCTATCTATCTATCTATCTATCTATCTATCTATCTATCTATCT
>NC_060950.1:12216459-12218899 GCF_022045245.1 Lucilia cuprina
CTAGACTATAGACTAGACTATAGACTAGACTATAGACTAGACTATAGACTAGACTATAGACTAGACTATAGACTAGACTTTAGACTAGACTATAGACTAGACTATATAAACTAGACTATATAGACTGGACTATAACTAAACTATAGACTAGACTTTACTATACACTAGTATAGAAAAACGTAAAATTTGACAGGAATAACGTCAAATTGGCAACAGTGTTCGATATTTTTTCTTCATATTTCGTTTTGATATCTTTGCAGTTGCGCAGAGGCAGCAATCATTTACTAGTCTCTATTTAGAATGTATAGCGATGTTTGGTATTGGGCTTTCTAGGAGGCTCGTTTGTCTTGGTCGTAGCCGTTCGTAATCGTGGCTAAATATTTTCCCAATTTTTTTATTATTTCGTTTTACTTAGCCGTTTATAGCTGGTATTTTTTTGTATGCGTTTTTCTACTTTTTTTGTTGTCTTATTTTTTGTTTTATTTAAATTTACTGTTCAAAATTTCAATGTCTGTTTGCCTGGTCCAAGATTTTTAACTTAACAACAACTCAAGCTGCAGGCTGGCTGCAGCAGATCGAACGGCTGAAACTATTTGGCTTACGTTGTTTTATATTTAAGTGTTGTCGTTGTTGTTGCTGTTCTTTGGTATGTTTTCTCTTAACCCATGGGGGTGGGTAAAAATAGTTGTACGATAAATTGCGGAAAATATAATTATGAATTTTAGACTAAATGTGGATCTAGAATATAGATTAGACTATAGACCAGAATATGGACTAGACTATAGACCTGTCTATAGACTAGATTATATAGTTGGTTAGAAATAGGGAAACTTTCATTTATTTTTCAAAGGGTTAAAGTCATATTGCTTGTGTTTCATTCCACTCAAGAAGAAAATCGGCGACAGCAAGATACGTCTGCTGCAGCAGCATTAAGCCAACAAGCCAATCACACAGGAATTCACAAAAGCACGAAGTCAAAAACAGGCATGCGAGCGAGTAGTTAAGCGTCCAACCAAACAATAAAGTCAGGCAGGCAATCATACAACTTTAACTTTAGAGGAACTAACGTCATACCGTTCCCTTCTTCCATCCACACCCTCATCAACAATGCTGTCAACGTTACTAGTTTCTCCCGACTGCAAACTCCCAAAAGTAGGAAAAAACTTAAGCATCTTAAAAACTTCCAACATTTTCAAGGAGCATCTTAGGTTGTTGCTACAATTGCAGCTGCTGTTGTTGTTCTTGTTATTGGTGTTGTTCATATAATCGTTTATATTATTTTGGCATTCTTTAGGTCCCTTCTGGCATCTTTATTTTTAAAAATTTTGCTCCTTTTTTTTTTTGTTTTTTTTTTTTGCTGAATGAGTTGTAGCAATCAGTAGTAGTTGCTGAGATCACTGTTGCTTAGCGTGGCCTGGCATATGTGCTTTTTTGTTGTATGCGTGAAATTGGCGCGCATTTTTTAAATTTCAAACATATTTTTTTTATTGTTATTTGTGTTCTTCTTGTTATTTTTTTCTTAAAAATCTTTTTTTTTATTTAATATTTACTAAAACTGCACCTGGTTTTTGTATTGTTTTCAAAATTAAAATTTTTGTTTCTTATGGCTAAACAAAAATCTTTGCAAAGGAAATTTGATATTTGATTTTGAATATTTTTAAGGGAAATAAATCAAGTCAATCAAAATCAAATCTTTTGAAAAGAATGTATACATGGAGGTTATTTTTTAAACGTTCAGTTCATTCATGCGTTTATTTTAATTGATGTCGAAGTTTGATGTTTGTTTCTTTGACCTTGAAAAGTTTCTTTTAGATAGATCAATTTTGTGACTAAATTATTGATTTGAAAAGCATTTAAAAGCAGGACTTCCGTTCATATAGAAGAAGCTGACCCTGTGCTTCTAAAAGAACCACTGTGATATAACACAGATTATACATACGGACGGACAATTTTAGACTCCCGAAACTGTATAAACGGTTGCTTATATATTTTCTCAAATACTTTAACAAAACGTACATTATGCATAGTGCGCGAGTCAAGAAGTCTTCAAGAAACAAAAGAAAAATTATTCATTTCAATAAACTGTTTTGCATCTGCTTTTTTATGCACCTTTTTGTCACAGTTTAATATTCAATGTATGCAAAATGAGTTATTCATTTCTCAAAAGGGTTAACATTATATACTTTATGATCCTCCAACATCATACGGCACAAAATTGTTGAAATGGTTAAACCTAACACAATGTTGAAATAAACATTTTTATGATAATTCCAGTGTTAAATTCACAGGCACAGGCAAGGCATCGTATGTTGGCAACAATCCAACAAGAATTTGGAAACTGGATCCTTAGATAGATAGATAGATAGATAGATAGATAGATAGATAGATAGATAGATAGATAGATAGATAGATAGATAGATAGATAGATAGATAGATAGAT
>NC_060950.1:12218999-12239826 GCF_022045245.1 Lucilia cuprina
CTATGGTCTAGTCTATAGTCTAGTCTATAGTCTAGTCTATAGTCTAGTCTATAGTCTAGTCTATAGTCTAGTCTATAGTCTAGTCTATAGTCTAGTCTAATCTATAGTATGTTAAAAACAAAACAAATTAGCAACACTGATTCCTAACCTAACATCCAACAAGAAATAAAACATAGAATTAAATTTATAAAAGTTTTGCTCAAATGTACAGAAACACACACAATCACAAAAGTTAAAAAGAATCCAGCAAATCAAGCTCACATTATTCTATGGAATGCGCCCAAGTGACGATATCGTAGCAGTTCGAAAGAATAAAAAACAATATTGAAATAAAATTAAAAATAAAAAACGCGTTTACTTGCTTCATTCGTTGAATAAGCTCTATATGGTTAGATTGCAGATTGTATTCGCCGTATCAAGAGGAAAGTTGTATGTTGTATATAGTAGATGGACTCTTGCTGGATGGTTGGATGGGAGTAGAGTAGGGTTTTCTGTGTCTTGTGCTGTTTAATTCTTAGTTTAGTTTGTTGTTTTTTTTTTTCGTTCTTATAATTTGTTGTTTTTATTTTTGCTCATTCATTTTATTTCGCTATAACATGAATGTTGTTGCCAGTTATTGCTGCAGCTTTGTCTTGAGAATGTAGCTGCGACTGTTGCTTGTTTGCCTGCTGCTTCACCTATACAATCATGTTATATCTAAATGGAATTTAAGGCATACCTATCATCTTATTCTCTTTTCTGGGGGGCGATGAAAACAAAAATATCTTATTCTTAAGTGTGTGTGTGTGTTTGTATGGATCTATGTATGTGCTACTGGGATTCTCATTTAGTTTGTAGTACAATTGTGTTTGTTCTCTGCTTGTTCTTTCTGTTGTTTTTTTATTTATTTTTTTTATCACAAACGCTGTTGATTTAAACGTCGCTCAATGAAGAGTTGTTGGACAGTAGGTTCTTTAGTTTGGATCTTGATTGGGAATTATAATTTCAATTCCATATATCAAGAACTATAAATCTAGTGTTTTGTCTATAGCGTGTACTATTATAGTCTTTACTTTAAACTATAGTTTAGTCCACAGTCTAATCTATAGTCTAGTCTATAGTCTGGTCTATAGTCTAGTCTATAGTCTATAGTCTAGTCTATAGTCTATAGTCTAGTCTATAGTCTAGTCTATAGTCTAGTCTATAGTCTAGTCTATGGTCTAGTCTATAGTCTAGTCTATAGTCTAGTCTATAGTCTAGTCTATAGTCTAGTCTATGGTCTAGTCTATAGTCTAGTCTATAGTCTAGTCTATAGTCTATTCTATAGTCTAGTCTATAGTCTATTCTATAGTCTAGTCTATAGTCTAGTCTATAGTCTAGTCTATAGTCTAGTCTATAGTCTATTCTATAGTCTAGTCTATAGTCTAGTCTATAGTCTATTCTATAGTCTAGTCTATAGTCTAGTCTATAGTCTAGTCTATAGTCTAGTCTATAGTCTAGTCTATAGTCTAGTCTATAGTCTAGTCTATAGTCTAGTCTATAGTCTAGTCTATAGTCTAGTCTATAGTCTAGTCTATAGTCTAGTCTATAGTCTAGTCTATAGTCTAGTCTATAGTCTAGTCTATAGTCTAGTCTATAGTCTAGTCTATAGTCTAGTCTATAGTCTAGTCTATAGTCTAGTCTATAGTCTAGTCTATAGTCTAGTCTATAGTCTAGTCTATAGTCTAGTCTATAGTCTAGTCTATAGTCTAGTCTATAGTCTAGTCTATAAGTCTAGTCTATAGTCTAGTCTATAGTCTAGTCTATAGTCTAGTCTATAGTCTAGTCTATAGTCTAGTCTATAGTCTAGTCTATAGTCTAGTCTATAGTCTAGTCTATAGTCTAGTCTATAGTCTAGTCTATAGTCTAGTCTATAGTCTAGTCTATAGTCTAGTCTATAGTCTAGTCTATAGTCTAGTCTATAGTCTAGTCTATAGTCTAGTCTATAGTCTAGTCTATAGTCTAGTCTATAGTCTAGTCTATAGTCTAGTCTATAGTCTAGTCTATAGTCTAGTCTATAGTCTAGTCTATAGTCTAGTCTATAGTCTAGTCTATAGTCTAGTCTATAGTCTAGTCTATAGTCTAGTCTATAGTCTAGTCTATAGTCTAGTCTATAGTCTAGTCTATAGTCTAGTCTATAGTCTAGTCTATAGTCTATAGTCTATAGTCTAGTCTATAGTCTAGTCTATAGTCTAGTCTATAGTCTAGTCTATAGTCTAGTCTATAGTCTAGTCTATAGTCTAGTCTATAGTCTAGTCTATAGTCTAGTCTATAGTCTAGTCTATAGTCTAGTCTATAGTCTAGTCTATAGTCTAGTCTATAGTCTAGTCTATAGTCTAGTCTATAGTCTAGTCTATAGTCTAGTCTATAGTCTAGTCTATAGTCTAGTCTATAGTCTAGTCTATAGTCTAGTCTATAGTCTAGTCTATAGTCTAGTCTATAGTCTAGTCTATAGTCTAGTCTATAGTCTAGTCTATAGTCTAGTCTATAGTCTAGTCTATAGTCTAGTCTATAGTCTAGTCTATAGTCTAGTCTATAGTCTAGTCTATAGTCTAGTCTATAGTCTAGTCTATAGTCTAGTCTATAGTCTAGTCTATAGTCTAGTCTATAGTCTAGTCTATAGTCTAGTCTATAGTCTAGTCTATAGTCTAGTCTATAGTCTAGTCTATAGTCTAGTCTATAGTCTAGTCTATAGTCTAGTCTATAGTCTAGTCTATAGTCTAGTCTATAGTCTAGTCTATAGTCTAGTCTATAGTCTAGTCTATAGTCTAGTCTATAGTCTAGTCTATAGTCTAGTCTATAGTCTAGTCTATAGTCTAGTCTATAGTCTAGTCTATAGTCTAGTCTATAGTCTAGTCTATAGTCTAGTCTACAGTCTAGTCTACAGTCTAGTCTATAGTCTAGTCTATAGTCTAGTCTATAGTCTAATCTATAGTCTAGTCTATAGTCTAGTCTATAGTCTAGTCTATAGTCTAGTCTATAGTCTAGTCTATAGTCTAGTCTAAAGTCTAGTCTATAGTCTAGTCTATAGTCTAGTCCATAGTCTAGTCCATAGTCTAGTCTATAGTCTAGTCTATAGTCTAGTCTATAGTCTAGTCTATAGTCTAGTCTATAGTCTAGTCTATAGTCTAGTCTATAGTCTAGTCTATAGTCTAGTCTATAGTCTAGTCTATAGTCTAGTCTATAGTCTAGTCTATAGTCTAGTCTATAGTCTAGACCAGTCTACATTCTAGTCTACAGACTATTATATAGTCTAGTCTATAATCTAATCTATATTCTAGTGTATAGTCTAGTCTATAGTCTAGTCTATAGTATAGTCTAGTCTATAGTATAGTCTAGAGTCTAGTCTATAGTCTGAAATAATCTGGTCTAAAATCTGAATCTGGACCAAAAAAAAGAAAAATTATCTTTCTTCAATTACAATATTACTTTTGTCCCACAGCCATCATTTCGTTGTTAGTGAATTTTTGTCTTTGAAGAATATGTTGTCATCTTACAGGTTGGATTGTACGATCGTACATTTGATTCTACACTCGGTTTTCGGTTTGTTGATTGTATTGTACCCTCGTTGTCTCCTAAACTATGCTCTTGTTATAATATTTATTTGTAAGTTCTTAACGTACGATAGTTTATTATTTTTATTTGTTTCTTTAGTTTTTGTGTTGTCTTTTCATTTGTTTGTTTTTGCCTCAAGAATCGCGTTTGTTTTGCAGACGTGCTTAGGTCTTGTTTTCGAACAAAAACTATATTTGTTTGTTTCTTTAGGTTGATTTTAACTTTTTTCGAGTATTTGTTTTTTTTTTGTTTTTTTTTGCAAAAAAAATATATAAATATATAAAAAATCCAAATAATGCAGGGGAATAATAAGAAAGCCAAAAAAATATATATATATAAAAACTTTGACAAAAAAAGTAAAGAAGACCTTTATGTACATATGTATGTATGTTTGTAATGGCATAAAAAGAAAAGAATAGATAGTTTATAGCAATTATTTTATTATCATACATCAAAAGTAAGCCGCTTAGTATGTCGCCTTAAAGCCGACAAAAGAATCAAAATCAGAAGAAATCATTCTGATTGTTTTTTTTTTTGGCTTGGACAGGGACTGATTTTTTGTTCAAATAGCTTTTTTTTGAATTTAGCCCACAATTCAGTTTGTTGTTACCATTTGAATATAAAAAAACTGTTCAACTATTTCATAAAATATCGTTTGAGTTTTTGTTTTTTTTCTTTGCTCTTGAGTTTTTGTTCTAAATGTAAAGATATTTTGAAAAGTTTTGAATTGATTTTTAATCATAATTATAATAATGATGATAAAGATGATGATGATGTTGTTGCGATGACATGGATTGTATATTCATGTTATTGCCAATGGCTAGTTACGCCCAGGAATGTGGATTATGTGACTTAAACAAGATTAAGAACTTTCAACTGAATTTTAAACGTTAAAATACAAACATTTGTTCAATTCACTATCGGTGTTGTATGGTTGTATCGTAGTATAGTTGTAATATTTATATCCTACACCACTATAGTGGGGAGGTTATTATGTGTTTGTTCTGATGTTTTCAACACTTTCTGAGTCGATTTAGCTATGTCCAGCTGTCCGTTCGTCCGTCCGTTTGTCTGTGTTAGGGTTTTATAGTTGAAACTATAGGACAACTTTTCGACTTTTTGCATTTGGTTAAAAGTCGTCTTTTTGCATTTTATGAAAAATCGATTTTGTTGTGATTTTGACTTCTTTTTACTATTTTTTTCTTTTTCAACTATTTTCGAGTTTTTTTCCAACTATTTCAGAGTTTTGACTTTTTTCTCAACTTTTTTGTTGTGGGGTCAATATTTGGAGAGCTGGATCGAAGGATAAAAAGGTCTTTTTTTGAGGAAAGTACTTAATTCAACCCTAGTCTGTGTCGACTTCTTATTTTTTAAAAAATATTTTATTTTTTTTATAAATATTCCATTTTTTATAAATATTCCGACGTTTCGACTTTTTTTGACTTTCCGACTTTTTTCGAATTTTTCCAACTTTTTTCGACTCTTTCCGACTTTATCACTTTTATTTACAAACTTGACTCTTCGACTTATTTATAGACGATAGTCGAGTTATCGACTTTTAGTATTTTATAAATAGAAGTTTATCGAATTTTCGACCTTTTCTGACTTTCCGGTTTTTTGTCTTTTTCGACTTTTTTCGACTATTTTCAAGTTTTTTTTTACTATTTTCGAGTTTTTCCGACTATTTAGAGTTTTGACTTTTTTTCTCAAAATTTTTTGTCCTAGAGTCAATATTTGCGAGCTGGATCAAAGGAGTTTTAAGGTTTTTATGATTTTTTTCATATTTCTTCCAAAGGAAAAAAAATTTGGACGGAAAGTACTGAGTTTAACCCCATTCTGTGTCGACTTTTTATTATTTTTATAAATATTCAATTTTTTATAAATATTCCGACGTTTCGACTTTCTTCGACTCTTTCCGACATTTGTTGAATTTACCACTTTACCACTTTTTTACTTTTTTCGACTTTCTGACTTTTTTCGAATTTTTGCAACTTTTTTTCGACTGTTTCCGACTTTTTTTGACTTTTTTACAAACTCGACTTTTCGACTTTTTTCATAGACGATAGTCGATTTATTGACTTTTTCCGACGTTCTTCGAATTTTTGACTTTTTTTATTTTTTCCGACTTTATGACTTTATCGACTTTTTTGGAAACAAAATAGTCGATTTCGACTTTTCGAATATTTTGGACAAAAAGTCGATTGTTCGATTATTCAAAAGTCGATTTATAGAACCCTAGTCTGTGTGACTATATAAACTCTGTGCGTACGCACTATTTGATATGTTTTTGTTTAAAAAAATTTTTTTGGAAACATTTTTATGGCATACAACGCTACAACGATACTACATCGTTTGTGAATTGGGCAATTGTTTATTGATTCTTAATTTATAACATTATTTTACTTTGAATTTTCTTTTGGAATAAAACAATTTAAATGAATAATATTAGAAGATCCTAGAAACATTCTAGACTTGTTTGACGAATTGTTTTTAAATTGACATTTCGTTTTGCTTCTTATTAATAACAGATCTATTATTTTACATTTTTTGTTTAATATTTTATGTATTTTTTTAATTATTTTGTTTTTTTTTTATTTTTTAACTCATCTACACCTGTATCAATAGTGTCAAGTTTTATGAATAGAATTTTTTTTTTTAAATTTTCTTCTAAAAAGTGAAACAACAAAACAAAAGAATTTATTGTGCAAATATTTCTGCCAAATTTATTGACACTCTTAATAAAGCATGAAAAGAATTTAAAAATTTTATTATTATTATTATTATTTTTCAAAAGAAAAGAAAGAAGGAAATGCTACACTCAAAAAAAAGTTAAGTAATCTTTACTTAAATTATAACAGAGCGGTTTTAGAGGCAAAAAGTAATACATATACAGGATTGGTATCAAATTGACACCGAATTTTTCAACAACATTCGTTGTCAATGATATATGTACATACTTACGACAACACTATGTAAAGTTGACAACGCAACGTTGTGAACATTGTCATTAAAATAAGAAATTTCAAGAAAATTTTGATATATCAGGAGAATTTATTAGCCGAACAATTTCTCTCTAAAGTGTGTTCTCTGTAGAACACCAGCAGAAGTGAGGAGTTATAGATGTTGCTGGGCGTTGTCTTTTACATTTGGTAGGATGGTACCAACGCTTAGTTTCACAACCCCCCAAGATTAAAGCAAACTAATAGGTACTGCTTTAGTAAAATTCACTAAGAAGAAAGAAAATTTTGTGAAATTTTCATTGTAGCAGTTTACCTTGACTTTTAAGCTATTCAAAATTTCCTAAACATAATTCAAAGTAAACTTATACTGCAGTACGACCATCATTGTCCAATATAGGAAGGGTTTCATCTATTCTGTTGATCGTCTACAAGATCATTTCAAATATTTCAGCAATTTCTTACTTTACGACAAATCTTTGATCATTATAGGAAGAGCATAATGTTCCCTCTAAGTTATACCTACTCTGTTGATCGCCTACAAGATCATTATAAATATTGCAGAAATGTTTTATTCTACGAGAAATTTAAAATGTATTCTCGAGACAGAATCCAAAAAGACACAAATATTTCTTAAGCGGAAGATCAATTAGCTGCAGCGTTAGCGCATAAAGATGTCTGTAAATTGAGGTATTGAAGAAGAAGGATCGCATCGATCTTTTGTATATGTGATTCTACGTAGAAAGTATTCATGAAAAGCAATTCAGGAAGACATATATATTATTCAAGCGAATGATCAATCAAGCTACAGCGTCAGGGCAAAAAGATACTTGTAATTAGAGGCATCGAAGGAGATGGGACGCACTGATTACATGTAAATGTGATCATGCCTATAAGATCATTGAAAATATCTCGTATTGACTTCTGTAATATATTGCAAGGATGATAAAGGTACAAATCCACACAAACTGACACAGAATAAAGTAGTCTAAGATGATTTAAAAGGAAGTAAATTCCAATGGTTTATTGGTTTGATAAAACTTTAATCACAACAATGATCAATATCGAATGAATCATGAGCTCCAGAGAAGCCAAATGTGATGAAATTTTATTGAAAATTGCAACCTGTAGAGTGCGCACAAGGTTTTAATGGTTACACAGATGGACAGCCATACCATAAGTACCTTAATAAGTACGGACATTCAGAAAGTGATTCTAAGCCAGTTTTTGTACTTTAAAGTGAATGTAGAATGAATCATGAGATGAAGCGTTGCTTGTTAAGATGCATGGAATTTGAGGAATTGACAGATTAGGATCGCATTGAAGGATGAAACAATATCACAAGATCGCTTAGTATTCGAATATTTTCATATCATAACACAACTCGCCTACAATATGAGTGGGTAATTGAATAGATAATGCCTTGATCACAGCGATGATCGATACCTGATGATTCATGAGCTGCAGCGTTGCTTGTTGAAATACTTGTAATTTTAAGGATTAAAGGAGAAATATCGTATATATAAATTTAAAATCTTAAGACATTTTGTCTGCAAGATCATCTGAAATACTTTATAAGGAATGCTGGAATTAATCTTTGTAATTAATGAAAACTTTTTATAGCTCCTTGAGTATAATAAGCTTCGATCAGAGCGTTGATCAGTGTCGGCTAATGATCGGAATGTTTTCACCTAAAATACTATCAGAAATATTCTTGTTTAAAGCAGTCTTAAGTTTAATTAAAGGGACAAATTGAATGTTTTATTGCTTTGATGCCTCGAGTATATGGAGCTTTGATCACAGAGTTGATCGATACCGAATGATCCATGAGCTGCAGCGTTGTGTGTTGAGATACATGTAGTTTTAAGTTTGAAAGGAGCAAAATCGCATTGATAAGATATTTATAAACTCAAGATCGCTTAATCTTAAGACATTTTCTTTGCAAGATTGTCTATAAATATCTTATATGGAATTTTGAAATTAATCCTTGTTGCTTCGATCACTGCGTTGGCAGTGATCAGTTACTTGAATGGCTGAATTTTTGATCTCATTGATGATCTATAAAGTATGATCCGTAAAAGAGAGAGACAGAGAGATATAAAAAAGAAGAATCACATTAATCACATCAGGATTGATCAGATTAACATGACTGTCATTGCAGAGAGAGACATATCACAGAATTGCTCTAAGTTTGAAATTCGAAGTAACTCAATCGGTCGCAGCACCCACATTCTTTCTTGCTGCTTAAAATTTCAACTTGTTTGAACTCCTGCAGAGGTTTTTCAGCCTTTCTTTGGACACAACAACAACACAAGAACATTTGTGTAGTTGGCAAAGATGATAAACTGACCTTGCAAGAAATTATGGTGATTTGGAGAAATAAAATTGTTTTTAAAATTCTTTGCCAATTAGATTTTTGTTCATTACTTCTTGGTATTTCGTTGTTGTTGTTGTTGTTGCGCCCAAATCATACACACACCAACAAACTTATAGACATTTCAAGTTGGCAATACTTAAAACAAATATTTTTATACAAAATGATCTTGAAAGAGAATAAAATGATAGAGCTACGTAACGAGAGATAGAGAGAGAGTAAGGGAATGGTTGGAGAGAGAGAGAGTGTGTGTTATAGAGAAGAACGAACAGGGAAAATACAGCGAGAAATCAGTGAACATAAAGACCTCAATATAGTTTTAAACACACAATTGCACACACACACACAAACGCAATACACTCACCATAATTGTTTTAATAGCAGGTACGAACATGACGACGATCACAACGACAGTGAACGGAACGTAACGACAGCAACTTGTAAAGAAAAATTCAACATTTTTACTCATACCACAATAAAAAAACGAACCCGCGAGTATCTTTAAGATACACACAGAGATACAGATTGCAAAGTGTACAAAATAAAATAACGAAAGAAAGAATGAAAAAAAACAACACCAAAAACATTGTTGGAATGAATCTCTGATGGAATTTTTGTGTGTGCGAGGAAAAAACAAATGTTGCTGGTACCTAGCAGTTTAGTTCAGTTTAGTTTACGGTGCTGAGCGAAGCGGTTGAAAAATATTAAAAAGTTTTATTTTGAAAAGATTTTTTTAAGATTTTTAAATTTTTTTTTTTTAATAAAAGAGAAAATTACAAAAAAAAATACTTTTCTAAAAGTTTTGTTTTAAGTAATAAATTGAAAAGATTTAGAAAAAAATTGAAAAGAAAAACTTAAAATTGTTTAAATTAGTTTTTTTTATATAAAAATAAATAATTACAACAACTCGTACTAAAAGTTTATATAAAAATTAAAAAAAAATGTATTGAATTTATAAAAAAAGAGAGAAAAAAATTATTTTCCATGAAATACCACAACGAGAGTGATTTTGACTAAAATGCGTTGATTATTAAGCTGTTAAAATATAAAAGGTGATTAAAAGAAATCTTTTTAATTATTTAGTTTTTATAAAAAAAATATTTTTTTAAAAAAATTTTTATTTTGTAAATTTTACAAAAAAACCCATACAATTAAACAAATTTAATTAATGTTCAATAAATACACTAGTGTTTTATTCTCTCTTCAAAAAAAAAATCCACAAGAGAGCTATTAGAGAGAGTTAACAAAGAGCGTGAGAGTAAAATTTTCAAACAAGATCTTTTATTTTTTTTATACACACAGTATGATGTTTAAAGTAGAAAAAAAAAATAATAATAATTCAACGACAACAACAAAATATATGGCATTCTTTTCCCCAACAACAATAACAAAACCAACAACTTTGGCGACGTTAAATATACAAAATAACAACAACAACAACTACAAGAAACTAAACACGAAAAAAATAAAACAAAATGAAACGAAACGAAACACATCAGGTTATTGCCGTAAAACGTATAAAAAAAATTAAATGATAAAGAAAAAAACAACAACAACCCCAATTCTCCCTTTTTTTACTTTAAGACTTTGTGTGTTTGTTTTTGCTATTTTACTCTTTTGATCTATAAAAAAAAAATAAATATTTTTCTCAGTGCATTAAAAAAAAAACAAATTGTTTTCTATAAAAAAACCGCTAAAAATAAAATAATAATAAAAAAAAATATAAAACAATTGTTAAAATATATTTAAAAAATAATAATAAAATAATTAAAAAAAAAATAAAAAAATAATAAATAAATAAATGAATGAATAAATAAATAAATAAATAAATAAATAAATAAATAAATAAATAAATAAATAAAAATAAATTTTATTTTCTTTAAATCATTATAAATAAATAAAAATTATTTTAAATTAATAAATTTCTTAATTATTTTGAGAATTAATTTAAAAAGTAAATAAAAAACATTTTAAATGAAAAAATTTTAAATATTTAATGAAATAAAGTTAAAAACTAATTAAAAAACATTTAAAAATAAATAATTAATTAATTATTTAATTAAATAAAATTAAAAAAAAAAGATAAAAATAAACTAAACAAATAAAAAATTAATGAAAAAAACATTTTAAATTAAATTTTTTTTAATTATTTAATGGAACTAAGTTAAAAAAAATAAATCAAAAACATTAAAAAATTAATTTATTAATTATTAAATTAAAAAAAAATAAATAAAAAATATATAAAAAAAAAAAATAAAAATTAATAAAAAAAACATTTTAAATGAAAACATTTTTAAACATTTAATGAATTTTTGTTAAAAAATAAATAGAAAACATTAAAACATAAATTTAATAATTAAAAATAAATAAAAACGCATTTTTAATTAAAAAAATCTTAAATATTTAAAAAATTTAAGTTAAAAAATAAATAAAAACAGAAATAATTTATTAATTATTAAAATAAAACAAATAAAAAATAAAAAAGAACAATTTAAATGAAAAAAAATCTTAAATTATTAAGAATTTAAGTTAAAAAATAAATAAAAACGTTTAAAAATAAATAATTTATTAATTATTAAATTATAAAAAATATAAAGATAAATTAAAAATTTTCAAAAAATAAAAAAAATAATAAATTGAGAACAATTTTAAGTATTTTATTAATTTAAGTTAAATAATAATTGAAAAGCTTTTAAAAATAAATAATTGATTAATTTTTTAATTAAATAAAATAAAAAAACAATTAAAAAATTAAAAAATCTTAAATATTTAAAGAATTCAAGTTAAAAATAAACAAAAAACATTCAAAAATATATAATTTATTAATTATTAAAATGAAACAAATAAAAAAAATTAATAAAAAACTATTTAAATAAAAAAAAAATAAATTAAATAAAATAAAATATTTAATGAATTTAAGTTAAAAAATAAATAAAAAACGTTTAAAAATAAATAATTTATTAGTTATAAAAATTAAACAAATAAAAAAATAATAAAAAAAACAAAAAAAATCTTCAATATTTAATAAATTTAAGTTAAAAAAACAAAAAAAAAAAACATTTAAAAATAAATAATTTATTAATTTTTAAATTAAATAAAATTAAAAAATAAATTTAAATATTTTTCATATAAAAATTTCATAATTTAGAAAATTAATGTTAAACAAAAAACTATTTTTAATTAAGAAATTTCTTAATTATTTAAACAATTTAAATTAAAAATAAGTAATTTTTTATTTATTTTATAAAATAAATATAAATACATATTAAATAATTACATAATTATTTAATTAAAACAAATTGAAAAATAAGGAGTGAGATCGAAAAATTCTTAAAACACGTTTTTCATTACATTTTTCAACCAAAGTATTATTTGATTTTTTTTTTTTTTTTTTTTTTTGATCAAGTTACCTTTGAAAAACATGTCAGTTATTATGTGTAATGTCAATTATATTAATTTTTTTGTTAATCTGATTAAAATGAGTGACCAGAAAAAAGTGCGTACTGAAATTATTAAATATTTTCAACTAAACCCAACTTGGTCTTACAAAAAGTTGGCCAAGCATACAAAGGTCTGCCGTCAAACTGTTTCCAATGTTATTAAACAGTACCGGGAGAACTTGTCAGTTGATAGAAAACCTGGTTCAGGTAGAAGGAATGGTCCACATGATGTTTCTAAAGCCAAAAAAATAGAACGCATTTTCAAAAGAGCTCCCAACACATCCGGTAGGAAAGCAGCTCGGTTAGCTCAGTGCTCGGACTATTTGGTACGATAAGTTAAAGCTAATGCAAGTTTAAAAACATACAAGGCTCAAAAAGTTCCTGACAGGAACGCTGCAAAAAATTTAGAGGCCAAAAACAGAGCACGGAAATTGAAGTCAAGTTTTATAAAAAAAAATATTCTTGCTGCATAATGGATGACGAAACGTATGTTCTGGCAGATTTTCGCAACTTCCAGGTCAAAAGTTTTATGTTGCTGATGCTCGAGGGAATGTTGAAGAAAAGTTTAGGACCCAAAAGCAGACAAAATTTCCCAGAAAGTTCTTGGTATGGCAAGCAATATGCAGTTGCGGCAAAAGAAGCTAATCATTTTTTACAACGGGCTCTATAAATACCGAAATTTACATCAAGGAATGTTTACAAAAAAGGCTGCTTCCATTCATAAGACTTCATAATGTGTCCACTTATTTTTGGCCTGACTTGGCATCCTGTCACTATGGTAAACAAGCCCTTGAGTGGTACAAGAACAATAATGTGGTATTTGTACCAAGAGAGGCAAATCCTCCAAACTGCCCGGAGCTAAGGCCAGTGGAGAGATATTGGGCTCTTGTTAAAAGAGAATTGAAGAGTACAAAAAAGGTGTCCAAAAGCACTATAAAAACGTTAATGGAAGGGTTTCCGAAAAGGGTTCAAAATTTCATCACTAGTGATTAAAACTATAAAAATATTTTTTTTTTTTGTAAATTGTAATAATAATTAGAATCAAATAAAAAAACAATAAAGCTGTAAGTTTAGTGGTTTCTTTTTTATAAACATATATGTATGTTAAGAATTTTTCGATCTCACTCCTTATAAATTAAAAACATTCAAAATTTTAAAATTTGCTCAAATAATCAATTAAATATGAAAACAATTATAAAAAAAACATTAAAAAATAAATAATTTATAAAAAAATTTAATAAAATAAATAAAAAATAAATAACAATTAAACAATTAATTATTTAAAACATTAAAAATTAAAAAATAAATAAAAAACTTATAATAAAAAATATTTCTTAATTATTTAATTAAATTTGAAGTTGAAAATTAAATAAAAAACATTTTAAATTAAATAATGTTTTAATTCTTAATAAAAAATTAAAAATATTTTAAAATAAACCAATAATAAATTATTTTAAACATTAAAATTTAAAAATATATAAAAAAAAACATTTTAATAATACAAATTTATAAAAAGAGAAAAATTTATAAAATTGTTATAAAAAAAATATAAAATATTCTTTTTAAATAACAATAAATTTATTTTAAATTTAAAAGAATTATAAAATAAAAATAATTACGAAGATTAATTTTAAATTTATTAATTATTTAATACATTTTTAAAAAATAATATAAAATTGACAAAATAATTTTAAATGAATTTATTTTTTTAAAAAACAAAAATTATAAAAATAAAAATTAACTAAAAATTTGAGAAAATTAAAAAAGAAATATTTTTTATTAAATAAATAAAACTAAATAAGAAACTTATTTTTTTATTAATTAATTTATTAAATTATTCAAAATATTTAAAACAAAAATAAAAATCTTTTAAAAATTTGGAAAAGTTAAAAAAATAAATAAAAATTATTAAGAAAAAATTAAAAATAAATTAATAACTAAATATATAAAAATTAATTAAATTAATAAAAATTTAAAAAATATTAACGCAATTTTAAAAACTATTTAAAAATCAATTAAATAATATTTCAAAAAATTTTTTTAAAAATTTTGAAAATTAAAATTTTCATAAAATTAAAATTTTCTTAAAATTAAAAAATTTCTTGAAATTAAAAACATAATATTTTGTTTAATAAAAAAAATAAAAACTTTCTTTAAAATTAAAAAAAAAATAACCTCAGAGATGAGCGACCATATAATACCCTACACCTGTGTAATGTGATTTAGTTTTCATAATAAAGCATTTAAGTTGCACCTTACCCCAGATATACTTAAGCCATATATTGTTTAATAAAACTGTGGATATTTAAGTAAAATTTTGATGGGAGCTTTTTATAGGGTCAAATAAAGCCCTATAATTATAAAGTTCATCAGGGTCATCAAGGCTAGTATGGAACTTGGTTTTGCAGTTTTTTTTTTGTCGCGATACGAGTATATTAAACATAATTAGGAATTTAAAAGCCCTATTTGGCGGGTTCAGTTGTTAGGGGGACTACGTGAAATGATGGACCGATGTTAACTATTTTCAATAGGTTTCGTCTATATTACCATAAATTTCATTGAATTTTTCCAAAAATTTCATTATATGCCACAAATTTCAGTGAATTATATTCAAAATTACGACCTGTAGTGTGATTAGAATGTTTACAAGCCCTATTCGAGAGTATAGTTGTTGTATGGGAGCCAGATGAAATAATGGACCGATCTTAATCATTTCCAATAGGCTTCGTCCCTGGGGCAATAGAATATCATTTACCAAATTTTATTGAATTATCTTTAAAATTTGCGATTATTTATAAGAAAGGTGACACGCTCACTTTATCTATGAATGGCCATTCTGTTCCCCAATGCTATTCCGTCAATTTATATTCTTAGTTATAATAATTTCAAAATTGTTTTTATATGGAAGAAGACACGCCCAATATATATCTATAGGTAGACTTTTTGTTAACATATTATGTTCGTAAAAATGTGAAAGTCCTCCATTAAAAATTTGAACACTCTAGCTAATGCAGTTTCTAAAATATGCAACTTTTATTATTGATTTAAAATGGGGGCGTGGCATCTCGCTCATTTGGATTTTTTAAGAGAAAAGAGGACCTGTTTTATAGGTTTTCAGTTATTTCTGGGCTGTACATTTCTAATTTTATGTTTTTAAGTTCAATACTCTGAAAAACTCAAAAAGTACTTTTTTGAAGATGGGAAAAAGTACCAAAATTAGACCTTTTTAATATAATCTAAGTTATATTAACATTGGACTCCACCTATTTCTGGGATCAATATTATAAAGAAATGTTAAAAGTAACAGTTAATAAAAGAAAAAGTACCAAAAAATAGTACTTTGTATATAAAAAATATCTAAAATTTTATAAAAATTGGCCAACTATGGAACCATATGTTCACCACAGTACACACTCTGCTAGAAGAATACAAATCCCTTAGGAAGGGCTGAAGTAGGGGGCTGCTAAATTCAAAAAACCATATTAGTGTAATTATTACAAAAGTCATCCACCCATAGCGAAGGGTATTAGAGTTATATATACACACACACCCACATTTAATATCACATTTTAGAAAGGTCATTACAACTACAACAAACATTTCTCTATTTCTCTTTCTCTTTAATAAAAAAGTAAACATTTTAAATTGATAAAATTAGAAGTTTTTAAATATGAAATATTTTTTGTTTTTATTTATTTGAATTTAACTACAAGCACCCACTCCTCCCCGCAAAACTACCCCTCTTACTTAAGGTTTACTTTCTGATACTCTCTTGTTTGACAAAGTTATATGATCTTTCTCTGATCTTGAAGGTAGTTGATGATACACTGAAAAAAATAAGATGCATTTTTGAAATGAAATATTTTAAATTGTGAATTGGTTTGATTAAGAAAAACGTGAAATAGGGTTAAAGAGTGAATGTTAATTTTTTGGTGAAATGAAAATTTTTGAATGAAAAGTGAAAAAAATCTATTTTTTTGGGTGAATTTAAGATTAAGACTAAAATCTTAAATTCACCAAAAAAAAAATAACATTTTGAAGAGAAAGTAAAGAGTTTTCTTTGAAGTTTTTAGTTGAAACGGAGATTTTTAAGTGAAATTAAGATTTTTTAGGGAAATAAAGAATTTGGCGGAAAAAAATTGTCAAAAAAATTAGGATTTTTAGGTGAAATGCAGATTTTTTTAAAAAAGTTGTTTATTGGGTTAAATTGAAGGTTTTTAAACGAAAAGTGGTTTTTTGGGTGAAATAAAGGTTTTTAAGTGTTAAGTTAAGTTTTTTGGAGTGACAAGTGAAATAAAAAACTTTTGAGTTAAAAAAAACTTTAAGTGAAAGTTTTTTTAATTCACTTTTAAGCGAATTTAAGCTTTTTTTAGGTAAAATGATAATTTTGGTTGAAATACTTTTCACTTTTGGCTAAAATAAAAAGTTTTAAGTGAAATAAAGATTTTCGAGTGAAAAACATGATTTTTATGTGAAATAGTTTTTAATTCACTTTTGTGTGAAATAAGGGATTTAAGGTGAAATTTTTATTTTTATGTGAAATTAAGATTTTTCGGACAAAAAGTTTATTATATGTAGACTTTTAGGGGAATTAAAGATTTTTGGTGAAATTTGAATTTTTAAGTGAATATTTCACTTTTGAGTGAAATAAAGATTTTTAGGTAAATTAAAAATTTTTGGCCGAAAAAAGTGGATTTTTTGTATGATAAGTAGACTTTTAAGTGAATTGAAGTTTTTTTTTTGGTGAAATTAAAGTTTTTAAGTGAAATACATTTCACTTTTTGGTGAAATTATGATTTATGGTAGAAAGTGACTTTTTTTAGTGAAATCAAGTTTTTCAGATAAAATAATATTTTTTAAATGAAAAGTAAATTTTTGTGTGAAATTAAGTTTTTCCATTTTACTTTTGGGTGAAATTAGGATTTTTGGGTGAAAATTAAATATTTTGGCGAAATAAAGATTTAAAGGTGACAAAAACCAATTTTGTATGAAATATTTTATTTTACTTTTGGATGAAATTTATTTTTTTCTTGGTGGAATGCATTTCACTTTTAAGTGAAATTAGGAGTTTTGAGTGAATGGTAGTTTTTTTTTTTGTAAAAGTAAGAATTTTGCGTCACAAAACAATTATTTTGTGTTAAATTTTTTTTATTTCACTTTTGGGTGAAATTTTGATTTTTAAGTGAAATACATTTCACTTTTATGTGAAATTAGGATTTTTGTATAAAAAATAAATTTTTGTTTAAAATTAAGAATTTTGCGCGAAAAACCATTATTTTGTGTGATTTTTTTTTTATTTCACTTTTGTGTGAAATTGCGATTTTTGGGGTGAATAGCAAATGTTGGGTGTGAATTACATATTTTGGTGAAATTAAGATTTTTGGGTGACAATGAGATAAAAAACAAACATTTTGTGAAAAAAAAAATTTATTACTCTTTTGGGTGAAATTGCGATTTTCGGGTGAAATACAAATATTGTTCGTGATATGATAATTTTTGGTGAAATTAAGATCTATAGGTGACAAATGGATAAAAAACAAACATTTCGTGAGAAAATTTTTTATTTCACTTTTAGGTGAAATTGCGATTTTTAGGTGAAATGCAGATATTGTTCGTGAAATCATAATATTTTGGTGAAATTAAGATTTTTAGGTGTCAATGAGATTAAAAACAAACATTTTGTGTGAATTTTTTTTTGATTTCACTTTTGGGTGAAATTTCGATTTTTGGGTGAAAACCAAATGTTAGGTGTGAAAAGTACATATTTTGGTGAAATTATGATTTTAGGCGACAAAAAATCGTTTGTATGAAATTCTTGTTATTTCACTTTTGAGTGAAATGTATTTTTTTTTAAATTAAATTTTTGGCTGAAAAGTAGACCTTTGAGTGAAATGAAAAGTTTTGGTGAAATTCTTTTCACTTTTAGGTGAAACTATAATATTTGGATTATTTATCAGAAAAATCTGGCTAAACGGTTTTTAAAAGCACTGATATAAAGAATCTCTATTATATTTTACAGTTTTAGTTTTTTTAATATTTATGTTTGTTGGGTTATTATTGAAAACATGAAGCAGTAGAAGCAAAATTCAAGCAACAAATGTTGAAATAAAACAAAAACGTCAAATCAGCAGAAAACATTTTTTTAAAAAATTTTGACAACAAAATCAACAAGTTGTGCTGGCTACAACAACAAAAATCAAATAAATACCGCGTGCTTTTTCTACAACAAAAAGAGAAAATAAACTTGAAAAAAAAAAACAGTTTATAGCGCAATTAAATTTTCAAAAGAATTAAATAAAATTGAATGTAAATGACAGATAAACTAAATTAAGAAATTAAATGCGGCATTAAGAAATTATAAATTAATTGAGAGAACAAAATCAAGATTAACAACCCTTAAAGCGTTAAATTTTAAGAATTAAAAACTTAAGAAAGATTTTGAAATTTTGTATTTGAAAATTACTCAAAAACATTATTATGTAAACAATTCTAAATAATTTTATTTAAATATTTTGCAATCAAATCAAAATTTTACTAAACATTTGTTTTTCTCTTTTCTTTACAGTGCGCGTTTTTCTTTACCCCTAAACAAGTGGCAAACCATAAAAATTTTAACGAAATTTTGCAAATAATTAAACGAAAATAGTTTTGTAAATACATTTGTTTCACAAAATTTCATAAATATTTGTGTTTTAGTTTAGAAACTTTTCATTTAAATTTCGTTATTTGTGTGTGATTTTATTTCTTTTTTTTTTGTTTTTGTATTTGCTGTTATATTTTATTGCTCTGTGGATTATGTTTATTTTGTCATCAATATGTTTGTATAAATTTATGCAAACGAGTGCTAATTTTAGCACTGCGTAAGGTGAGTTTTTTTTTTATTATTTTTAGTTATTTTATTTGATTGTAATCAGCTTAATTATTTAATTAGTTTATTAGATGTTTAGTATTTAAGGTAACTTTATGATTATAAAGCATTTTTAAGTAGCTCTTATCACATATTTGTAGACGAGTAAATAAAAGGGAGAAAATAAATGTGGAATTTTTAATGGGATTAGTGTGTTACCTAAAACTACACCTAGAACTGAACTAAACTATAATTGAACTAGAACAGAACTAGGACAGAACTAGAACAGAACTAGAACAAAACTAGAACAGAACTAGAACAGAACTAGAACAGAACTAGAACAGAACTAGAACAGAACTAGAACAGAACTAGAACAGAACTAGAACAGATCTAGAACAGAACTAGAATAGAACTAGAACAGAACTAGAACAGAACGAAAACAGACTACAACTGAACTAGAACTGGAAATTATCTAGAAAAAGTCGATTCTTAAGTAAAAAAAATATCTGTGGAAAATATCGATTTTTTAAGACAAAATAATATTTTAGATAAAATGTTATTTTTTTCAGCAATACATTCTGCTTTATTCCCATAATTAATATATTTCAACCTGGTATTTTTAAAATAATTTCCATAGAGTTTTATTTATAGAAATATTATTGATAAATGTGTTTTGAGTAAATAATATTTTAAAATTTTATAACAAAAATTGTGTCTATAATTAAATTCAATGACATTGTCTTTCATGTAACACGCAATAAGTAGAAAAATAGAAAAGGAATTTTTATAAATTTAATTATATAGCTTATTAATAATATACAAGAAAAATTTTTTTATAAAATACTGCAACTGGACAACAATCAAAGTTTGTTTTCTTTTTGATTAACAAGAAAATTTCACTTTGTAAAGTAAAACTTTTGCGGTTATTAAATAAATCTTGTTTTAAGTTTTTTTTTTTTTTAATAAAAGTTAAATAGTTTAGCTTGGGTCTTCCAAGATATTATGAGTCTATATTTTTAACCATTCATTATTTTAGTCCCCTATATATGTATTATAAAGTTTTCCTAAAACCAAAACTTTTATATTATTTTTTTTTCTCAAATACTTGTTGTATATCTTCAATTGTATCGCTTTTTAAAGCCTTTGGAAATAATCTAAAATATAAATACAGTATTGGTTTATTGTAGTTTATTTTTTTAGGCCATTTCGCATATTTTTACACAACATTTAAAGTATGGAATGGAATGGCATGGTTGTATGCTCGTACGTATGGTGGCTGGCTGACTGACTGACTACAAGTATGAATAGTTTTGGTTCGCACGTTTATTTAAGATGCATACCATGTCGTTGAATGTGTTGTTTTTTTTTTTTAATTTTTTATTAAAAACTGAAAATAAGAAGAAAAAATCAAGAAATAGTTGGCGTTTTTTCATACAGAAAAGTACACACACACTCAGCAAACATACCAGAGAATGTTTCGTATGTTTAAAACTAGCATGAAGTTTTAGCAAGGGAAAGAGATTTAAAAGAGTTAGACTTCGTTGAAGACCCAAGCATAGATAGATAGATAGATAGATAGATAGATAGATAGATAGATAGATAGATAGATAGATAGATAGATAGATAGATAGATAGA
>NC_060950.1:12239926-12314425 GCF_022045245.1 Lucilia cuprina
AGACTAGACTATAGACTAGACTAGACTATAGACTAGACTATAGACTAGACTATAGACTAGACTATAGACTAGACTATAGACTAGACTATAGACTAGACTATAGACTACTACGAACTGGACTGTAGACTACTGGCTCACTAAAGACTAAAGACTAAACTTGGTATGTATATACTAAACTATAGACTAGAGTCTAGTCTAGTCACTACACTATATACCAGAATATAAAAAAGACTATATGCATTTTTCTAAAGCAAACAAAAAAATTTTTAAGCAAACTGCATATTTGTAATTTTGTATTATTATTTTAAAACACCAACAACAAATAAACCATCAAAACAACAAAATCAAAACAAACTTTTAAAAATGTGAATATATTGCAGTTTTATATTCGTAGACTACGGTTCAGTAAGAGTTACTGCGTTTTTGGACAGTGTTGTAGAGTAGGAACGTAAAAGTTGCTGCAGCAGTGGTATGACAGAGATTCAGTCGCTTGTTGCTGTTGATTGTTCACTTAGTGTGCTAATCTGCGTACCCTACTTTCACTCCATACCAAGCAAATGAAAATCTACCAAAAAAAAAACACACACACACAGAATACAAACACAAAATCCTATAAGCACATACCAACAACCAGAAAACTTACCCCAAACAACTAAAAATTTTAGCAACAGAGAAAAACAACGAAAATATTTAACAAACTATAAGCTACAATCAGCGACAATCAGGCAGCAAGTTAGTCAAACCTCGCACAAGAGAGATACATACATAGATACTCGTAACAGAAAATTGTACAGCCAGGCAGGCAGTCAGCCAGTAAACCAACCAGCCATTCAACCATGTAAACTTTGCTTGCAAACTCGTATGTTGTTGGTTGTTGTTGTTGTTGTTGGTATGTATGTAAGTATGTCTGAATATCTCTCTAGTTTGAGTTTGTATGTCTGAATGTAAGTGCTATGTCATGCCAAATATTGGCAGCATACCATAAGCTTCCATTCAAAATATATTTATGTTTTGTTCACCATGCCATTGCAACCATCTACATCCACTCAACAGCAATGCTGCTGCAACACAAAAACTAAAAATCCACAGCAAAACAAGCAGTAACAACAACAGCAACAACTAATCATGCAGTAACCAGTATTTGTTGTTTTTCTTGCGCTTGAGTTGAATTGAACTCCAATTTTGGCATCTCTTTTTGTAGTTGTTGTTGTTTTTGCAATTTTTGTTATTTTTTTGATACCGATTAGTGACGAAAACCCTAAAAAAACAGATACGCAAAAAATTCAACAAAACACCAGCCAGCTTCGGCACTACCATAACCAGCCAGGCATCAGCCTAACATCCAACTATCCACTCACCAACAACTGCAACAATTTTAACGTGCTCACAAACATTGTTGCAGATCTTAAATGTTTTTGAAAACTTATCGAACAGTGGGAATGGATAGGGAATTACTAAGTTACTAACTAACTAACTAACTAACTAACTAACTAACTAACTAACTAATTAACTAACTAAATAACTAAATAACTAAATAATAAATAACTAAATAACTAAATAAGTAAATAACTAAATAACTAAATTACTAAATAACTAAATAACTAAATAACTAAAAACTAAATAACTAAATAACTAAATAACTAAATAACTAAATAACTAAATAACTAAATAACTAAATAACTAAATAACTAAATAACTAAATAACTAAATAACTAAATAACTAAATAACTAAATAACTAAATAACTAAATAACTAAATAACTAAATAACTAAATAACTAAATAACTAAATAACTAAATTACTAACTTACTAATTTACTAACTTACTAACTTACTAACTTACAAACTTACTAGCTTACTAGCTTACTAACTTACTAACTTACTAACTTACGAACTTACTAACTTACTAACTTACTAACTTACTAACTTAATAACTTACTAACTTACAAACCTACTATCTTACTAACTTGCTAACTTAATAACTTACATACTAAATATCTAAATAACTAAATAACTAACTAGCTAACTAACTAACTAACTAACTAACTAACTAACTAACTAACTAACTAACTAACTAACTAACTAACTAACTAACTAACTAACTAACTAACTAACTGATGTAACTACAGGTGGTTCTATCGGTTTGTCAATCTAAAAGAGCTCAATTCAAAATTGACTTAAGTTCTATTCCAAATATCAGCCTGAAGCTTGGGGGAGCATTAAGTTTTCCTCATACGATTTGATGGTATATAAGATTTCGAATATAACACTCCGTCATTTCCTCTGCTAATATCACACTGTTTCCACTGATATCTTTCAAAGTTTTAGTTGCACATAGAAACAAACATTCAAACATACATGCATACAGATAGACATACGAGAGTACATTCATATTATATTTTATTACCATTTTATTTTTGTTTAAAATTACAAACTTTATGGTATTTTTAGTATTTTTTGTTGTTTTTTTATTTCATTTTTTCATTTTTATATTTTTTGCTTTCTATCTCTATCTCCTTGTGTGCTTTATTTAATAACAAAATGTGCAGCAAACCAATTCGCAATCATTTCTGGTCTTTAGTTTTTCTAGATGCCAAGGAACTTTACGAGTTTAAGAGCAGAAAAATTCCTTATATAGTATTTACCTTAAAATGCCTCAGAGGGCTACATGATCAGCAGTAACAACAACAACAACAACAACAGCAACATTGAACTGTTGCAGCTACAACAAGAATCGAACAACAACAGCACAACTTTAACATCCCTAAGAGATTTTACCTCTTACTCCAACTTGTATGTATATAGTTTATAGATGTTTTTGCTGTAGCCTAAAAAGACAGGCATGTTCATCAGTTGTTGCAGTTGTACGTGCAATTTTTAAAAGTCGAAAACATTTGTCTTACTCGTAAAAAGTTTTGGGGACAGACAGAGACCAAGGAGGACAGACATAAATTACAAACGGAAAGACAGACAAAAATCTGAAAGTATTTAAAGCAGTTGAAATTCTGTTCTAAATAAATTCCTAAGAAATACATAATATATACACAGACAAAAAATACACATATACATACACACACAAACATATGTATGTATATGTAAGTGTTTTTTGCCCTGCTATGTTAGTTTCCTAAAGAAAAATGTTAATAAAGAACGTGGTTGTATCGAGAGTATGGGAGTACATTATTATAAATTTCAAATACTAGGCTATAGACCAGACTATAGACTAATCTATAAACTATAGAATTGACTATAGACTAGACTATAGACTAGACTATAGACTAGACTATAGACTAGACTATAGACTATACTATAGACTAGACTATAGACTAGACTATAGACTATAGACTAGACTATAGACTATAGACTAGACTATAGACTATAGACTAGACTATAGACTAGACTATAGACTAGGCTATAGACTAGGCTATAGACTAGGCTATAGACTAGACTATAGACTAGACTATAGACTAGACCATAGACTAGACTATAGACTAGACTATAGACTAGACTATAGACTAGACTATAGACTAGACTATAGACTAGACTATAGACTAGACTATAGACTAGACTATAGACTAGACTATAGACTAGACTATAGACTAGACTATAGACTAGACTATAGACTAGACTATAGACTAGACTATAGACTAGACTATAGACTAGACTATAGACTAGACTATAGACTAGACTATAGACTAGACTATAGACTAGACACATAGACTAGACTATAGACTAGACTATAGACTAGACTATAGACTAGACTATAGACTAGACTATAGACTAGACTATAGACTAGACTATAGACTAGACTATAAAGAATAGACTAGACTATAGACTAGACATAGACTAGACTATAGACTAACTATAGACTAACTAAAGACTAGACTATAGACTAGACTATAGACTAGACTATAGACTAGACTATAGACTAGAATAGGACTAGACTATAGACTAGACATAGACTAGACTATAGACTAGACTATAGACTAGACTATAGACTAGACTATAGACTAGACTATAGACTAGACTATAGACTAGACTATAGACTAGACTATAGACTAGACTATAGACTAGACTATAGACTAGACTATAGACTAGACTATAGACTAGACTATAGACTAGACTATAGACTAGACTATAGACTAGACTATAGACTAGACTATAGACAAGACTATAGACTAGACTATAGACTAGACTATATACTAGACTATAGACTAGACTATAGACTAGACTATAGACTAGACTATAGACTAGACTATAGACTAGACTATAGACTAGACTATAGACTAGACTATAGACTAGACTATAGACTAGACTATAGACTAGACTATAGACTAGACTATAGACTAGACTATAGACTAGACTATAGACTAGACTATATAGACTAGAGACTAGACTAGACTATACTAGACTATAGACTAGACTATAGACTAGACTATAGACTAGACTATAGACTAGACTATAGACTAGACTATAGACTAGACTATAGACTAGACTATAGACTAGACTATAGACTAGACTATAGACTAGACTATAGACTAGACTATAGACTATAGACTAGACTATAGACTAGACTATAGACTAGACTATAGACTAGACTATAGACTAGACTATAGACTAGACTATAGACTAGACTATAGACTAGACTATAGACTAGACTATAGACTAGACTATAGACTAGACTATAGACTAGACTATAGACTAGACTATAGACTAGACTATAGACTAGACTATAGACTAGACTATAGACTAGACTATAGACTAGACTATAGACTAGACTATAGACTAGACTATAGACTAAGACTATAGACTAGACTATAGACTAGACTATAGACTAGACATAGACTAGACTATAGACTAGACTATAGACTAGACTATAGACTAGACTATAGACTAGACTATAGACTAGACTATAGACTAGACTATAGACTAGACTATAGACTAGACTATAGACTAGACTATAGACTAGACTATAGACTAGACTATAGACTAGACTATAGACTAGACTATAGACTAGACTATAGACTAGACTATAGACTAGACTATAGACTAGACTATAGACTAGACTATAGACTAGACTATAGACTAGACTATAGACTAGACTATAGACTAGACTATAGACTAGACTATAGACTAGACTATAGACTAGACTATAGACTAGACTATAGACTAGACTATAGACTAGACTATAGACTAGACTATAGACAAGACTATAGACTTCCTAAATTATAAAATGTTTATTTCTTAAATTCCGCATTTCTTTCTCCACCTCTGTATTTACTACTATTACACAAAAGAACTTTCAGATTTTCACAATCGTAAATAAAACCCAACAACAAACAGTCTTCTTTCCACGTACATATCCTAAAAAAACATATACTCTTACAAATAACAAAATACACAAGAACAAAAAAACTAACCAAAGAAACATTCAAATAAACATATCGTTTGCATTGCAACGTATGCGCGCGTGCGCTTACAATATTTGCCCCATAAGCAGCAATAACTCAGATGATGTTGTGCTCGTTGTTATTGTTGTTCTTGCAAGTTGCCAGTTGCTGCAATTCTTATATGTATGCACGTGTATTTAAAATAGTATTTTTTTGGGGAAGAAGATTTTTGTTCTCCTCTTTAAATACAAATGCATGCAAACTATATACATCTACACATATAGGTACATATTTGACCGTATGTATGTCAATCTCTCCTTCATCTTTTCATATATTCTGAGTTCAGAATGAGAAAAGACAATCTGGAATAAAACTGAACAGTTAAAAGAGTTCTCTTTCCTTATTTTGTTAAGATTTAGTTGAGTTCTTATGATTGAGGAATATTTTGAAAAAAAAACTGTCTAGTAGTAACTGTTCTATAAAAAAACTATCTTAAGATATACTGATATATACAAATTGCCATAACAGATACTGTTCTATATAGAACTGTCTTAACAGACACTGTTCTATAAAGAACTGTCCTAACAGACACTGTTCTACAGAAAACTATCTTAACAGTATAATAATAGAAAGGAAACTGTCTTAACAGCCACTGTAAAAGAGAAAAAACTGTCTGAAGAAAACTGTCTGTTGAGTTGAACTTCTGAATAAAAAAACTGTCTTAACAGATACTACTCTGGAAAAAACTGCCTTAAAAAACATTGTTGTATAGAAAACGGTCTTAACAGACATTGTATTATATAAAACTGTCTCAACAGACACTGTTTAAAAGAAATATCGTCCGAATAATATAAAACAGATTTTGTTGATTTCCCAAAAAATTTCAAAGTTTATTATATTTTCATTAGGTTTGCATTTTGGCCTTCAGTGTTAAAGAAAACACAGATTAAAACAACACAGCAACAACAAAAAATATATAGAACTAAAAAAAAGACATAAAAAACTATAATTTTGCACAGTAGCAGTTTTTGGTGTTTAATGTGAGCTTGATTTTTACAGTGAAAACAGCAGTAACTATAACGAAATCAACAACAACAGCAGCAACAACAACAACAAGATCATAATGCAAGTCAGCCATCCACTCACTAACTGACACTCAATGGCAATAGTACAAGAATACAAGAAGTGGAAGCAGTAGTTGCAGAAGTTGTAGAAGTAACATGCTCCAAAACCATAACAACCGTTGTTGTTAGCAGGCTCATAAACAACACCAACTAAAGCTGCTGCAGCAACAACAACAACAGCAGTAGTCAACAGCCAAGCTCTACTACTAACAGAAGCTTAAAAAGCAGCAGTCGCCACAATAACAACAACAGCAAAAAATGAACTTTTTCTTAAATGAATGAAGTAAGAAGCAAGAAGAAAATTTCGAAAGAAAAAAAACTTTTTTGTTCAACATGCAACAGCATTCTTCGTGTCATTGCAATGTCTTGCAATTGCCTTAAAAAAATCTATATATTTACGAGCAACAACAGCAGCAATCGAAAAAAAAAACTAAAAATTCAAGCTGAAAAATATGAACGACAGGGAGAAGTTGGATGAACGTAAGGACAGACTTGCAAAAGAATCAAAGACCAACAAAAAATCCACCAAAAAAGTAGATATATGCAACATTGTTGTTGTTGTTGTTGTTATTTTGAGTTTTTAATTTGTTGGCTACTCGTTTTGCGCTGCAACAATAACAACCATATAAATAACAACCACGTAGAACAGCAACAACAAGAAATTCGAAAAAACCTTTTTATGTGATTTTAAAAATTCTACTCTAAAACGACATTGGTAAAAAAATTAAAGGAACAACAACAACACTAACCTCCTCCTCCTGTTGCAGTCACTCAGCCTGTAAGCTAAGCATACCCAAACTGTTGCCAGTCTGACTGTCGGCCTGGCTGACTGGTTGATTTGTTGTTGGTTGGTTACTTTTGCTGCACTGCTGCAATGTTTTGCGGGTATGAAATATTATATTTATATGCGAATTTTTGATTAATGACCCATAATCAAAGTTAATGGACTTTTTGATTATCATTTTTTTTTTTTTTTTTTTGAACAACATGATGGAATGCCCGCGTCTACTCGAATACTTCGTTTTCTTCTACTACTATCCTCTCTTTCTCTCCTACACATATCGTTTCATCTTGTTTTTTATTTTGTTGAGTTATTATTGTTTTCCTTAGCATTTTTTTGTGTTTATTTTCAAAAGAAAGCTTTTATTGTTGTTGTTTTTTAGTTAAAAATCAAAACATTTTGAAGGACAAATCCAAATGGAGTGTATTTCCACGAAAATATGTAGAGTTAAGAGCAGAACAGTGTTTGAATATAAGAATCAGGTCTGAACAGCTACTCTATAAAAAACTATCTTAAAACAAACACTTTTCTATAGAAAATTGCCCTAAAAAGACACTGTTTTATACAAAACTGACATAACCGTCACTGTTTCTATTTCAAACACATAGTTTACTATCGAAATCTGTCTTAAACAAAGACTGTTCTATAAGAACTATATTATCTGATACCATTCTATAGAAAGCTATTGTCTTTACAGACAATAATCAATAAAAAACTACTTTAGCAAACAATGTTCTGTATAAAACTATCTTAAGTACTTACTGATCCACAGAAAACTCTCTTAAACAACACAGATCTATATAAAACTGTTAAAATAGACTGTGTTCTATAGAAAACTGTCTTTAACAGACAATGTTCTACAGAAAAAGTTTAAAAAAGAAACTGTTCTTAACAGACACTGTTCTATAGAAAACTGTCTCAACAGGCACTGTTCTCTAGAAAAATGTCTTAACAGACACTGTTCTATAGAAAACTGTCTTAATAGACACTGTTCTATAGAAAACTGTCTTAACAGACACTGTTCTATAGAAAACTGTATTAACAGACACTGTTCTATAGATAACTGTATTAAAAGACACTGTTCTATAGAAAACTTTCTTAACAGACACTGTTCTATAAAAAACTGTCTTAACATACACTGTTCTATAGAAAACTGTCTTAACAGACACTGTTCTATAGAAAACTGTCTTAACGGACACTGTTCTATAGAAAACTGACTTAACAGGCACTGTTCTATAGAAAGCTGACTTAACAGACACTGTTCTATAGAAAACTGACTTAACAGACACTTTTCTATAGAAAATTGTCTTAGCAGAAACTGTTTAATAGAAAACTGTGTATAACAGACATAGATCTATAGAAAACTGTTAAGACTGACAATGTTCTATAAAAAACTGATTTCAACAGTTTGTAAAAAACACATTTCTATACAAAATTTACTTTTACAGACAATGTTCTATATAAAATTGTCTTAACAGACACTGTTCTATAGAATACTGTCTTAATAGACACTGTTCATTACAAAACTGCCTCAACAGACATAGTTCTATAGAAAATCATCTAAACTGACACTGATCTATAAAAAACTGTCTTTACAGACACAGTTCTAGAGAAAAATGACTTCAACAGATACTGTTCTATAGGAAACTGTTTCTAACAAACACTGTTTTATAGAAAATTGGCTTTACCAGATACTGTTTTATAGAAAACTGTCTTTACAGACAATGTTCTATATAAAACTGTCTTTAGCACTTACTGATCTATGGAAAACTGTCTTCAGCAGACACTGTTTATAGAAAACAGTTTAAAGCAGAAAGTTTTCTTTAGAAAACAGTTTGTAAAAGACACTGTTCTATAGAAAATTTACTTTAACAGACACTGTTCTATAGAGAATTGTGTTAACAGACACTGTTCTATAGAATACTCTCTTAATAGACACTGTTCATTAGAAAATTGCCTTTAACAGACACTGTTCTATAGAAAACTGACTTTAACAGATACTGATCTATAGAAAACTGTTTTTACATACAATGTTCTATAGAAAACTGTCTTAACATACACTGTTCAGGAGAAAATTGCCTTCAACTGGTACTGTTCTATAGATAATTGTCATAACAGACACTGTTCTATATAAAACTTCCTTAATATACACTGTTTTATACAAAAGCTGTCTTAGCTGAAACTGTTGTATAAAAAAATGTCTTTAACAGACAGAGATCTATAGAAAACTGTTAAAAATTTCACTGTTGTATAGAAAACTGTTTTCAACTGCTACTGTTCTATAGAAAATAGTTTAAAACAGACATTTTTCTTTAGAAAACAGTTTTTTAAAAGAAAACTGTCTTAATCGACAGTGTTTTAAGGAAAATTGTCTAAACACATACTGATCTAGAGATAACTGTCTTGAAAGGCTCTGTTCTAAAGAACGCAGTTTTAACAGTTTTATAGAGAACCTTCTTTAACAAACACTGATTTATAGAAATCTGTTTTAAAGACAATGTTGTGTAGAAAACTGTCTTTCGCACTTACTGATCTACGGAAAACAGACATTGTTCTTTAGAAATCAGTTTTTAAAAGCCACTGTTCGATAGAAAACTGCCTTAACATGCACGGTTCTATTGAAAACTTTCTAAACAGACAGTGTTCTATAGAAAATTGTCTTAGCAGAAACTGTTTTATAAAAACACAGATCTATAGAAAACTGTTAAAACTGAAACTTATGTAAAGAAAACAGTTTTGAACTTGTACTGTTCTATAGAAAATTGTCTTTACCATACACTGTTGTACAGAAAATAGTTTAAAACAGACATTGCTCTTTAGAAACCGTCTTTAAACCTTAAATGTCTTAACAGCCACTGTTCTATAGAAAACTGTCTTAACAGACACTGTTCTATAGAAAACTGTCTTAACAGACACTGTTCTATAGAAAACTGTCTTAACAGACACTGTTCTATAGAAAACTGTCTTAACAGAAACTGTTCTATAGAAAACTGTCTTAACAGACACTGCTTTATAGAAAACTGTCTTAACAGACACTGTTCTATAGAAAACTGTCTTAACAGACACTGTTCTATAGAAAACTGTCTTAACAGACACTGTTCTATAGAAAACTGTCTCAACAGGCACTGTTCTCTAGAAAAATGTCTTAACAGACACTGTTCTATAGAAAACTGTCTTAATAGACACTGTTCTATAGAAAACTGTATTAACAGACACTGTTCTATAGATAACTGTATTAACATACACTGTTCTATAGAAAACTTTCTTAACATACACTGTTCTATAGAAAACTGTCTTAACAGACACTGTTCTATAGAAAACTGTCTTAACGGACACTGTTCTATAGAAAACTGACTACAGGCACTGTTCTATAGAAAACTGACTGTTCTATAGAAAACTGACTTAACAGACACTTTTCTATAGAAAATTGTCTTAGCAGAAAATGTTTAATAGAAAACTATATATAACAGACATAGATCTATAGAAAACTGTTAAGACTGACAATGTTCTATAAAAAACTGACTTTAACTGGTGCTGTTCTATAGAAAATAGTAAAAAAAAAAGAAACTGTTTGAAGAAAACAGTTCTTTAAAAAGCCACTGTTCTATAGAAAACTGTCTTAACCGACATCGTTCTACAGAAAATTGTGTAAACACATACTGATCTATAGATAAAAGTTTAAACAGACTCTAGGAAGAACAATTTTCTATAGAAAACAGTTTGAAGAGACACTCTTCTATAAAAAATCAGTCTGCATGAGCATGGTACTATAGAAACTGTATTAAACAGATGCTTTTCTATAGAAAACTGTTACAAACACAAAGAAACAGTTATAAATTGTTATGATATTGTACTATAAGAAAACTATCATAAAAATCAGCTTAATACTTAGAAAATTAAAGATCTTTTGCAAAAGATCATCATTATAAATTTTATCATTATTTATATTTTTTTTTTTAAATTTGTATAAATTTATCTAATAATTAATTTGTCAATATATTCAAAATTAAATAGAAAGAAATAAAAGCTTAAACGGAAAAATGACATAAATAAACAATTTATGATAAACAAATACTATATATTTTATTTTAGATAAAATATTTTGTTAAAAAAAATTAAAACAAAGAAATAAAAAATTAAAAGTTAATTAAAGAACAAATAAATATTGGTCAGGGTAACATGAAAGTAAAAGTAATGATAACAAATTTTATAAGCAAAATGGTTTAAGTCACTTTAACAACTTAATAACGGAAACACTTTAATAAGGGAAAGGGGAATTTAAAAATTTTACAAAAATAATGAAAATTGATGAAAGTTAAATAAGGTTTATTAAAAGTAAAGAAATTTCTAAAAAAAATTAACATAACCCTATTTGCTTCTAATAAAACACGACTCTTCAATAGTATGTATTCAAAGATATTATTAAGAAATCCAAATTGATTTCATTTTGTAGAAAATTTTTAACATTTTGCCCTCAAAACACTCCTTCCTTAGAGGGCTTAAAACTATCATTCATTCCATCCATCCATTAGTTCGGTCAATCAACTGATATTTAAAAAAGAATTTTTCTTGCTTTAACAATTATACGCCCACATTTTTGTCCTTAACGATTAAACAACGATTTGAATTCAAATTTGAAATTTGAAATTTAAAATTATAATTTATTTTATCTTGAACAATAACAACAACAAAACACTGCTCCATTAATTTTCTGAAGGTTGTCAAATAAAATCTAAATCTATTGTATTTAAAAAGTACAACGTATGAGTAGACAAAAAGCAAAAATATGTTTATAAAATAGTTCCATTGTCTGTTGACTGTTTTAGCGGTACAATAATAATAACAATAATAAAACTAAACTAATGAATGACGACGACTGAACGACTGACTAAATGGATGAATGAAGTGTATGAATTATCGAAATGACTCGGAGTGAGGCGTGTGTAAATAATTGCGTTAAGTTGTTTGTGAAGAAAGACACACTTATTTTCTAGTTTTACCTTTATTCATTTTAAAATATTAGTTTGATGATATTGTAGAAAAAAAAATAATATTAAAAAAAAAAAAAAAATAAAAAACGTGTGATAGCACACTCTCTAAATTATATATGAATAGTTTTTCCAATATTCAGATGTGGGTGTTTGAAGTTATTTTGTTGCGATAATATGTTGAAAACACCCAATGAGAAATTTTTAACATTATGAAGTAACGAAAATTTTCACTTAATATATCTTAACTAGAAATCCAGTCTATAGTCTAGTCTATAGTCTAGTCTATAGTCTAGTCTATAGTCTAGTCTATAGTCTAGTCTATAGTCTAGTCTATAGTCTAGTCTATAGTCTAGTCTATAGTCTAGTCTATAGTCTAGTCTATAGTCTAGTCTATAGTCTAGTCTATAGTCTAGTCTATAGTCTAGTCTATAGTCTAGTCTATAGTCTAGTCTATAGTCTAGTCTATAGTCTAGTCTATAGTCTAGTCTATAGTTTAGTCTGAATTGTGAAATAAAAAGATATTTAAACTTTTATATAGACCCACTGTTCAACACTAAGAAGATCGCCCTGTCAAAAAGAACTTTACTTGGTTTCATTATTCTTCCATATTTCTGGGAATTTCTCAATGAAATTAACTCGAGTCTCTTATTATGATAATTAATAACATATCACAAAAAAAAACCCAACACTGCGTGAGATTATTAGAATTTTTTGTGCGAAATGTTTGAAAGTTCATTGTTTTTTTGAATTTATTTAAATTTAATACGTTTTTTATGTAATTTCTATAAATTCTTAAAAACTGATGTAATAAACAGCAAAAAAAATAATACCATTTGGGATTTTAAATTTGCGTTTCTTTAACAAAACTCAAATTAATACATTGTTAGCAGTTAATGGTAATTTGCTATTGTTGTTGTTATTATTATTGTATTATTAAGTTAATATCGCCCACTAACAAAAGACGTCATTGTTTACAAAGTTATGCCATAGAGATAGACGGAAAGACAGACAACTTACCCGTCTACTTGTTGTTCCTATTTGTTATTATTTATGCCGTTTATACCGGTATTTAAGTATTTGAAACAAAAACAACTACAAGATTTACCAAAAAATGCCGGTATTTGAATGAAAAGGTATTTTATAAATATAATAGTTTAGAAAATGTGTTAAATTTATCATAAATATTTTTGTCTACTGAATAATAAACTATAAAGAAAGAGAAGAAAAATGTATGACAGTTAAAAAAGGCCATTTAAAATCTACAATGGCAAAATATTATGGTAGATTAGGAGCCAAAAGACAGAAATATCTTACCAATTTTAGCGTTTAAATGGAAAAAGGAGCTCTATCAATGGTCACTCATATTTCTGATCAAAAATCTATTTCTATAGGATCGGTGATCACTTATTTTTCAGACAAAAAATCGATTTTTAGTGAAAATTTCCAAAATCGTTAATAACTCGGTAAATAAGCATTTAAATGGAAAAAGGAGTCCGATTTGTAATCACTGATATTTCTGACCAAAAATCGATTTTAAGTAAACATTTCTAAAATGGTCAATTACTCGGTAAATAAGCTTTTAAATGGAAAAAGAAGCACGATCTGTGATCTCTGATGTTTCTGACCAAAAATCGATTTTAAGTGAAAAATTCTTCAAGCGTTAATAACTCTGTAAATAAGCGTTTAAATGGAAAAAGAAGCTCGATCTGTGATCACTGAGATTTCTGACAAAAATCGATTTTAAGTGAAAAATTCTTCAATCGTTAATAACTCGGTAAATGAGCGTTTAAATGGAAAAAGAAGCTCGATCCGTGATAACTGATATTTCTGATCAAAAATCGACTTTTATTAAAAAATTTTGAAATCGGTAATAACTCGGTTAATAAGAGTTTAAATCGAAAAACAAGCTCGATCTGTGATCACTGATATTTTTGACCAAAAATCGATTTTAAGTAAAAAATTGTAAAATCGTTAATAACTCGGTAAATAAGAGTTTAAATGGATAACGAAGCTCGATCTGTGATCACTTATGTTTTTGATCAAAAATCGATTTATAGTGAAAATTTCTAAAATCGTTAATAACTTGATAAATAAGCGTTTAAATGGAAAATGAGCTCGATCTGTGATCACTGATATTTATGACCAAAAATCCATTTTTAGTGAAAAATTCTAAAATCGTTAATAATTCGGTAAATAAGAGTTTAAATGGAAAAAGAAGCTCGATCTGTGATCACTAAAGTTTTTGATCAAAAATCGATTTTTAGTGAAAATTTCTAAAATCGTTAATAACTCTGTAAATAAGCGTTTAAATTGAAAAAGGAGCTCGATCTGTGATCACTTATGTTTCTGACCAAAAATCGATTTTTAATGAAAAATTCTAAAAACGTTAATAACTCGGTAAATAAGCGTTTAAATGGAAAAAGCAGCTCGATCTGTGATCACTGATATTTCTGATTAAAAATCGATTATTAGTGAAAATTTTGAAAATCGTTAATAAGCGCTTAAATGAAAAGGGAGCTCGATCTGTAATTCTTTATGTTTCTAATCAAAAATCGATTTTAGTGAAAATTTATAAAATCGTTAATAACTCTGTAAATAAGCGTTTAAATGGAAAAAGAAGCTCGATCTGTGATCACTTATATTTCTGACCAAAAATAGATTTTTAGTAAAAATTTCTAAAATCGTTAATAACTCGGTAAATAAGCGTTTAAATGGAAAACTAAACTCGATCTGTGATCACTGATATTTCGATTTTTTAGAAAAATTCGAAAATCGTTAAAAACTCGGCAGATAAGCGTTTAAATGGAAAAAGGAGCTCGATCTGTGATCACTGATATTTCTGACCAAAAATCGACTTTTATTAAAAAATTTTGAAATCGGTAATAACTCGGTTTATAAGAGTTTAAATCGAAAAACAAGCTCGATCTGTGATCACTGATATTTTTGACCAAAAATCGATTTTAAGTAAAAAATTGTAAAATCGTTAATAACTCGGTAAATAAGCGTTTAAATGGAAAAACAAGCACGATCTGTGATCACTGATATTTCTGATCAAAAATCGATCATTATTTAAAAAAATAATTTTCCATAAGTTTTAATTTTCATCTGTCGTAAGCCAAATGAAATTGATTACAAAACAATGCTTGACTTTTGTTTAAAATGAATACGAAAACTTGAGCAATATTTCAGATTCAATGATATAAGTTTCGTTTTTATGCAATCAAAATAGGAGTGAGTTCATACGTATCTAGTATTTTATTACTAAATTTATTTCCTACTACAAACAATTGGACACTTTGTCAATTTTATTCGCTATGTTTGTTTTTTGTTCTTTTTCTTTTTTGCAATTGGAGAAAATGTGAAACTTATTCGAAATACAAAACACATGGAAATATTTCTAAATGAATTGAGGACAAACAATAAAAATGAATTAAATGGGTGTGATGTGGAAATCATTTGAATTAAAAAAAAAAGAATACAAAAAGAGAGAAAAAAACATCAATAGAATAATTCTTTGTAATTTGACAAATGTCAAAAAAAGCTGCTTTAAAAGCTATGTTAAAACATTATATGATCAATCGTATTTAATCTTCTTACAAGTATTGTGCTCTAATTTTCAACACCACTGTGTCACTTATTAAATTTATTTGGCAAATTTGCATATGAAGGGGAAAAATATCGTCTCAACGAAATGATTAACTGTGTGATAAATTTTATTGTTTAAATAAAATATTTGATTTCAGGTTAAATGAACATAAAATAAACATTAACATTAAAATGTTTAGCGTTATACAAATATGTTTGTTGTCTCCATAACACATTTACACACACACACATGCGTTAGCTATTTATTGAGCCCCCCATTGTATTCGATAGTTGTTTATTATTTCATGGATTTTCTCATAATTTCGTATGCAAAAGTTTAGAAGAAAAAAAAAACGATTGAATAAAGATGAGAAGTATTGTCGTCACCTTTGCATACTTAACACCCTTCTACCAGAAGATTTAATATATGGTTTCTATTACCAAAACTTTATCAAAGCAGAAAAAGATCACAGAACAAGATCCATTTAACATTTAAAACGATTTTTGTTCTTAAATATAAGAGATCACAGATCGAGCTCCTTTTCCATTTAAACGCTTATTTACCGAGTTATTAACGATTTTAGAATTTTTCAGTAAAAATCGGTTTTTGGTCTAAGTAATATATCAGTGATTACAGATCGAGCTTCTTTTTCCATTTAAACGCATATTTACTGAGTTATTAATGATTTTAAAATTTTTCACTAAAAATCGATTTCTGGTGAGAAATATAAGTGATCACAGATCGAGCTCGTTTTTCCATTCAAATGCTTATTTACCGAGTCATTAACGATTTTAGAATTTTTCACTATAAATCGATTTTTGGTCAGAAATATCAGTCATCACAGATCGAGCTTATTTTTCCATATAAACGCTTACTTTCCGAGCTATTAAAGACTTTAAAATTTTTCACTAAAAATCGATTTTTGATCAGAAACATAAGTGATCACAGATCAAGCTCCTTTTTCCATTTAAACGCTTATTTACCGAGTTATTAACGTTTTTAGAATTTTTCACAAAAAATCGTTTTTGCTCAGAAATAACAGTGATTACAAATCAAGCTTCTTTTTCCATTTAAACGCTTATTTACTGAGTTATTAACGATTTTAGAATTTTTTTCTAAAAATCGATTTTTGAATTTTTCGATTTGAATTTTTTGCTAAAAATCGATTTTTTGTCAGAAAAGTCAGTGAACACAAATCGAGCTTATTCTTCTATTTAAACGCTTATTTAGGGAGTTATTAAAGATTTTTCAAATTTTCACTTAAAATCGATTTTTGGTCAGAAATATTAGTGATCACGGACCGAGCTTCTTTTTCCATTTAAACGCATATTTACCGAGTTATTAACGATTTTAGAATTTTTTAATTAAAATCTATTTTTGGTCAGAAATATCAGTGATTACAAATCGAGCTCCTTTTTCTATTCAAACGCTTATTGACGATTTAGAATTTTTCACTAAAAATCGATTTTTTATCAGAAATATCTGTGATCACTGATCGAGCTCCTTTTTCTATTCAAACGCTTATTAACCGAGTTATTAACGATTTTCGTTACAAATCAAGCTTCTTTTTCCATTTAAACGCTTCTTTACCAAGTTATTAACAATTTTTAAATTTTTCACTAAAAATTGATTTTTGGTCAGAAATATCAGTGATCAGAAATCGAGCTTCTTTTTCCGTTTAAACGTTTATTTACCAAGTTATTAACGATTTTAAAATTTTTCACAAAAAATCGATTTTTGGTCAGAAATATCAGTGATCACGGATCGAGCTTCTTTTTCAATTTAAACGCTTATTTACGGAGTTATTAACGATTTTCAAATTTTTCGCTAAAAATTGATTTTTGGTCTAAAATATCAGTGATCACAGACTTTTTCATTACATATAGATTTTTAGTATGATATATAAGTTATCACAGATCGAGCTTCTTTATCCATTTTAACGCTTATCTACTGACTTATTACCGATTGCAGAATTTTTAAAGTGTTTCATATGAAAAATCGATTTTTGTACAGAAATATGAGCGATCACGTCTACCAGACATTTTCAATTTTAAAAATAAATTGCAGTTCTGCGTCTAAACTAGGGAATGCCCCCAACGATTAGATAAATAAGTAATTAGTTAGGACTGATAATCAAATTTACACGGCAACTCTATATGTTTACCTTAGTGTGTCTCCAAAATATTTATGGTATGAAAGACAAACAGTGCAAAAGAATTCAGTTGACAAGCAGATAAAATAACTTTATACTTAGTTAAATATTATTTTTTGCGTGTGTGCTTTTTTTGCAATTCAGCTGATAAATATTTATCTATTTGTTTATTTATTATTTAAAAAAATGTTTTAACCATATTTTATGCATATTTCTTTGATGAGTTCACTTCACATACTAACGCCAAAAGGCGCTCGCAGCTCAACACACACTCACACAATACGGTAATTCTGTTTGTCTGTCTTTTAGACTGACACTTGAGTTAGTGATCCAGCCAAATAGTCAGTCGACAAGTTAGTTGTTCATTCATTCATTAAATCAGTCAGTCATTCAGTTAAATTGGTGTGAGTATGTATGTATTGTTTTTTAACTTATGTTATTTATTAGAGTTGTCATTCCAATACTTAAGTGTGTGTATTAGTACTATCATTTGAAATCAAATTTTATTCATAAATATTTACTAGGTCTAAACGTCCATCCCAAGTGTCAAACACAACCTACAAGCAATGTAAATTATGTGAAGGTGATTTTTAAAAAAGGTACAAACTCAAACATGGATGAAGAACTACAAACGAACTGATCAGGTAATGAATTAGAACTGAACTAGAACTGAACTAGAACTGAACTAGAACTGAACTAGAACTGAACTAGAACTGAACTAGAACTGAACTAGAACTGAACTAGAACTGAACTAGAACTGAACTAGAACTGAACTAGAACTGAACTAGAACTGAACTAGAACTGAACTAGAACTGAACTAGAACTGAACTAGAACTGAACTAGAACTGAACTAGAACTGAACTAGAACTGAACTAGAACTGAACTAGATCTGAACCAGAACTGAACTAGAACTGAACCAGAAATAAACTAGTACTGAACTAGAACTGCAATACAACTGAATTAGAAATGAACTAGAACTGAACTAAAGTTTAAAAATTAAAACAAAAATTCTTTTGACAGTGTATCTCTTGATCGGTTGCTAAATTTTTCTCCCGCTTGACGTCCTTTTTTGTTATATTTTATTATTATTGCAGTTGTTTTTGTTATTGTTCTTTAAAAAAGTCTTAAAATAAAATTGTTGCTGCCTGCTACGTTTGATATTAACGTTATTATTTTGTTTTTGTGGTTCTTGTGGAATTTCAAGACCGGATGTTTGCGCGATTACTGGTTCTTCTTCTTTGACTGCTGTGTTTGTTTCTTTTCTTACATTTTTCAGAATTGTTCTTTTCTTTTTTTTTGCCTTCTTTTTGTAGCTTTTTGGCTAAAATTCTTTTAGGGTTTCTTGGGTTTGGTTTGTTGTTGCAATTGTTGGTGTCGTAATTTTTATGTTGTTTTACTTTTGATTGTTTTTTTTTTTTGTTTTTGGTTTAACTAATTTATTTTCGTTTCAACACTATTTTTAATTTGTTCTGTTTCTGAGAAAATAATTTATTGAAATTGGTTTTTCGTCTTAATGGTTTTTATTTTTTCTCATAATATATGTTTTGGTCTTTAAGTTTTGCTTGGTTTTCGTCGAACTACTGTCAAAAATATTGGTTGTCATAGTAACCGATTTGAGACAAACAAATAAATTAATGTTGTCAATTACAATTATTCGATTACTCGAGTATTTTGTAATTCTAAAGATTTTCAAAATGTAGAATAAACTTTAAAATAAAAGTTTATTCTACATTCTTGATATTATCTCAATAATTTTAACAATAAATTCTTTAAATATTTCTGTGAACATATAAAAAATTCCTTGCCGTCTAACAAGGCTGTCATAACTTTGAAATAAATAATGTGTAATTAGATTTTTATCGTTTTTGCTAAAATTTTATTTTTTTTCTTTCCACTCTTCAGCTATTTTGCAGATGGCTTGGACGAGTTGTTTAAGTAGTGAATGCATTCTTGTTAAAATATAATAAGAATATTAATGCGAATATTTTACTCATTAAAAATACTAGATAAGATAAAAAAGTTATTTGAGCCAAACAAATTTGAACAGTCGGAATATGAAAACAAGAAACATTATTACACACACGGTTAATCATCAATGAACTCTTTTAATTGTTATTCGTACCCAACAGTTCTAAGCACTGTTATCCTGATTCCTTTGATTTGATTTGTTAAATATTTCTTAATGTTGAATTTATTTTTTAAGGAATTGTTTTAAGTCCATAAGCATTTTGTGACCTCGATGTCTACATGATTTCGAGTTAAATATTAAGCAAAATTTAACTTATATTTAGCTTAAAGCTATTAGTTGTAACTTACCTCTAACCTCAGATTAGAAATTTAAAAACTAGTTTTTCTACCCACACTATCCATTGATTTCAACACCTCATCTGGTGATATGCTACCAAAAAAACCTTCATGGGATGTGATAATTTATTCATGAAAATGTTTTCTTTTGCGAGTGATTATGCAAACTTAAACAATTGACAACATTTTTGGCATCTCAATGTTATTTAAGCATAAACAGACGAAAATTTCCATTTTAAGAAGCTGTCAACAAACTGTCAATTGAAAAGTGTCAGAGCTTTAAAAGTAATTATTCAAGATAAAAAAGACAATTTGTTTTGAGCAGGCACTCCGCAATATAGAAAAAATATGTTATTAGAGTTGCAGTTCAGTTCTAGTTCAGTTCCAGTTCAGTTTTAGTTCAGTTCTAGTTTAGTTCTAGTTCAGTTCTAGTTCAGTTCTAGTTCAGTTCTAGTTCAGTTCTAGTTCAATTCTAGTTCAGTTCTAGTTCAGTTGAACTGAACTAAAACTGAACTGGAACTGAACTAGAACTGAACTGCAACTCTAATAACATATTTTTTCTATATTGCGGAGTGCCTGCTCAAAAACAAATTGTCTTTTTTTATCTTGAATAATTACTTTTAAAGCTCTGACACTTTTCAATTGACAGTTTGTTGACAGCTTCTTAAAATGGAAATTTTCGTCTGTTTATGCTTAAATAACATTGAGATGCCAAAAATGTTGTCAATTGTTTAAGTTTGCATAATCACTCGCAAAAGAAAACATTTTCATGAATAAATTATCACATCCCATGAAGGTTTTTTTGGTAGCATATCACCAGATGAGGTGTTGAAATCAATGGATAGTGTGGGTAGAAAAACTAGTTTTTAAATTTCTAATCTGAGGTTAGAGGTAAGTTACAACTAATAGCTTTAAGCTAAATATAAGTTAAATTTTGCTTAATATTTAACTCGAAATCATGTAGACATCGAGGTCACAAAATGCTTATGGACTTAAAACAATTCCTTAAAAAATAAATTCAACATTAAGAAATATTTAACAAATCAAATCAAAGGAATCAGGATAACAGTGCTTAGAACTGTTGGGTACGAATAACAATTAAAAGAGTTCATTGATGATTAACCGTGTGTGTAATAATGTTTCTTGTTTTCATATTCCGACTGTTCAAATTTGTTTGGCTCAAATAACTTTTTTATCTTATCTAGTATTTTTAATGAGTAAAATATTCGCATTAATATTCTTATTATATTTTAACAAGAATGCATTCACTACTTAAACAACTCGTCCAAGCCATCTGCAAAATAGCTGAAGAGTGGAAAGAAAAAAAATAAAATTTTAGCAAAAACGATAAAAATCTAATTACACATTATTTATTTCAAAGTTATGACAGCCTTGTTAGACGGCAAGGAATTTTTTATATGTTCACAGAAATATTTAAAGAATTTATTGTTAAAATTATTGAGATAATATCAAGAATGTAGAATAAACTTTTATTTTAAAGTTTATTCTACATTTTGAAAATCTTTAGAATTACAAAATACTCGAGTAATCGAATAATTGTAATTGACAACATTAATTTATTTGTTTGTCTCAAATCGGTTACTATGACAACCAATATTTTTGACAGTAGTTCGACGAAAACCAAGCAAAACTTAAAGACCAAAACATATATTATAGAAAAAATAAAAACCATTAAGACGAAAAACCAATTTCAATAAATTATTTTCTCAGAAACAGAACAAATTAAAAATAGTGTTGAAACGAAAATAAATTAGTTAAACCAAAAACAAAAAAAAAAAACAATCCAAAGTAAAACAACATAAAAATTACGACACCAACAATTGCAACAACAAACCAAACCCAAGAAACCCTAAAAGAATTTTAGCCAAAAAGCTACAAAAAGAAGGCAAAAAAAAGAAAAGAACAATTCTGAAAAATGTAAGAAAAGAAACAAACACAGCAGTCAAAGAAGAAGAACCAGTAATCGCGCAAACATCCGGTCTTGAAATTCCACAAGAACCACAAAAAAAAAAAAATAACGTTAATATCAAACGTAGCAGCAGCAACAATTTTATTTTAAGACTTTTTTAAAGAACAATAACAAAAACAACTGCAATAATAATAAAATATAACAAAAAAAGGACGTCAAGCGGGAGAAAAATTTAGCAACCGATCAAGAGATACACTGTCAAAAGAATTTTTTGTTTTAATTTTTAAACTTTAGTTTCAGTTCTAGTTCATTTCTAATTCAGTTGTATTGCAGTTCTAGTTCAGTACTAGTTTTATTTCTGGTTCAGTTCTAGTTCAGTTCTGGTTCAGATCTAGTTCAGTTCTAGTTCAGTTCTAGTTCAGTTCTAGTTCAGTTCTAGTTCAGTTCTAGTTCAGTTCTAGTAGTTCAGTTTCTAGTTCAGTTCTAGTTCAATTCTAGTTCAATTCTAGTTCAGTTCTAGTTCAGTTCTAGTTCAGTTCTAGTTCAGTTCTAGTTCAGTTCTAGTTCAGTTCTAGTTCAGTTCTAGTTCAGTTCTAGTTCAGTTCTAGTTCAGTTCTAGTTCAGTTCTAGTTCAGTTCTAGTTCAGTTCTAGTTCAGTTCTAGTTCAGTTTCTAGTTCAGTTCTAGTTCAGTTCTAGTTCAGTTCTAGTTCAGTTCTAGTTCTAGTTCAGTTCAGTTTTCTAGTTCTAGTTCAGTTCTAGTTCTAGTTCTAGTTCTAGTTCAGTTCTAGTTCAGTTCTAGTTCAGTCTAGTTCAGTTCTGTTCAGTTCTAGTTCAGTTCTAGTTCAGTTCTAGTTCAGGTTCTAGTTCAGTTCTAGTTTCAGTTCTAGTTCAGTTCTAGTTCAGTTCTAGTTCAGTTCTAGTTCAGTTTCTAGTTCAGTTCTAGTTCAGTTCTAGTTCAGTTCTAGTTCAGTTCTAGTTCAGTTCTAGTCAGTTCTAGTTCAGTTCTAGTTCAGTTCTAGTTCAGTTCTAGTTCAGTTCTAGTTCAGTTCTAGTTCAGTTCTAGTTCAGTTCTAGTTCAGTTCTAGTTCAGTTCTAGTTCAGTTCTAGTTCAGTTCTAGTTCAGTTCTAGTTCAGTTCTAGTTCAGTTCTAGTTCAGTTCTAGTTCAGTTCTAGTTCACTTCTAGTTCAGTTCTAGTTCAGTTCTAGTTCAGTTCTAGTTCAGTTCTAGTTCAGTTCTAGTTCATTTCTAGTTCAGTTCTAGTTCAGTTCTAGTTCAGTTCTAGTTCAGTTCTAGTTCAGTTCTAGTTCAGTTCTAGTTCAGTTCTAGTTCAGTTCTAGTTCAGTTCTAGTTCAGTTCTAGTTCAGTTCTAGTTCAGTTCTAGTTCAGTTCTAGTTCAGTTCTAGTTCAGTTCCAGTTCAGTTCTAGTTCAGTTCTAGTTCAGTTCTAGTTCACTTCTAGTTCAGTTCTAGTTCAGTTCTAGTTCAGTTCTAGTTCAGTTCTAGTTCAGTTCTTGTTCAGTTCTAGTTCAGTTCTAGTACAGTTCTAGTACAGTTCTAGTTCAGTTCAGTTCTAGTTCACTTCTTGATAAGTTCTAGTACTTCATCGTACCTGATCGGTATTGCCGAGTCATGATCTTCTAAATGATCCATTTTCAATATATTATATATAATACGGGCCACCAGAACGATTATCAAATTTTTAAATACATTTATTTCTTTCCATGTACATTAGATAAAAACCACTTTTATATCGAAAAAAATTGAAGGACGGACAAAAGGACGCCAAAAAAACAGAAAAACGAATAAAAAACAACATACAATTATGATGGCTACTGCTATACAACATCAGCAACAACATTCCAAAGAATTTAAAACAAATGTTATGAATAATGATGATAATAATATTGTTGATGCAGTAACAACAACATCGGCAAAATCTACTACCACTACTATAGCTGATATTACTGGTCTTCTCTCGACCACTTCAGCTTCTATAGAAAAATCTTTGGCGACCATGGAATTGCAATATTTTAAGGCTGTCTCGCTATATCGACGTCGAAATTATGAAAAATGTGTTGAGGTGTGCAATGCAATGTTACAAGCAGGTCACGAAAATAATGTCCAAATGTTTAATACACCACCGGATGAAGATGAGGAAAATGGTAATGGTACAGCAACAGTTGGTGGTGCTGGCGGTAGTAGTGGTGAAGAGTTGTTATTAAACAATAGCTATGGCAGTAGTAGTGGTGTTGTTGGTACTACCAGTGCCGGTATAAGTAACAACAGTAGCATTCAAAGATACAGTAGCAATTTTCAACGCATGGCCGTCAGGCAGGGTGGACGCCAACGTGGCATTTATGGCAACAATGTTTCTTCATCTTCTTCGTCTTCTACTTCGGCAACTGCAACAACAATTGCTAACAATTCAACAACAAATTTTTCTTCTTCAGCGTCGTCATCATCGTTTAGCATCATGCCCACGTGGATGATGGAAGGCGTTTGGCAATTAAAAATGCGCGCACTTACGCAACGCATCTATATTGATGACTTGGAAACCAATGATGCAGATGATGCCGGTAAGTAATGGTTGCTTGTTATTAGTTCTTTTTTCATTGTATGTTTCAAGGATTTCCTTTTTTTATACATATGTATGTTTGTATTTATGTAAAGTGCTTTTTCAAGATGTATTTAAGTGTTTTTTTATTATAATTTAGGATTTTTTTCAAGTAAATTAAGGAGATTGTTTAGTAGCGGTTACATTTAAATAAGGAAGTATGTTTAAAAAATATTTTGTTAGTTAATAGTTAAGTTTGTGATTGCCTTATTCATAAACAGTTATCAAAGGTATATTGAAAAAATTTTATATGAAAATTAAAATTTGTAAACCGTAAGTTTATTGATCAAACCCCTAATTATGTATTTTTTACTATTTAATAAAAATTGTTTCAGTTCTAGTTCAGTTCTAGTTCAGTTCTAATTCAGTTCTAGTTCAGTTCTAGTTCAGTTCTAGTTCAGTTCTAGTTCAGTTCTAGTTCAGTTCGAGTTCAGTTCGAGTTCAGTTCTAGTTCAGTTTTAGTTCAGTTCTAGTTCAGTTCTAGTTCAGTTCTAGTTCAGTTCTAGTTCATTTCTAGTTCATTTCTAGTTCAGTTCTAGTTCAGTTCTAGTTCAGTTCTAGTTCAGTTCTAGTTCAGTTCTAGTTCAGTTCTAGTTCAGTTCTAGTTCAGTTCTAGTTCAGTTCTAGTTCAGTTCTAGTTCTAGTTCAGATCTAGTTCAGTTCTAGTTCAGTTCTAGTTCAGTTCTAGTTCAGTTCTAGTTCTAGTTCAGTTCTAGTTCAGTTCTAGTTCAGTTCTAGTTCAGTTCTAGTTCAGTTCTAGTTCAGTTCTAGTTCAGTTCTAGTTCAGTTCTAGTTCTAGTTCTAGTTCAGTTCTAGTTCAGTTCTAGTTCAGTTCTAGTTCAGTTCTAGTTCAATTCTAGTTCAATTCTAGTTCAATTCTAGTTCATCAGTTCTAGTTCAGTTCTAGTTCAGTTCTACTTCTAGTTCAGTTCTACTTCTAGTTCAGTTCTAATCCGTTTTAGTTCAGTTCTTTTCTAATTCAATTCAGGTTTTAAATAAATTATAGTAAAATTCCAGATTTCGAAATAGTTTGATCGGATATTTCAAAACTGATTCTGCGGCTTGCATAAGAGATGCCATAATTCGTAGTGTTGTACACAACGGATTATTTTTCAATAATGAGATTACCACGTTTGTTAAAATTTAGACAACGAATGTGTACAAAATTTAGATTCCGACAACGAGTGTTTTCGTATTTCTGGATTTACTTTGACAACGGATGTTACATAAAAATTATAGACATTTTGTTGTCAATTTGCTGCTGAGCGTAAGATAATATACGTTATAACAACGTCGAAGTTGTTAACAACTTAAGGTTTATCAAATAATGTTTACTCAATTCGTATTTGAGAATTCACGTTCATTCGCAATATCCTTTTATATTCTTAACAACAAATTATCAAATAAAAAGTAAACTTTATCATAAATATTCGACTTCTCTAAAATGTCACAGGAAAAATGTCTTTCATTATATCGAATCGCCGATATAAAATAGAATTCATAAACAAAATAATATTAAAATATGACCAACACAATGACATTCTAATGTAAAGTTATGGCCAACAGTAACATCATATCAGCCAAGTTAATATAACTTAAAAACGAACTTATACAATTTAATATTAAGAAAAAAAATCAACTCACAAGAATGGTCAAAGCACATCAAATAACAAATCTAAGAAGTCATCACGATGTGAACGAACGTACAGGAGGGAAACAAAAAAATAAACCACAGAGTAATAGAATCTCTACTATGTTGTATGCAACAAAATCATCACAGAAAAACCAACAACAAATATTACCTACATCAAACGCCCAGTATCAGATCCAAACAACTAGTACATTATAGTAGTATTTGCGAGTAAAACGAACTAACACAACATGTTTGGAGGCAAGTAGTAAGTAGAAGGAGTAATACATGTGCTGAATGGACAACAACATAACATCGACAACAAAACACACACACACGAATTGAAAAACACTTATACTTAATTATGATGATAAATACATAAACCTTAACCTCAAGAAGAATTTAATCCAACAATATGACCGACATTCCATGTAATAATATGCAGCTTTAAAGAACTCAAGTGAGTGGAATTGAACGAAGAATTTTCAAATAAATTTGCAACGAAAGGAACGAAAATAAGTAAGAGTTCTATATTCAGTTGTGACGAATATTATATTCCCTTCACCATAGTGTATTTTCCATCCGTAAACAATTTTCCAGTTTTTTTTTAGAAATATTCAGAGGTTGGATCGGTATGAAATATGTAGATAGATTTCTCATTGAAAGCAATACTAACAGAATCATTAAGATATCTGCGGTATTCAAAAACTGAAACTTAATAAACTCCAAAAAATTAAATTACAAACGGAATGATTATTTTATATATACCCATCTCGCTAAAGTGAAGGGTATATAAATTATATGCTTGCAGTTGTATGTGTGAAGATATTTATGTATGTATGTTAGTCCACAAGATGTTTTTCTTTTCAGCTCCTTTCTTGCTTTCATCTTTAGTTCCTTCGTTGCTTAGTTCGTTCGCTTGTACTCTTTAGCTTTGTACTTCTTCTTAACCACATTACAGCAACCGCCGCGTCTTGATATTATTGGACACGTCGATGTATTAAACTGAAAATGGACTATGGGGTTGTATGAAAGAGTGTACGAAGGCAACCATAATGCACTATGGCTCGGATGCGAAGAAAATATGTCAAGTATTTTTGCATTTATATGTTCCGACATTTTTGCTGACAGCTTTTCAACAAGTAATCATATAGTTTAGGTCTAGGTCTGTTCTAATTCTGTTCTAGTTCTGTTCTAGCTCTGTTCTAGTTCTGTTCTAGTTCTGTTCTAGTTATGTTCTAGTTCTGTTCTAGTTCTGTTCTAGTTCTGTTCTAGTTCTGTTCTGTTCTAGTTCTGTTCTAGTTCTGTTCTAGTTCTGTTCTGTTCTAGTTCTGTTCTAGTTCTGTTCTAGTTCTGTTCTAGTTCTAGTTCTGTTCTAGTTCTGTTCTAGTTCTGTTCTAGTTCTGTTCTAGTTCTAGTTCTGTTCTAGTTCAGTTCTAGTTCAGTTCTAGTTCAGTTCTAGTTCAGTTCTAGTTCAGTTCTAGTTCAGTTCTAGTTCAGTTCTAGTTCTGTTCTTGTTCTGTTCTAGTTCTGTTCTAGCTCTGTTCTAGTTCTGTTCTAGTTCTGTTCTAGTTCTGTTCTAGTTCTGTTCTAGTTCTGTTCTAGTTCTGTTCTAGTTCTGTTCTAGTTCTGTTCTAGTTCTGTTCTAGTTCTGTTCTAGTTCTGTTCTAGTTCTGTTCTAGTTCTGTTCTAGTTCTGTTCTAGTTCTGTTCTAGTTCTGTTCTAGTTCTGTTCTAGTTCTGTTCTAGTTCTGTTCTAGTTCTGTTCTAGTTCTGTTCTAGTTCTGTTCTAGTTCTGTTCTAGTTCTGTTCTAGTTCTGTTCTAGTTCTGTTCTAGTTCTGTTCTAGTTCTGTTCTAGTTCTGTTCTAGTTCTGTTCTAGTTCTGTTCTAGTTCTGTTCTAGTTCTGTTCTAGTTCTGTTCTAGTTCTGTTCTAGTTCTGTTCTAGTTCTGTTCTAGTTCTGTTCTAGTTCTGATCTAGTTCTGTTCTAGTTCTGTTCTAGTTCTGTTCTAGTTCTGTTCTAGTTCTGTTCTAGTTCTGTTCTAGTTCTGTTCTAGTTCTGTTCTAGTTCTGTTCTAGTTCTGTTCTAGTTCCGTTCTAGTTCTGTTCTAGTTCAGTTCTAGTTCAGTTCTAGTTCTAGTTCTGTTCTAGTTCTGTTCTAGTTCTGTTCTAGTTCTGTTCTAGTTCTGTTCTAGTTCTGTTCTAGTTCTGTTCTAGTTCTGTTCTAGCTCTGTTCTAGTTCTGTTCTAGTTCTGTTCTAGTTCTGTTCTAGTTCTGTTCTAGTTCTGTTCTAGTTCTGTTCTAGTTCTGTTCTAGTTCTGTTCTAGTTCTGTTCTAGTTCTGTTCTAGTTCTCTTCTAATTCTGTTCTAGTTCTGTTCTAGTTCTGTTCTAGTTCTGTTCTAGTTCTGTTCTAGTTCTGTTCTAGTTCTGTTCTAGTTCTGTTCTAGTTCTGTTCTAGTTCTGTTCTAGTTCTGTTCTAGTTCTGTTCTAGTTCTGTTCTAGTTCTGTTCTAGTTCTGTTCTAGTTCTGTTCTAGTTCTGTTCTAGTTCTGCTCTAGTTCAGTTTTAGTTCAGTTCTAGTTTAGTTCTAGTTCAGTTCTGGTTCAGTTCTGGTTCAGTTCTTGTTCAGTTCTTGTTCAGTTTTACTTCAGCTCTAGTTCAGTCAAGCTAAGTACGCAAACGTTTCAACATTTGCGGAACTGTATGATATGGTGCGCTATTCTGCTGAAAACAAAAAGTGTCCAGGGTTATATCATTCATTTCAGTCCATATGAAGAGCTTAATGATTGTTCTGTAGAGAACCAGCGATATGTGGAGCATTACGTCCTATCAATCTTGCTGGGTCATGTTTCACACTTTCAAGCACAACTGACAATTTCTCAAACAGAACTAAGGTTATTATTATTATTATCCCCATAGTGCAATTCTAGTAAGTGCATTGATGGCATGATCATCATGATCATGCTGTAAGAGGAAAAATAATATCGAAACGAAAATATAAAAAATAAAGGTTTAAGACACGCATCCAAAACTATGTACATATTTAAGCTCATAGTATCTTGTTTAGTACTGCCCACATTCCATTGTGTTCAATCACCTTGAATGGTTGGATATCTTAAAGGTTTTTTGTTTGTTGCACAAAGAAAAACGAAATAAGTTTGGATTTTTTGTAAATGTAAAAACATGTAAGAGTGTATGATTTTTTTTAGATTTTTTAGGAGTTTAAAATGAAATGTTTAAGATGTGGTGTGGTTGATACCCGTATTTAACTTGGAATTTTATGTTTTGCTTTTTTCTGTTTTTTGTTGCTGTCTTTCTAGTAAACGAGGAAGTGGAATTTGAGCGTATTGCCACAACAGCAAGGCCTGGAACTTCGATAAAAACTGCATTTGTTCCGAGACCCAGTACGAGCAATTTAAGAGGTTCTACTGCTTCTAGTTTGCATCAGCGTAAAGCTTTGGGAACAGCAGAGAGTATAAGTAAAAGAATGTTAAATTCAAGCTTGTCGTCTAGGCCAACATCTGGCATGGTAAACTATTCCGTTTATTATGTATTAATTAGTTTAATTCAAAATACAAATTATTGCAAATTAGGTGCGTCCTGGTACAAGTAGCATAAGCCGACCTGGTTCCTCTCTAGGCAACCGTCCAGCTTCACGTTGTGGCACAGCTTCACGGGTACGAGCCAGCTCTGCAGCTGCTTTTAATATAGGAGATGCCACCGCTCCTTTATATCAGGCCTCACGTCTCAACCCCACCATTTATGCAGAACGCAAAGTTTTAGTTAAAGCTCTCTTTCAGTTTCTTTACTACCATGAAGCTGATGTCTTGAAAGCCTACTCTTTGTGTGAAGCTGTCATGGAAGTTCATAAGCAAAAACGTGGTTCGTCTGCCTCACTACGTTCCCTAGCGAATTGTGATGAATGGTGGTGGCAACAACAAATGGGACGTTGTCTTTTAGCTCTGAAATATCCACGTAAAGCTGAAGTATATCTACAGCAATCGCTAAATGCTTTTCCACATCCCGATACTTATCTTTTACTGGCACGTTTGTACCAGCGCCTAGATCAAACCGACCGGGCCATGGATTTGATACAGACAGCAGTGGATAGACATCCATTTGATGTTACGTTTCGTATAGAACAGGGCAGATTATTGGATGAGCAATCTAAGCCAGAAGATGCCATGCAAATGTATCGTTTAATATCGAAATTAAATCCTATACATATTGAAGCTTTGGCCTGCATAGCCTTAAACTATTTTTACGATAATAATCCCGAAATGGCTTTGATGTATTATAGGTTCGTAGAAAAGAACTCCTGAATTTTTCACCAAATTAATAACTATTTTTCAGACGTATTCTTTCCTTGGGCGTCCATTCGGCTGAGTTGTATTGTAATATTGCTTTATGCTGCCTTTATGGCGGCCAAATCGATCTTGTTTTACCTTGTTTCCAAAGAGCTTTAGCAGCCTCAAAATCTTCGGAACAAAAAGCTGATGTTTGGTATAATCTCAGTTTTGGGGCCATTGTAAGAACGCTAATAAGAAGCTTATAAATTGATTTATCTAATTAATATTGTTTATGAAATTTCAGACTACAGGCGATTTTAATTTAGCCAAACGTTGCCTACAACTTTGCCTCACTTCCGATGCTCAAAATGGCGCCGCTTTGAATAATTTGGCCGTTTTAGCCGCTTATACTGGTGATGTTTTAAAAGCTAAATCTTACCTGAATGCTGCCAAGGATGTTTTGGTTGATTCAATGGAAATTGAAAATAATTTAAAATATATGAATGATCACTATAAACTTTAAGATGAATATGAGTTTCATATATCTATTAGAGTTACATTTTGTTGGTTTTAATAAAGAAATTGTTGGAATCGAAACTATACCTATACGATGTTAGAACATTTATCCAAAAATATATAATCTGTTCTAGTTCAGTTCTAGTTCTAGTTCAGTTCTAGTTCAGTTCTAGTTCAGTTCTAGTTCAGTTCTAGTTCAGTTCTAGTTCAGTTCTAGTTCAGTTCTAGTTCAGTTCTAGTTCAGTTCTAGTTCAGTTCTAGTTCAGTTCTAGTTCAGTTCTAGTTCAGTTCTAGTTCAGTTCTAGTTCAGTTCTAGTTCAGTTCTAGTTCAGTTCTAGTTCAGTTCTAGTTCAGTTCTAGTTCAGTTCTAGTTCAGTTCTAGTTCAGTTCTAGTTTAGTTCTAGTTCAGTTCTAGTTCAGTTCTAGTTCAGTTCTAGTTCAGTTCTAGTTTAGTTCTAGTTCAGTTCTGGTTCAGTTCTAGTTCAGTTCTAGTTCAGTTCTAGTTCTAGTTCAGTTCTAAGCCCAACTAAAACAACTTCCTTATTGTTGACAAGTTAATAATTTAAAAAGGAATAGCAATTTTATGAAATTGTTAACAAATTTAGTTTAACTTATTTCTGATTTATTTAAGGTATTTTTAACCAATTATAAATGTCATCTAAACCCATTTTACTAACGGGACTAACTTCGATAATAGTCACACGTTGTCTTATTTCCTTTTCCAATTTCGACATTTGTAGCATTAGTAAAGCCTCATTACGCATCTGACGATAGGCATAGTCCATTTTAGAGAGAACCAATAAAATACGAACCTTCTGTATACGAGGCTCAGCCAATATTGAATAAAATAGAACACCTACAATTTAACACAAATGCCAATAAGAAGTATATATTTTGTCCTCATCCTAAAGTTTCCATTTACCTGCTGCCGATATTTGACATAAGTTAGCAGTATCAACGACATACATTAGTTTCTTGACATCATTAAAATATTGACGCCATATAGGTGCCATACTGCCTCCAATTTCCAAAATACGAATAGACTTAAGAGGTGGTAAGGATTTTTTCTTTTTCGACTGCTCTCCGTCAAGCGCCATACCATCCACATCTGCGGCAGTAGGTGGAGGTTTTGGTTTCATACCCTCATCATGGCTGTTTTTTGTGGGAAATAATATGTGGTATATACTTGTGCCATTAGTAGGAGTTGAATAGCTAGTCTCATCTATAGAGTCGTTATCTTGTAATGCTTTTAATAAATGAGTTTTTCCCGATCTTTTGGGTCCCAAACAAATGCAGGAAATCATTTTGATGTTGTTGACAAAAGTAAACTTTAGCTTTTTTAAGTGTTCAAATTATTTATAAAATATAAATAGATTTCTAGTTGCTATGAAACCGTTACAATTTATTTTAGAGTTAAGTATCATGCTAAAGAAAGCACAAACAAACAGATTAATTGTAGGGCCTTCTCCGTATTAAACAAGTAAGAAAGTAAAGTCGGCTATATGTCGATATTTAAATTAAAGATTGTATGCAGGCTAAGGTCACATGAGGACTGATCATCAAAAAAATCCACTCCTATATTAAAGTTTGTTATATTGATTATGCTAGACAACGGTGTTGTGTTTAGGCTATAGTCTAGTCTTCAATGTAGTCTACATAGTCAAGTCAATAGTGTATAGCCTACTCTGTAGTCCTGTCTATAGTCTACTCTATAACCTAGTCTATAATCTAGTGTATAGTGTATAATCTGGTCTATAGTCTAGTCTAGTCTATAGTTTATAGTCCAGTATAGTCTAGTCTATAGTCTAGTCTATAGTCTAGCCTATAGTCTAGTCTATAGTCTAGTCTATAGTCTAGTCTATAGTCTAGTCTATAGTCTAGTCTATAGTCTAGTCAATAGTCTAGTCTATAGTCTAGTCTGTAGTCTAGTCTATAGTCAAGTCTATAGTCTAGTCTATAGTCTAGTCTATAGTCTAGTCTATAGTCTAGTCTATAGTCTAGTCTATAGTCTAGTCTATACTCTAGTCTATAGTCTGGTCTAGACTATTTTTTAGGATCGAACTCAATTAGAATAGAATATATTATTTATCTTGTTTCCGATATTTCGAATATAATTTTCAGTTCGAACAAATTATCTAATTACAAACACTCCCTTTAGAATGCAACCTTGACATAAAGTTGAGCAAAAATACAACCCTGAAATATGTAAACAAATAGTTTTTATCTGACAACTTTTAGATGAAAAACATAAACAAACAGAAAATGGAATTGTTTTGAGCGCCACAAAAAAATAGGAAACAATAATTACAATGAGTGATGAAAATAATAGTAAAGTATACAATCATTATCTGGAATTAAGTGTAAGTCTGTAAATCAAATATTTCCAAATAAATAAATTAAACATCAATTTACAGAAACCTACCAAAGAGGATTTAAAAAGAGTCTTCACGGAAGACGAACTAAAAGAATTATGTTTAAAACACAAATGTCGTGTGAATATGTGGCGATGGAATGTGGCCAATGAGTATCGTATAGTGTTTACAGAAAGTGGACGCTATCAAAGATGGTCGGAACGTGATCGTTTACGTATGCTGGCCAAGGCGGTGAATAAAATGAAGCCAGCTGTTCTTTACGACGAGGAGGAGATATTAAAAACACGAAAAGAAGAATGGGCTTTTCAATTAAAGGAGAATATTTTATCATTGGACTATTGGCGACGCGAGGAGTTACGCAGTAAAAGTCCTCGGCTTAGGGTATCTGAGTCTGAAGAATTCGAAGAACTATCCCAAATGGCCGTTAATACAGAATCTATGAATGTAAATGAATTTTTGACAGAAAATGCAAATGAAATTCAAGACTTTGATTTAGAAGTAGAAAGAAACATTGAAGTTCACACAGAATCTATGAATAGCAGTGAATTGCTAACACAATCCCAAGGACAAAAAGTAACCAGGAAAAAAGTAACTTTCAACAACAGTCTACTTACAACACAAACTCAGGGACAGGAAGCTCACCAAGAAAAAACTACTCCAATCAACCGTCAAAGCGTAATAACAGAAAATGTTTTAAGCCAAAAAGAACTAGATCAAGCAGTTGAATCGCAACTCGAAGTTAATACTGAATCTATGAATGTTAACGAACTATTGACACAAACCCAACAAGAGCAACTACAACAGCCTTTAGAAGAGGTACCCTTTATAGTACTAACACCAGCAACATCTACACAAAGTGATAATGATAATATTTTATTGGCTGACATTGAAGACGATGATATAATGGAAGATGACGAAGACTCTGAAGATTCTATTGAGACCGTACAACTCAATAGTAATGAACGTCAATTACACGTACAAGTTGCAAAAGGTGAGACTTTACAATCTCAAGAAGTTGCACCCGAAATTGAAAATCTTTATGATGTTAACACTATGTCAATGAGCATTGATTCACAAATGGTCAGTCAATCCCAAGAACTACCATATGAACAGTCCCAAGATGTTATACCGGCTAGTTATGATAATTTTATAAATATTATACCCGTTACCTCGACACAGTCGCAAAGTGAAGAATTATCACAGGAGATTGTATAATGTGTTCGGAATAAGAATGTATTTAAAAATTGTGTTTTTTTATTAATAAAATTTATACATAATTAGAATGTTTTAATAAGAGTATCTCTTTGTTTAATGAATTCCATATTGAACAGATTATCGATAAGGACTTTCCTATAAGGATTCTCTAGATTACTTGTTGTTGTAAAAGTTCGACTGGGTGAAAAAATATTCGATTGAAATAGCTATCGCTGAGTTGACAATCTTTGAGCAAGTACGACTTGGGTTTTTCGTAATGAAGATCTATTTGTCACGTTAACGCTTTTAGATTAGGAATTCTAAAGGAATTTATTTAACTAAATAAATGATTTATGAACAATTTCACTTGATTTTACTAGATGTACAGAGATGGTTAGAACTATTAAGGATCTAGACTCTAGAATATTAAACAATTAATAATTTTTATTATTTCTGACACAAAACTGACAGAACTAATTGCAACTACACACGACAACTTACTGCAGTTTATAAGAACAAAGTCCTTATAGAGATAGTTGTGTCAAGTGAATGTTTGTAAAATTCCTCATGAGGGAGTAGAGAATGAGTAGATAAAGGAAACAGTCAAATTCTTATCATCTAAAAATACTAACATTATTGGGCTGCTTGAAATGGGAACTAAAAGCCAAAGTGAAGGCAACCTTGCCAATAGGAAGTTTCTTCTACTCCTACAGAATAGCTAACAGGACTAATTTCTGAAACCCACAACCAACTTTCTGTCACTAGATATTAAGAACTATATATCAGCACATCTGAAAGCCACGATGACTGAAACAGAGATTAGCAAGTTGAAGCTTTGTTTCTATGATCCAGGATCAAGCTTTCGACTAAAACTTATTACTTCAAATACAACTCTTTGTGGGTTATTTTCCAAATACATACTCATGTAAGTATGTTTATGGAACAAAATTTTATACATAGTTGCCTATATTGAACTTGGAAAATGTTTCCACCTTTCCGGAATTTTCCACAATAAGATTTTTCCAAAGCAATAAACAATATTTAAAACTTTAAGGCTTAATCACTTTAAAATTAATAAAATAATAAAGAGTTATACATACTTGCAAAATTATTCGAACTTTTATCAACTCCGACCAAATAATTGTTGAATTATTTAAACATTTATTAACTCCAGCCAGCTGCACAGCATTTGCTCACAAAAATTTTTTTCACAGTTTTATCAAACAAATTAATATAAATTTCTTATTTAATAAAAATCACTAAACTTTACGGTCACTTTCTATAACTTTTTAATATTTTCAAAACTTTTTTTAACCCCTTTTTTAATAAACTTAAGTTTTTCATATAATTTTTTAACACTTATGACAAATTGAAAGTTTTCTGTCAAATATGGCGGTTTTTTTGTTTACATTTTGTTTTTGCAGAGTAATTAAGAGTTGCCAATATAAATTAAATGTCGAATATTTATAATAACGGTATTAATTGCAGGCATAAAAAGAAGTTGCCAACTGAATATTTAACGGATATGGCACTTTTTGATATTGCCAGTATTTTATTAAAAAAAAATTAACCCTTAAATGTATATAAAACAAAATTTTAAATTAAATTATGTTTATATGTGAAAAAGCATATTTTACATATATATAAAAGTAAATTTTCTTCTGGCTGGCTTTCATGTAAACCTTGTGCGCAAGATACAGGCCACAATTTTCAAGATAATTGTATGAAATTTGGCTTCTTTTGGGACGAAGCCTATTGAAAATGGTTAATATCTGTTCATTATTTCGACTAGCCCCCATACAACCGTACCCAACCCAAATAGGGCCTTTGGGCTCATAATTAATGTCGACAAAACTTAATTTTTTAGAATTTTAAATTACACTACAGATTTTTGTAATGATTGGGCTTTATTTGACCCTAGCCCCCATACAAACTCCCCTTCAGAAAATGACTTGAAGGTTAAAATTCACTTACAAACACTAATAACACTTTTAAATTCTAAAGTAGACTTAACTTCCACTATCAACATTTATAAGGATAGGGCCATAATTTCCCCTTCTCTCTTGAACCATCTTGTAAAAAATGCCTTATTTGCCAAAACAAAAGTAAAAATATTCCGGAATAAAGTTAAAAAACAAATCGAATGCTTTATCTTTTTAAATAATCCCCATTTTTAACATACTGACTGGTGTAGGGTATCATATGGTCAAATCTTAAATTACATACAATGCAAAGTTGGCAATTAAAAAAAAAAATTATATTTTAGCGGCAATTTTATTATGATTATATTCGGCTATTAAACCTATTATTGTCTATATAGGCCAGAAAGCCACGGTGATAATGTAGCGATATCGGTATTTTGACTAAAATTATATTTTAGCGGCAATTTTATTATGATTATATTCAGCTGTTAAACCTATTATTCATTATATAGGCTAGGAAGCCTATATTTTGGAATCTGTGTTAAAAATACCATACATGGAGCCATTTAGATTTTTCCAATCGTTGATATACAAAAAAAATCCGTTTATTTATAGTTTTACTCTAATAACGATTTTCTTTAAACTCCCACAACTGAAAATAACATTAATTTGTTATTTGTGATTTCCTTTCAAAATTTGCATCTGGCAACTTCTTTTAATGAAAACAATTGCGTGCCGTTATAAATTTTTGTTTTTTTATTGGCAACTCTATTATTGCAAAAAAAAAAAAAACAAAGAACCGCCATTTGTTTAGTAAAAATAAGCTTCTCTGCACTTGCAACAAGAATTTGTGAAATTAGTTTTAATTTTCAAGGAATCTAAAGAAAATTGTAGTAAAATTTAAAAAAAAATTGTTAAAAAGTGAAGTGATATAAAAAAAAATAGTTAAAAAGTGTAAAAGAAATATAGAAAGAAGTATACAAATGATTGGCTGCTGCAGCCGGAGAATGGACACAATTGGAATACAAAATTTTGTAAGTCTTATTTTTTCTAGCTACCTCAACGATACGTGTTGTTTTTGTAAAAACTTTTATTATATTTGTGAAATGTTTGGAAACGATATAAAAAAATGTTTTAAAACGAGTTCGCAGCAAAGTTTAGTTACAGGATTCTGAACCTAATGCCGGTTGATAACAAATTAAACTTTTCAACTTTTGTATTAGTTATAGAAAATTTCCTATAAAAGATTATGGCATACAATATCGAACAAGATCTTAAGCTCTACTTTACTTACCAATTTCCTTTTACTTACCATTGTATACGGAATCGTTAAATAATACAAAGAAAAGTTTTATTTTTTTTTTCTATTTCCCTTTATTTTATTCTAATCTTCAATTTCTCCCAAATACAAATTCTTATCACTAGACCCTGATACAATCAGCGGTTCTTTGCCACTAAAATCTACATCATTGACACTGCCATTATGGCCTGGTAACTTATACAATATCTTACGACTTGTAGTATCCCAAATATAGACATAGCGATCAGCTGAACCGGCAGATATTTTACTACCATCCGGTGACCAGGCGCAACGTAAAAGATTTTTCTCAAAATTATGTTGATGACCCTGGAATATCTTGACACATCGCTCACCGGGCACATAGGGACGTATATCCCAAATACGTAAAGTATTATCCATAGAGTTGGATAAGATGTAGGAACCATCGGGTGATAGGGATATGCCGGTTATAGTATCTGTATGACCCTTTAAACTGTGCAACACTTGCTGTTTACGTATATCCCATACCTTTAATTCATTATCAATACCGCCTGATATAACTTGTTCGGCCGTATCGTTAAAGGTCACTGCCGTAACTTGATAGGGTGCCTCCAGTGTGTGTACCGATAGCTTTTTGCGTGCATCCCATATACGTATAGTACGATCATCTGAACCTGAACATAACATTTGTAGTCCACGTCGTGTACCATGTACAGAATTAACAAAATTATTATGACCCTTTAAACGTCTTATGCGATTGCCGGTTACTATATCCCATATGGCCAAAGTTTTATCTGTGGAACAGGTGAAAATTTGCGAACCTTCTGTATTAAAATGAGCCTCTAGAACAGCACCCGTATGACCGGACATGGCCAAAATATTTTCACAATCACCATAAACATTCCAAATATCTAGAATTTAGGCAGTTTTTGTTTTTAAATTAATGGGGTTAAGTTAAAGATTTACTTACATATCTGCCGGTCAAATCCAGAGGACAGCAACATTTCACCATCCGGATGAAATTCAGTACAAAATATTTCACCTTGATGACCTTCCAATAGCATAATGGGAGCCAATAAATTAGAGGTTCTTCTAACTCCCTAAAATTAAGAGTTTTTTTTAACATTTGATTGTTTTTTTGGAAATGTATTTCTACTTACTGCTTCCATCAAAGCCTTATCACGATTTGTATAGGCTATTAAGTCTTGTTTAGACTTTTTAGGGTCTTGCATTAGCACTAAACTGTTACTTGGTCTCTTAGACATGTTTTATTTTTAAAATATTTAAATTTTCTTTAAAAATTTTAGCAAAATTCTAATTTATAAAGTGAAACGCGTTGCTTGTAGTTGAAATAAAAGCAACAAAAAGAAAACAAATAACAGAGTTGCTTTAATCAAAATATGAGAGTGACAGTTTAACAGGGTGATTCATGTAACAATGATAGGTAGATAAACAGAGTGTTTTTGAAAGAGTAGAGTTTTGTTATTCACCAAATGTTAGGTGAATAATAAGGTGAGTAAAAAACTAAAAAAGTGAGTAAATAATAAAGTAATTAGTTAGGTAAGTATGTAAATAAGGTAAGTGAGTAAGTAATAAGGTAAGTAATATGTTTATGAAAAACGTAATTGTAATATGTAAGTAATTGAGTTTGGTGTTCACCGGTAGGTTAGTGGTTAAATTTCTAGCCTGGTAGACCGGAGGTGGTGTGTTCGATTCCCACCTGAAGCACTGGTTAAGTAGCGCACAACAGGCCCGATAGAGGCCTAGTTGTATTTCTTCTTTGATAGTTAGTTCTTTCAAACTAACCATCTAACTAAGTAATTGACTAACATTTTTGTTCCAGTAAAATGCCATTTTTTCAAATCCCTCATAAAAAGTCATCTTCATAATATATTATGTAGTTAGAAAAAAATATATATTATTTTATTTTAAAATATATTCAAAGTCAAAGACATCCAATACATACTACAGCTACAGTGAAAAAAAGTACACGTATACACTATATTTACAATTATCGAGAGAGGATATATCAATATTAATCATATATATTAAATATATTAAGAGTCAACCAGCAAAGTGGCAGCGGCAGCAGCAGATTCAAACTGGCAAAGCACTCGAACCCGATGAACTAACACTACTCTTGAATAAGGAACCAAACAGTTTTATACCCGACGAACCGCCCGGTACTGTGCTAATGACCATAAAAGCCAAAGCAATCATTTGTGATAGAGCAAATAAAACGGTTAAGGCAGTACTTTGGGCCCATAAAGCACAATACAAGGTGGCAAATAAACAGCTGAAATAGGCCGACGATACTAGGGCTCGTTCCTTAGTAAACAAAGTCCTAAAGAAAGCCATAAAACCGGAGAGAAAACAAAAACTTAAAATGAAAAATAAACTGCCCATGGTGTAGAGTAAGGAGAATTTTCTGGTCTTCAACAGTAGTACTGGTATGTAAAACATGGAGATGGTCATGCATAAAGTACCCATGCCCAGACAGGCTACAAAGCCTACTATGCGTTGTAAGCGTGACTACAAAACAAAGCAAACCTTAAATTAACATGAAAGATTATTTTAATCTACAATAGTTATTACCAATTTAGGACAACAGGAGTCCTGTGTTTCCTTTAGCCAACTATTGGCTTCTGGTTCTGTGTTTCTGCTGAAAATATTACCAAATTCTGGCACCTTAAGTTGTGGCACTTTTACATTGAATTTTTTCTTTTGATCACTTTGCAGCAACAAATATTGATCTAAATCATCCTTTAGATTGGCCATTTTGTTTTAATTGTTATTTCTTATAAATTTTCTTTTAACTATAAGAAATATTTGTTTTAAACATTTGCCACGAATTTGTTTATTTTTGAGTTTTTCGTTTGACATGCAACTTTTTTTCGTTGTCGTTTTATTTTTTCCAATTGCTCTTTGTTTTGTTTTTTTTTTCTTTTTCTCAGCTGTTGTATTACTCATGCAAAGTAAAAGCAGGGTTGTATTTTTTTCAATATACACTTAAAGAAATTTAAGTTGTAAGTTAAAATTATCATTATGGATGCTGTCGTGAAGTTCATCAATTCTTCTAATCCAGTTGATTAGATATGTTTCTGCTCTATTCAATTCCGGGAGATCCGGAGGGCTCCTTTGTTGAACATATCTGGATTATTAATTATTCGATAAGGGTAACAATAGAATGGTCTCTGAGATACCTTTATGTTGATATATAATCCATGATCCAGGGTCATTGCTGGAATAGAGTTTTTTTGGGTCAAGACTTTTCATTGTTCATTTCAAGGCAAATTTGGAAAAAGTTGAAACCCAGAGACAAAAGTAGAAATCTGGTTTTGGAATTTATCCAACACAGCAGGTCTTTCATATATCGCGTCATGAAGTTTTAACAAAAAGTGTTAAGCCATATTCGAGACGCAATAAGAGGAAATCTTTACTTATAAAATCTGTTATGTCTTCCAATATGTCCATATTTGGATTTAGCGCTATTCAAATCTTTATAGAAATATACTTTGGTCTCTGGGCTAAAAACCAAAATAAACTTATTAGTCTGTGTTGTTGTTGCTAGGGTTGACATCTCTTGTCCGAATAATTCGGGTCATTCCCGTACGTAGAACCGGCTGTCAGGGAATGATTAGTCTGTGTAGTTATAGGTCCTTCAATTACATCTTTTCAAACAAACCTTAAAAATTGGCCCAAAATTAAGAGATATATCCCATATTCGAATGAATATGAATAACAATCAAGAAGACCAGAAGCCCATCTTTAACACTTTTCAAACAGCTTAATTCTGGTATTATAATTGAAGAACCATATTGGATTCTAATATTTAACAAATTGGTTTTGAAATTGTTCTGTTTTCCTCTTTTCACGAAAATCAATTATGAAACCTATCAAAATAAAAGTTATCGAATACAAAATAAAAGTTAAACATCTAAATCTAATTGGAAATCGCTTTCTCTATCTTTGGAAAAATAGAGCGAGACTTTAACGCGCTAAAATAACTTCGAGACACTAGTCTATATTCCCTGCGGAACCACTGCAAAAGTATTACTTCCCACGGAAGGGCTTGTCAAGACATAAAACTATTTTATTTTCTTTCATACTATCCTTCTAATCTTCTCTTGCCTGCCTAATTTCACAATAACCACCTCTTTGAACTCACACACATAGTCCCACTTTTCGTGTGATTCCAGCATAGGCACAATAATGTTACCTGGATACACTCTACTTCCCAGTAATCGGTGAAGATTTGCTCTGTCGTAATTGAATCTGGGACAACTAAAGAACACATGTTCAGGATCCTCCTCTGTTTGTGATGTTGCTAGTCCAAATCGATATAAGTATGATCTAAAACTGCCATGACCACTAAGAAACTGGATAAGGTAGAAATTAATATACCCATGCTTCCTATTGTACCAGTCATATATATATAGGGAATCAATTTATACGTCCCCCTTCCCTTTGTTGATGCCGAACCACCGGGACTGCCATGTCGCAATGCTGTTCCTTTGGACATTTCTAATAGCATTTTCAGGCTCCGTTGTACCTTTCAGTTCATATGTACATTTCGTCTCCATTGCCAGTATATCAATTGGTACCATGGCCGCGATAACAAAAGCTGCTTCATCCGATACTGTCCTATATGCACAGCATTCTCGTAGCGCTGTAAGCCTATATACAGAGTTAATCTTTCCAGTATAAGTTTTGATCTATCTATCTATCTATCTATCTATCTATCTATCTATCTATCTATCTATCTATCTATCTATCTATCTATCTATCTATCTATCTATCTATCTATCTATCTATCTATCTATCTATCTATCTATCTATCTATCTATCTATCTATCTATCTATCTATCTATCTATCTATCTATCTATCTATCTATCTATCTATCTATCTATCTATCTATCTATCTATCTATCTATCTACCTATCAATATAGAACACGAATCCAACAATTCCTCGCAGTTTTAACTTCAAACAAGATGGCATCACAGAAACTGAGAATAGCGGCGCAAGATAAACAATGGTTCTCACACTCGCTCTCTCGTTCATCGAAAAAATGCGGTTTCTTTTTTTTGCTATTAACGAAGGCGAACACTCTCTTTCTCACCGATGCTCTCTTCTATGGGACAGATACAATTTTTTGAATTTTCAATTTAGTCATTGAGTAAATCGCGATGAATATGCATCGTTAAGGACGGTTACGTACGCGTTTTTCCATCAAGTAAATGAAGAAAAACAACAACAACAACTATACTAAATTAAAGGTTTGTGTATGTAGTTATCTATCTATAAAACATACACACAGATACAACAAATATGTATAGCATACACATATATAATACAACAACAACGGCAAGAAAATATTCATCAACAACAACTAAAAGAAGAATAATACAATAAAGTGAAAAAAATAAAGAAAAATATATAAATTATCATCTATGTATAAGTATAATTAAAACAATTACAACAACAAGCAAGAAATAGCAAAAGAAAATAATCAAATAAAAACAAATTACAACAAATCTAAGAAATATTTTGAAAAAAAGCAAAGAAAAAAATTAATAAAAAGAAAATTAATTTATAATTTAAATTAATGAAGAAAATTTAAGAAAAAAAAAAACAACAATTATAAAGAGAATTAAATAAATTTTATTACAAAATACAAAAAGTAAAGTGAAGAGCCAGAAAAAGGAAAAAAATATTTAAAATAAAATAAAGCATTAAATAAGAGAAGCAGTTTTAAAATAAAATCAAGTAAAAATTCAAATAAATTTTAGTGAAAATCAATAAAAGAAGAAAAAAAAATAATTAATTGCCAATGAATAAATTGTTTAAATACAAAATGAAAATAAAGATGAGAGTGTTAATTATTTAAAAAAAGAAATTTCAAATAAATTATAAATAATAAATACCCAATCACTTCGTCAAGAGAAAAAGAAATTCTTCTCTTTTGAAAAAAAGCAAAATTTTAACAAAATTTTCGATTTTGCCAAAAAGTGAAAATATAAATAAAAAAAATTTTTTTTGAAAGAAAAAAAAAATCCCATCATTATGAAATAAATAATATTTATAAATCTTTATTTATTTATTGTTGCAAAATTTAAGTTTTATTATTAAATTATTTCTTATTTATATTATTTTTTAAATTGTGTTCTGCAAAAGAAAATCAAAATATTTATGATTTGTTTCGTTTTTTTTCGTAAATTGTGATGGAAATTTGTATTTTAGTGAATAAAATTCACTTAAAATTTCAAAAGGAAATTATTTTAAAAGAATTTGTAAATAAAAAAAATATAATTAAAAATAAATAATTATAATTTTTAAAATAAAATAAAAATTTAAGCTTAAACCGTTTGCGGTGTAAAAGTTAATTCCGAATATTTAAAAAAAAACTACAAAAACGAATCATATTTTAGCATCCTGGTCTGTTGGAGGTTTTGTAAAACTGAGGATTATATAAAACAGTTCAAAACCAGGACACTAAAAAATACCAATAACTATCTATCGATGTTTTATTTGCATCAATATCAGCCACAAAGAGGATTACTTTAAAAGGTAAAACTATCATTGGATTAATAGAAATGACTTTATTTTACAATTTTGAAGACCTTTCCTAAGAAAAAGAAATCTGATGTTATCTATTGTTATAGATCAGGCATGGAAATACTGTTGTACCTCCACAACATTTTCAATACTTCTAACTTATAAATTTTCATTAATAGATCACATAATTAAAACTCTAGTCTTTAGTATAGTCTATTTTTTAGTTTATAGTGTAGTCTATAATCTTGTCTATAATTAAGTCTATTCTAGTCCAAAGTCTAGTGTACAGTCTAGTCTATAGTCTAGTCTATAGCCTGATCTATAGTCTAGTCTATAGTCTGATCTATAGTCTAGTCTATAGTCTATTCTATAGTCTGACCTATGGTATAGTCTAGTCTATAGTCTAATCTATAGTCTAGTCTATAGTCTAATTTATAGTCTAATCTATAGTTTAGTCTATAGTTTAGTCTATAAACTATTCTATAGTCTAGTGTATAGTCTTGTCTATAGTCTAGTATACAGTCTAATCTAAAGTGTAGTCTACAGTCTAGTCTAGTCTATAGTCTAGTCTATAGTTTAGTCTATAGTCTAGTCTATAGCCTAGTCTATAGTCTAGTCTATAGTCTAGTCTATAGTCTAGTCTATAGTCTAGTCTATAGCCTAGTCTATAGTCTAGTCTATAGGCTAGTCTTTCGTCTAGTCTATAGGCTAGTCTTTAGTCTAGTCTATAACCTAGTCTATTGTCTAGTCTATAGTCTGATCTAAAGTGTAGTCTAGTCTATGCTAGTGTATAGTCTTGTCTAAAGTCTAATCTCAAGTGTAGTCTACAGTCTAGTCTATGCTAGTGTATAGGATAGTCTATTGTCTAGTCTATAGTCTAGTCTATAGTCTTGTCTATAGTCTAGTGTATTGTCTTGTCTATAGTCTAGTTTACAGTATAATCTAAAGTGTAGACTACAGTCTAGACTAGACTATAGTCTAGTCTATTTCTAGTATATAGTCTTGTTTATTGTCTAGTCTATAGTCCAGTCTATAGTCTAGTCTATAGTCTAGTCTATAGTCTAGTCTATAGTCTAGTCTATTGTCTAGTCTATAGTCTAGCCTATGGTCTAGCCTATGGTCTAGTCTATTGTCTAGTCTAAAGTCTAGTCTATAATATAGTGTATAGTCTAATATATCGTCTGGGTAAAATCTTGTCTATAGGATCGTCTTCAGTCTAGTCGAAAGCCTAGTCTATAGTTTCTCTAGCCTATAGTCTAGTTTATAGACTATCCAGTCTATAGTCTAGGCTAATATAGTCAATAGTTTTGTTTATAGCCTAGTCTATAGGCTAGTCTATAGTCTACTCTGTAGGCTAGTCTATAATATAGTCAATAGTCTTGTGTATAGTTGAGTTTATTGTCTAGCCTATAATTTCTGCAACCTATATTCCAGTTTATGGTATCTCCAGTTTATAGGCTAGTCCATAGTTTAGTCAAGTCAAGTCGATGGTGTAGTTAAGTCTATAATTTCGTCCATACTCTAGTCTATAGTCCATTCCATCGTGGTACAGTTTAAAGTTTATTAAAATTGAAATCTTCAATAAAAATCAAATATTCAATAAAATTCAAATTTTCAATAAAAAATTATTAAAATATAAAATTTTTCTTAAAAAAAAATTAAAAACAAAAATAAAATAAATTTTTTATTAAAATTAAAATTTAAAAAAAATTCACATTTGCAACAAAAAAAAAAATATTTTTTTTTTAAATTTAAATTTTTCTTAAAAATATTTTTTTCAGAAATTTAAATATTTTTTAAAAATTTTTGGAAAATAAAAAAATTTTAATATTATTTTTTTTAAGTAAAATGTGTATTTATGCTTTTCTTACTAAAATATCTAATTTGTAATAAAAATCTAAATACAGTTTTTCTTAAAATTTATTGTTTTATAAAAATTAAGTTTAACATAAAATTGAAAAAAAATTCTTATAAAATTTTAAAAAAGTGCTAACAAGTTATTTATTTTTCTTTAATTGCAGCTTTAAAATTACCACTGAAAAAGGAATAATATAACTCCCATCAAAACCACAACAGAATAAAGTTAAAACTTTGCAAAACCAAAAGTTAACGAAAAATCGGGCGCGTCTTCTAACGATCGATCTCATAAAATAGTGTTGAAATTACGGTCGGTACGCAGAACAAACAAGTATTTATTTTAAAATGTCGCCTTAATAATGCTCGAATTAATAAAACGGTTAAAAATTTAAAAATAATCAAGTGTTTTAAATAAAAAAGTAAGTATTTCTCTTAAAAAAAAGGTGTTTTTTCAACAAATTATATTAAAAAAAACCAAAAAAAAAGTAGTGTTTTCTAAAAAAGACAGTGGAAAAAACCAAAGACCCAGAAATAAACAACCAAACGTGTTAAGTGCTAAACAACAATTAAATCAAACACTTAAAAAAAAAGAAACAAGAAAAAATTTTAATATTGCTTTGCAAACGAAAAAAATAAAAACGTCCAACAACGACCAACAACACAGCACGAATAAAGAATCAACAAAAATGGCACAATCAAGAAAACAAACAATTCATGTGAAACCCATATTCAGATACAAAATACACACGTACACACCACAACAACACAGACACATACATACATACATAAATATGTATCTAGCAAAGCTACAACAAATACCATTTTTAACGTTTTGTAGTTTCACCAAGAGTTAAGCTACAACAGAAAAGCCACACAAATTCATTTACCAAACATATTCATACAAACATTAATGTAAAAATGTATAAATGTATGTACAATGTATGACAAAATAAAGGTGTACACATACCAACATACATACATACATTCATGGTGGTGATATTGATGATGAATAAAAAAGCAAAAGCTACAAAAATACATAAAATAATATTTTATTAGTTTTATACAAAGAAAAAAATTATGTGTACATTATTATTGTTAATAATGTAAAAAAGAGAATTATTAATAAAATATCAAAGCAACAACAAATACACAGTGACAGCTCCCCCATAATAGTACTTTGTATAAAATGAGGATACAAATAACAACAGCTAACACCAACAACAAACGACAAACCGGGAATATTAAATGATTTCCCTATATAAACTTAGGGAGAAACAAAAACAACAAAAGCAATAAAATCCCAATCATAAAAAATCAACACTTACTCCATTAAAACAAACAACTCTCAGATACACAAATACTCCTAAATACACCAGGCCAGTGTTGCTAATATTTTCACCATTTCCGGTGAAATTATATACCAGCCGTTAAGAACCGCTGCAACACGTCAAATTTAATGAAAATTTTGAAATTTACTAAATATTAAGACATTAAGATATGGCTATACACTGGACAATACACTACAAACTACTCTAAAGACTATACTATTAATTAGGCTAAACTATAGACCAAAATAAAGACTTGACTTTTGGGTAGACTATAGACTAGACTACAGAATAGACTATAGACTAGACTACAGAATAGACTATAGACTAGACTACAGACTTTACTACTGACAAGACTACGCAATAGACTATAGGATAGACTATAGGCTAGACTACAAACTAGACTATAGACTATACTGTAGGCTAGACTATAGACAAGACTATGGACGTGACTGTAGATCAGACTATAGATATAACTATAGAATATACTGTTGCCTTGATTATAGAATAGACTATAGCCTATACTACACTACGTAATAGACTGTAGACTATACAAAAGAATATACTATAGACTAGACTGTAGGCTAGACTATAGACTAGACTATGGACGTGACTGTAAATCAGACTATAGACATAAGTATGGAATATACTGTAGCCTTGACTATAGAATAGACTATAGCCTAGACTATAGACTAGACAAAAGAATATACTATAGACTAGACTATATAATTAATATACAGTAAAGACTAGGACGCAGAATAGGCTATAGACTATACTATAGAATATACTATAGACTATAGACTAAGCTAAAGGCTAGACTGCGGACAAGACTATATACTAGACTATATACTAGGCTATAGAATAGACTAAAAGCTAGACTAGACTGTAGAATATACTATAGACTAGACTATAGAAGAGACTATAGGCTAAACTTTAGTCTAGACTATAGACTAGACTAAAGACTAGACTATTTAATAGACTTTAGGCTGCAGTATAGACTAGACTATAGAATAGACTATACATTACGGAATAGACTTGACTATAGACTAGACTAAAGACTAAACTAAAGTCAATGCTTTAGACTAGACTAGACTCAAGAATATACTATGTAATAGACTATAAACTAGACTGAAGACTAAGCTAAAGCCCATGCTTAAGGCTAGACTGTAGACTAGACTATAGCTAGTCTATAGAATCTGAGTAGAATATAGACTAGACTATAGAATATACTATTGACTATACTCTAAAATAGGCTAGACTATATATTAGATTATATACTAGGCTGTATACGAAAATATAAACAATACTTAATACTAGACTGTAGATGAGAGTATAGACTACACTATAGACTATATTATAGAATTATTGATTAGACTGTGGGCTAAACTATGAACTAAACTGTAAACTAGATTTAGCCTATAATCTAGACTAGACTGTAGACTAGACTATAGGCTTGACTATGGACGAGAATATAGGCTATACTATAGACTTCACTTAAGACTTAACTGCAGACTTGACTAGACTACAGACTTGGTCAGGGATTAGACTATACTATTGAATGGAAAATAGAATCTATCATAGAATAGGTTATATACTAGACAATGCTAAAAATTGACTAAAGTATAATCCATAGACTATGGACTACACTTTAGATTAGACTAAACTGCTGACTAGACTAAAAAAGACTACAGAGCAAACGATATACTATAGATTGTACTATGGATTAGACAATAGCCTACACTACTACTGCCTTATTCATAAAAATTTATCAATGGTTTATAGAACAAATTAAAAATGAAAATTTCATTTATTTTTACCTATAAAAAAAAACTTTAGAATAAGATCGCTAGACTATATATACCATTGACTTAGACTAATCTTAAGTCTAAGCCATAGACTAGTCTGTAGATAAGACTATATATAGACTTGATTATAGATTAGAAATGTTAAAAATTTTAAATGTTCCCTTAACCACCTAAACAAATTTAATTTCCATTAAAAAAAAAAACGTCAGATACGAGGGAAAAACGTCAAAATGTTAACAGTGCACGCAACGAACAAAAAATAACCTCTCTCCTCGTTAGCTCAATCAATTGCTAGCTCACTCATTTACTCGCTTTTTCCGGAGATAAAGTTGAAAAACTACTTTGTTTTACACGAAAACGAAAGAGACCAACTTATATGTTTGATTAAAGTGTAAAAGAGATATAAAAACAATTGAGAGTAGTATAATCAAGAAAACTAAAAAAAAAGTATATGGAGGTTTGTTTGCATGCGTGTGTGTGTGTCCGCTGTAGTATCTGTGTAGTATTGTAGTTAATGACGGCAGAGGAAAGAAAAACATAACAAAACAACCTCACACCAATTCAAAACCCCATTCAGCACAGTAATCATCAAATAATATCAAACAGATGAAAAAAAACTAGCTAAACTACTTGCCACAGTTGATGTCGTTGTTGTAGCTATAGCTATTATTTGTTTTTTCTTTATTTTTTCATTTTACAAATTTTTGCAAGTGTAGTTTTGTCAGTGTGTTGTGTTTTCCCCCTCAGCTCTGTTGAACTCTCAAGCAGCACCCCAAAAAAATGAGTTCTTATAAACATTGGGCTTAAAGCAATGGGAATATATGAAAAATTTTATTATGTTTTGAAACTTTGAGTTGTCTGATGAAATAGGAAACTTATTATAAAGCCCAACATGCTGTGAAATTTTCGTTAGGATAGATAGGTTGTTTTTAAAAGGCATAACAAATTTGTATGGTTCAAATAGAGCTGCAAACAATAAGTCGTCGAATGACTTGCGATATAGGACTTTTAGGTTTGGGAAATAAAGAATCATCTTTGAAAAAAAGTGTTTGGAAATTGAACTTAAATATTCTACTATTAACACTTGGCGTAATCCTTACGAGAGCAGAACGAGATGTCTCCTCGAAGTGCGCAAGGATTAAAAGCTCAGCTTTACAAAATTGGACGTGCGGATTCAGAAGAACTTTGATCATATAGAGAGGTCAGTGAAACTCTGGAACACTTTCTTTTGACTTTATTAGACTTCCCAATAAAATCCAAATATCTTCGGATTCCGGATATAACGTTCCTTACGAACACTGATTGGAAAATTCTTAGCAATTACGAACCAAAAACATTTACCATGACAAGGAGCGCACAACAGGCGCTCCTCCTATCAACCTAACATAACATTTGGAGAATATAAAGAATATACTCCCTTTAATGGAAAAGGAATTTGGCTAACAATAGAAATTCGAAAAAGGGTTTCATAAAAGGAAGAGAAATCGGGAAAAACGTCTACTTGATACAGGCTTTTCGGACTCATGATCGAAACTGTCTTAATGATGTAGCGCAAAAAAGTCAAATCAAATTTATACAGAAAAACTGTTTTTTTTTCTCCTAGGAACCACAGAAGTCAAAAAAGAAAGAACCAAATGGTCACCGGGGTGTTCTTCACAAAATCAGGACGACATGCCTCCTCAAAATTAGCAAATATAGCGACACAGAATTAAGGTCATAGTTTCATGTACAAAATTGGACCTGCTGATTCAAACGAATGTAGATCATGTACAACAGGCCCACTAGTGATGTATATCTTCGAATTTGCATCTATATCCTTTTATGAACCTAACCTAACACTTGAAGAATTGAATTCGATGTGCTTTACGTGAGTACCTGTCGCGTAGTCCTATTCACGGTGGTACTTTTACAATCATTGGTTGTGTAAAATAAACATGTCACCACTGGCCCCTTGAGTATTTTAAACGCATATCGCAATTTTTGTACATTGACAAGCTTTTTGCTCCAGTACTTGAGCTGTCTATTCTCAGACCATTGCTGACCCGTTATTTAACTTCCGAGATGTAAAAAATCACTTCCGTTTACAACCGAGATGTAAAACATCACTTCCGTTTACGTTTCCGTATCCGGTAGACCGAATAACGAATCTATCAAATAAGTCCAGACATAGTTATTACTCTCAGGGACACACTTTGGTAATTCTGGTTTGAGCAGAGTTTACCCTGAACATACCTGGACAAGGATGGATAAATTAATGGTATCACTGTATAGGATACCTTTCATCCATCATCATTCAACACATGACACATTCATTAGGTATACGCGTGGGGTGAGCCCCGCATACCTCTACATCCATCCTGTATAATATACAGTTGACACCAACTCATTTTCAGTACCAGATTATGTGGTTCTCTGGTTAGACCCATGTCAAATCATACTAAGGACAAGCCGAGGAGTGAAGTGACATCACCAGTTTTTAGTCTCGGCAGACTAGAGATACTGGTAGCATCTCTATTCCAAGATGGCATAGAGATGCTATTAAACTGCCTTTAATGGAAAAAATGATATAAATTCGAATTCTAAGTCATGACCGAAATTATCAGAGAAACACTGGTTGGTTCTCTTAGGACCCAAGAAGTCACAAAATAATGAGCTTAATGATCATCAAGTGTTATCACTTTATTATGATCGTAGCTTACAAAATAATCCGAAGCTTTGAAACCCTATCAAGGGAGGATTTAATGAACTTTGATAACTTAATATGTTGCTGCAATTCCAACTATAAACATTTTAACATCACAACTCCGATCAGCATATAATGGATCAAACTGATCAATGAATTGTAATGCGCGAACTAAGTCATTATTTTATACTTTAACCCACTGTGCATGATTCAGGTATAGTCATACAAATCATACGTTTTTGTTAGGCTCTCGTTTTAGTTGTTGTTCGTTCAACAACAACAGATTTTAGCTGCTGCTGTTGTTTATAGAAGAAGAAGAAAAAAATCAATGTATGTAATATTGGTGTGTTTTTTTTTTTTTTTTTTATTTATCAGTCGGTCACGTATACACTATCGTTTTTAGCAAAAAAAAAAATAAGTATTTTTATTTAAAAAAAGTTTCTGCTGTAGTTTTGTAGCAAAAACCAAACCAACCATCTTTTGTTTATCTAATGACATTGCACTACACTACACAACTTTATTTTCATGACTTTACTGTGTATGTATGCTCTCATATACAAAAATAACTTTGGCCACCAACCCACCCCAACCAGTCAATCCGCCAGTCAAACTAACCGATAGACATACAGACAGACAAACGAAGAGTCATCCAACCAGCTATGTAGGGATACACACACATTTCTTCCATTACATTTTAACTAGTAATATTTGTAATTGAAGTAAGTAGTTTCAGGCTTAGCTGACAGCAGCAACTATAAACCAGATAAAACTTTGAGTGGAAGAAGCGCAAAAAAAGCAAATGTTTGCAGCTATATAAACATTGTGAAAATTTTAAGTAATAAAAAATATTTGAAAACCCTAGAAAAAAACTAGAAGTTTAAGCTAAAGATATAATGAAGTAGTAGTACACACTTTTGTAGTGTAGTTGAAGCCCATGTAAAAAATAAAAACTTCTAGACTACTTTGTTGCGCATTCCAAAATCATTCAAGCAAACCAATATGAATGTTCAACCATTCGGTAGTAGTTCTTCTTTATTATATTATATTCCTTTCCTCATACTTTTTGCCATATACGAGATTCTTCTTCTTTGTACTTTTATAGAAACTTCTTCTTTTTTTGCTTGTTCTTATTATAAACATTTTTCAATATATGTATGTATCTGTAGATATTTGTCTGTATATATATGTATATATTTATACCAGAAATGGTTATATATACATACATCCGTAGATTTAGATACAGAACGTATATCTTATAAATATCCAACATCTAACCATACACATATACATACATACTCGTTTAATTTCGTACTCTACGACATCGTTGTATATCAATTTAATGAATCCCCACAATAATAACGTTCATTTATTTTCACACACACAACAGAAAAAGACAGCAGCAGCAACTCAAAACCTTTCAAGTTCCAAGACTTCTTCTTCTTCTTCTTTATTTTGCTGTATTCATCTTAAATGTATTAAAAAAAAAGTAAATAAATGCAAAATTGTTGTTATTGCTGTTGGTAATGCTGTAAATATTACCATGACTCTCAAGCTAAAGAAAATCGTATATTTAATCTTTGACAATATAAAAAATTTATATTGTTTTTTTTTTATATATATATTATACTTAAAGAAAACCTTAAATGGGGTGGTTGAGAGTTTGCTCCTACCGGGCAAAATGTCAGTCAAGTCATTGTTTGTTGTATATATACATATATTTTTTCTTTAATATAAATTTCTTGAGTTTTTTTTGAAGGAAATTCTTGAGATTCTTTCATCTTTATATAAATGTGAGTAAAAATTTACCACTCTGGACACTTTTGGATATGAAGACAATGGAATAATATAATGAATATTATTAAAAAATAGAGGGGGCGTGTGGGGTTAACTTAAGTTTAATAAAATTGTATATTCTGTTATAAAGTATAACTAATGTATGTTTTTTTTTTATCCGTATTATAAGATTTAAAGTTTAAACGTAGTTTATCTTCTAAGTTCTTAAGTTAAATAGAATATTTAAGATGTTTACACGAAGTATCAGCTGATTTTATGTATCTGATAGATTAGTTCATAAGTTTAAACTATCTTATTCTAAGATTATTAGAAATTTAACTCGAACTGGGCACTATCTACATTGCACAATAACCGGGACAAAAAAGTGTAAAACTTAGCTCTGTGTACCGTTTCGTGTTAACAGAGTGCATAGTTCTCAGCTTAAAATCCAGGTTAAATTTAAAGTCACCCGGATAACAAGCTCAACTAGATGGGATTTTAGATCATTAAGCTAACATGTCTTGAAGGAATGCAATGTTATAGAATATGATGAAAAGGAAATCGGGTTAATTGAACATTGTATTGTGCATCAAAATCAGCGAAACGCAATGAGCCCTCACATGAGCAACCTAGTACTTTATCTTTCACTTGGTCGTATGCTCACATATGTATGAAAAAACAAATAAAAGCAGTCACACAACTTTCTTTTTATTCTCTGCCTTTTGCTGATCAAAATAAGACAAAAATAATTCCGAATCTCATAACTTATAAACCCGAGATTTGCGCAAAATTAACATTTAATAAGCTTAAGGAAAAGTGGATCAAAATACAAATCTGAGAGACAATTTTGAAAGATATACGTGAAGAATACGGAAAATACATTCTATTAAATTGTATCTAAGTACTTTAAAGTCAAGAGGTTTTGTCATGATATTGCCATTGCATTCTATTAAAATACCATAATAACTGCCGATAAAACTCTAATTATCCCGTTAACAATGCGTTCTCTATATATTTCCTAATGCAGATTAGTTGATAATTCTTATTGTGACATAAAGTTGTACCAACATAAAGTAAAATACTTCGAAGTTGTGAAAAATATGTAGACAGAAGTGTGGTTTCATACAAACTAAAATAAGCCATTTTTACAGCTCCTCATGCTAATGATGTTATGGTACAATATCTAGGTTGCCTAGTTTCTGGAATAGTCACAAGTTACAAAGTTTTAAGGAAATACTATTGGATTGTGGGTCAGGGTTCACTATTACAAGCTTAAGAATATATAAAATGTTCTAGTTCTGCTATAGCCTTAATTCTTGACTTTTAAAAGGATCGGTATGATCAGAAGCTCATTAAATCGAATTATCTATCCACATAACAGTTACTTTTAAAGTTGTTTCTATGAGATTGCTTGGAACTGCAAGATTTGCACTGATTCAATAAAGAATCACTGTCGAATTCAATTGGAGTTATAACGATCATAATAGTCAAAAGATCTGTCAAATTATGGATGAAAGATTCTGCATGTGATTATCTTTGGTTTGGAATAATTGATAAGTTTAATTTACTCTTAAGATTTTAGGAATATCTTAGATATACTTAAGAAAGTTTGGACAAGTATTCTTTAAGATCTTTCATTGACATATAGTCAAATCACAATCGTATTGAAGATTATAAAAGATTGATTCTCCAATTCAATTGGAGTTGTAACAACTACCGATCATAATATCCAAAAGATCTGTTAAATTATGGATGGAGGATTCTGCATGTTATTACCTTTGATTGGAGTAATTGACAAGTTAAATTTACTCCTAAGATTGGAGGAGTATCTCAGATATACTTTGGACAAGTATTCATTAAGATCTTTCTTAGATTGATAGTCAAATCACGATAGTGTTGCAGATCATACAAGATTGATGTGAACATATAATTAGGTAGCAGTTTAATGTAAAATGTATGAAATATGTAGAAACTAAAAGGAACTGATTCTTAGGTACGCTAGCAGATCGTAGCTATTAAGTTTGTATTATGTTTAAGATTGAGAAACCATATCCTCGAAATACTCCCTTAATTTTGACAGTTTTGGAAGCATTTAAGGTCATAAATTTTGAGGCTGATAAGGCCTCTCATCGATGTCGATAAGATATTCCTGAAGATTGATGAAATCGTCTTAGATGCTTCCTACTCAAACTCCATTGTGGACACTCGTCAACGCTAGTATCAAAAGAGAATATTAGACTCAGATTTGATATCTCTCAGACATAATCTAACGCAAAATAATCAAATTTTTCAATGTTATGATCAGATACTAAACTAAAAGTTGTAATGGAGATATACGTTATGCCTCTTTAAGTTGGTTTAAAACATATTTATTAATTGTAATGATAAAGTTGTAAGTTGAACAAAATTTGCTTTAAGAAAATTCACTTTTTTAAATTAAGAACAAAATAAAGAGATATAATAGAAATTTTCCTTCATTGCTGCTATTACAAAACCAAAAAAAAAGAAAACGTTGTCAACTTGTAAACAGCAGTCGTATGACTGAAAACTAATTTTCGCTTGAAGTGCAAAGAAACCTTTTGAATGTGAACTCAGAGTGAAAAAAACAAGAAGAAACACTAAATTTACAAAAAAAAAACAGACTCCCTCCGACGATGAGGTTGATGATGATAAAAAAGTAGAAAATAATACAGAACAAAATAAATACAACTGAAAAAGACGCACCTAGTTATTGAAAAAAAAACTAAACCAAACAGCCATTAAACTACAAGATACAAAATAAATTGTAGCTTGTGTAATATTAAGAACTACAATAATGTAGCATAAACAGACAGACATAGAGGAGAGCAATAACACAACCATAGAAATGCGAAAAACAAACACCTTTATACAACAACTACAATAATACAAGAATATGAATTGAGCAAAAAAAAAAAACAAAATAAACATCCATGAAAAACAGTTTGTTTATGGGAGCGACAGAGAAAGAGTAGTAAACGAAGAGTAAGACGAAGAATAGTATGTTTGTTGTTGTCTAGAGTTTGCGCATTGCTAAAAACTACAAACAAAAAATCCATTTGTGTTTATTTTGCAAAGATACTAGTTGTTTTTGTTTTTCTTTTGTATTATATTGTTGTTGCTTTTATTATCGACTTTCATCAAAGTAAAACTACAATTTTTCCTTTACAATGCTAGTAATGTTTTCAAGTATTTTTGCAAATGTGTGTGTGTGTGTGGATTTTATTGTTGTCGTCTTTTTTTTTGTAGTTAAATGAATTTTTATATAACGTTAACGTCGCTTGTTTTTGTTGTTATTCTTTTTAACTACCAGCCTAAACGTGCTAACTGCCTTTCGAATCGATAATTTTATTTTCTCGTCCATGTGCGAGGAGAGAGAGAGAGAAACCTTAAGAATTTTACTGAATGGGAAAGATTTTTGTTATAATGAAAACCCCCCCCCCAGATATCAAACATAAAGCAAAGCTTTTTGTAGAGTAATAATTATCGATTTAAAACTGAGGTTCAGTATATTCGCTAAAAAACATGATAATGTTCGATCTTTAAGACCAAACTTACTTACTAATTCTCAATTATCTTGAGAAATTCTAGAACCCTACAATGTATTAACTAATTCCCATGATTTGTACAGGAACGGCTCCATCGTTTTACCATCACGGATTCTAAATTCAGTAACACTTTAAGTGATCCTTACTTCTCCCAAGAAGATGTTACTCTACAGCCCTTTGATTGTAAAAATTATTGCTGCTACAACAACAACGTACTAACAGAACGAATTTCGTTTTCACAAAACATCATCCATATTCCACATAATCTCTTTTGGTCCTTCTTGACATGCATTGCGGAAGAATCAAGTCATTTGATCTTAAAGGAGGAGTGATGCTCCGGTCACTTCCAAGGAGGAATTGTACGATTTTCAAAAATCAAATTCTTCACAATGACCTTATTATAGAATGAAACATTTCGTCTTGTAAAGTCTTTTAAAAATAGACTTTTTTATTGTACCTTGTACGATCGGATGCTTTAGAGGATTTAATCTACTTACGTAAAAGTTACTGAATTTCTTTTCAAGAAGAAGAACCTCTGCTAGACACTATCGATATACCTTAAAGACTCTGCAGAAAGTTTATAAAAGTATTGTAGTAGTTCCTTTTTTAACAGTCCAACCCTGGGATGACCTTCGTTCCCTCATGTAGAAGAAGTTCTGAGGTTTCTGTTTGTTTTGAAATATCGATAAGTTCAATGTTCTCCTAAAATTCAAGGAGTACCTTAAAGACTCTGCAGAAAGTTTAAGAAAGTATTCGTTAAGACCTTTCTTTGGCAGTCAAACCATGGGAGAACCTTCATTCCCTCATGTAGAAGCAGCATTGTGGTTATTTGCCTACAAACTTGAAATATTTTTTCACTTTGTGTCACTTAGTGAAGCAGATCACACTGGAGCAGCCGAAACTTCGAATATTTTTTCACTGGGAGTCACTTAGCGATTCTGATCACACTGGTGCAGCTCAATTAATCGACCATTTGTTTGTAATAACCGAACAATTCCCGTTCAATTCTGTGTTTATTATGTTATCGAGCAGATCTGATGTCAAAATTAAATGCCCTAAAACAGGAGACACTGGATTAGCATTCTGGACCACTGACAGAGCAATTGTTTTGATTTCTTTTTTTGACCATGATATTCAAGTTGGAATCAGTGCCATGAAGTTTGTCAACAAATTATGTGTCCATTAAGGGATCGAAAAAGTCCAATGTCTCCCACTGTGTCCGGGACTAAGATTTCGATCGATATCGAATGCCTTAGTTTGGACCCTGTTATGAATTCTAGTTTTTTCACTTGGAAAATTATATTACGATTTGGATATTGTTTATAAAAATTATAGCCTGGAAGTATAAGCTGCTGCTGCTTCTTCTTCTTCTTCCACACAATATATAGTTTTATTTAAATGGGTGTGAGTGTGTTTATGTTTTTCTTAGCCCGACTATATCAAGGCGCAATGTGTATAACAGAAATCTTTTTAAAAAAATATATACACAACAAATAAACAAACACACAACGAAGAATTATAAAAGAAACTTTACAACAATAACCTCTTAAAATAATAACAACAACAACGTCTTTGTAGTCGTCATCGTCTTCATCATCGCCATCAAAAAAAAAAAAAAAAAAACAGCAAAAACAACAATATCATCATCGTGGTCGTCAACATTACCAGCAAACATACGCACATACAATCTACATATGGATGGCCCAACTTTAATAACAACTTGTCATTTCCTTTCCTTTTTACTCTTATTTCATGAAGAACTTTGTTTTTTTTTTTCTTCTACTTACTCTGTGTTGTGTTCTCTCTTTCTCGCCTTTTTACTAACTGAAATAATAAACATTGAATATACACACAAACTCACATGCTCGTGTGTACTGATATACCAGTCATACTGTAAAAAGAAGAAGCAGTGTTAGTTGTAGAGAAGAAGCAGAGAGAGAAGAAGAAAAAAACCCAACAATTATTATAAAAACAGCAAATTAGCAACGTTGTCAAATTTCACTAGTGAAAAACATACACACACACGAAATGAGAGAAGAAAAAAAAATAAATAAAGACAACAACAAAAAAACATTTGCCTTCTCTAGCAGCAAATTGTACATACAAATATACCAATGTACTTTTATATAAAAAAAGCTGTGTTGTCAAATTTCATATTACGTTTTTAAGAAGAATTTTTTTCATATCTACATATGGTTGTGTGTTGCTGCTGCTTTTAATGCAGCAGCAGCAGAGACTGCTAACTAATATTGTATGTTGTTGTGGTTGTTGTCGTTTGGCTGACTAAATGTGTTGTGTATGAATGTATGTTTGTTTGTATAATTTTGGTGTTGTTTGAGTAGTAGCAGCGTTAAGGAAAAAAATACACGTCGTTTTTGTTTTGTTAGACTACTCTGTTTTTGTTGTTGCTTTTTTAAGTTTGTATGTATTTTTATTGTATTATTGTTTTTTTTGTATATTTAACCATAAATGTGTAGTTTGAACTCAAATGGTTTTAATACAGCTTTGCTAGATCTGCTGCTGCCGCCAACATCTCTGATTGTTAAGTAGTGTTGTTGTTGATGGTATGATTTTTTTAAATTGTTGTTGTTGTTGCTATAGTTGTCGTTATTTAGCTGTGTGATATTTTTGGTTAGCACCACCATCATCATTTACTACCATTGTACCTTCTTTATCCTCATTACCTTCAGTCACCACCAAAGTTTAACTTAACGTTAGCCACAGCAGCAGCAGCAGTAAAAGAAGTAGAAGCAGCATGGTTGGTTCTTTTTAGGTTTTTTTTTAAGCATGTCATGCCATCATAAGAAATCCAGCAAAATTATATTTTGCAAAATCTATCCAAATGTCTTAAGTTTGCTTGGGTTTTATTACCGCTGCTGTTGCTGCTGCTGTTGGTGGTGGTGGTTGACAATAATGACAAATAAGAATTTTGCAGACCAAGAATATATAAACTTAAGAACTGGTTATTATGGATTTATTTATTCTATTAAAAAAATAAATAATTCAAAATTTATTAAAAAATTTAAAAAGAATAGCTCTAATTCTTTTATAAATCGTAATAAGAAATTTTTAAAAATTTTAAAAATGGAGGAATTTTAACCGATCTAATAACTAAAATTTGAGTTCAAATTAAGAAATTTAAAGGTTTTAGAACTTGAATTTAAATAAAAAACTGAATTAAGATCGAATATTTAATTAAGTATTCATATTTGTAAGAAATTTATAGGGTCCACACTATAGAAAAGATTATGAACTATAATATTGACAAACAATATACCAAATCGAGCATATAGGCCGGACAGTGGGTTGAACCACGAAAATCCTGTGGGGTGATCCTGATGAGAGCAAGATAAAAAATCACCTCAAAATGAGCAAGTCTGAAGTTAGTATGATAGTACCTACGTATTCTGAGTGGACACACAGGATTACGAACACATTTATGCAAAATTGGACGAGCGGATTCAGACGTATGTAGAGCATGTGGAGAGGACAGTGAAACTCTAGAGCAAATTCTTTGTCACTGCCATTCATTCGTCGAAGTTAGTTCCAAATTATCGTGGAAGTGATGTTATTCCGGAAATAACATTCCTGACTAACACTGATTGGAAGATTCTTAGGAATTACGTTCAGGAAACTGAGTTTCTGAACACTGAAAAAACTTAATTTTTTTGCCATGATAAGGAGCGCACAACAGGCCCGATTGTGGCCCAGTTGTATTTCTTCGGATTTGATGTAGTATAAATCCTCCTATTAACCTAACCTATCGGCCGGATTAAAGATCATTATAAAGATTTGACTTTAAACTGGTTTATTCATAGACACATCGGACTTTAAACTAGATTATTGAGAAGATTATAGACCAAACTATGTATATAGCATATCAAACTATAAAGAAGGATCTAGGCCCTCAAACTCTACTATTGATTAGACAAGATATTGAAGCAAATACTTTGGTATAGACTGGACTGCATTATAGAGCAAATTGTAGATTAAAGTCGATACTATAGCATGGATCCGCGCCTGAATTATAGTTTATATTATTGATTAGACAATAGAACAGATTGCAGATCTACAAAGTATATACATACTAAACTATAGACTGGGTTTTACCATAATATGCAAGATTAGATTGTAATTTCCCTATTCCCCCCCTCAATAGTATAGCATATAGCCTTTGCTATATGCTATATTATTGATCATACAATATTACAGATTTGAGACCTGAATATAGACCCAACTAGGTATAAACTTACTAAATTATAGACTGGGTTATACCACAATATGCAAGATTGAATTGTAGGTCAAAGAATAGACTAAACTTTGAACTCACGATCAGATAATTAAGATTTCAATGCTATTTTTGATCAAAAATCGGATTTTCTTTTACGTATATATTATACAGATCACAGTACTATAGGCAACATTATACAATATTGGACTTTAGGTCAGACTATAGGCTAAGATTCGAACTGTAGACTATGTATATATCATACTATATAGTGGCCTATAAAACTGATTACAGACTAAACCAAATTTTGAACAAGTTTATAAATTTTGACAAAGTTATACACTTGTGATCAGACTTAAGATTATATCATGGACTGGAATGTCGAACAGACTATAAACTGGATTATAAAGTGATATATACATATAGACTGATATATGGTCCCTCTAGAAAGAGTTCAAATTAAAACAAAATCAATAAAATTAATAAACATTTCTCATACTTTTGGGTACCGTATTTTGAATCTTGATTTAATAGAAACACGTGCCTATATTCGTTCTTTATTCTTTTAAAGTCAAAGGTTAGATTTTAAAAAATTACACCATATGATCACGAACAGATCTCAATCGAATTCAAAGTATTATGAGAAGGGAAATGCAAACCCATAATACAGCATCTTATGATTCATAAGAGATCTGTTAATTCTGGTTATAATATGAGGTCCATAAGATACGCTTAGTTATAAATCCTTATTATCAAATTCTTAAATTTTTTAATAAAATTTTGAAAATAATATAATCAAACACTAATTTTTCTCCTTTTCTCGTTCTTCTCTTTCTAGATAACCACGGGTATTACAAAAAAGAAAATAAATATAAAATATTAAAGTGAAAAATATAAATCTATTAAATTATATTTAAAAAAAAAGAAAATAAAATTTCAAAAATCTCCCCAAAAAGAAAATATCAAAAACCAATGAAAATATTTGTAAAAAAATATAAAAATATATTTTAAAAAAATCAAAAATCAAATATGAAAAAACAAAATATCGCTAAATATTGACGATTTTTTTGTTTTTTCACAACGTTATATTTTTGAATGGGTTTGGAGTGCGCCCATTTGAAAAAAATCCAAAAAAATTCGCCTCCATGAAGTTTCATAAACAAAAATGGTACGAGAGACCAACAACGTTTGTTTTGGACAAATAGCCCAAGAAACACAAGTTGTTGTACGTGAGGATAATAAAAGAGATCATTTAAAACGGTGAGTTTAAGAGTTTTGAAATTTTATTAAAATAAAATAAAATAGAATAAAATAGAATAGAATTTTATTATTTTTTTTTAATTTTATCCTTTTAATTTTTTTCAACAATAAATTACATAGTAATTGGAAAAATATATAAATTACCCCCAAAAAAATCAATTTCACACTTCAGTGAATTTAAGAAATCATTCAAAATCCATTGTGCCGTAAATAAATTTTAGAAAGAGTATTAAATTTTATGTTTATTTATTTGCTTTACTTTTTGAATGTTTTTGGGCTCTAAGATGAAGAGGTTTTCTTTTTTTAATGCCCTTTACTTGTTTTCAGTTTTTATTTAAATTAGAAGAGATTTTTTTTAATCAAAGCTGGGCTATAGACCAGAATATAGATTTGACTATAGACTGGGCTATAGACTGGAGTATAAACTGCACAATAGAATGATCACTAGGCCAGACTATATAAACTATACGTCAGATTAGAGGCTGGACTATAGATTGGACGACGGTGTGAAGATAAATATGTCGAATATATACGTTCCACACCTCTGTTAAATACATTCCACTTGCTGTTAAAATACGTTCCACACATTCCACACGTTAAATTTAATGAGTATTTAAAGAGACGTGGAAAACGTCAAAAAAAGCTTTGGTGCAACTCACATGTATATCAACAGGGCTGGTTTGTTCTAATTTTGATGTTTATTTATAACCGTCAGATTCCCATTTAGATTAAATAAGACATTTCACTAAATCCATGAGTCGAAATTTACTTGCAAAGACAATAACATTTTCCCTACATTGCAATACTTTGTCTTGTAAAATAAGCTGTGATTTATTTTACGAAAATATGTTGTATATCATATGTAAACATTAAGAAAACATTTTATAAACATGATATATAAAAGAATGGGTTCATATGATTTTTATACAATTCTATAGCAACTCGTCTACAAATGGAAAATAAATGAAATTTTACATAAATTGACATAAAATTTTGAATGGATTCAGAAAGATTTTAAAGCGATAACTTATTCTTATTACTTAACTCTTTTAAACTTTGCACTATTACTTCAACCTTCCTTTAAAATGGTTCCATATCATCATCATTAGCAACGATGAACAACATCATCTTTTTAATTTTTTTTCAAGAAAATCTTTTAAACAATTCAACAACGTTTTCATTGTTTTTCTTTAGTATTTATTATTGTTGTTCTTCTTTTTTTGCTGGCGGTTTTTGTATAATTCTGCTTTTGTCTATAAATATAACTGTGCTTGTGCTCGGTGTACAACCATTGAATGGTGGCCAATAGACATACATTTTTATTATTATATAAATATATAAATTTTCTACAATATTTTATAGCTTTACTGTCTGAATGACTACTACTACCAATACCAACATCCATCACTACCACTACATTTCAATATGCGTGTATGTATATTAAGGTGATTTTTTTTTCTATTTTTCGTAATATTTGTTTTGATATGTATTTCAAGATGGTTCCTTATTTAGAAATACATACTTTTAAGTATAATTTTGTTCTGAGGTCCTAAAGGGGTTAATGTTTTTATTTATTGTATCTTAATTTTTATAACAATTTAACAAATTAAGATATAAGATGCTTTCACAAGAAAGTCTTTGTGTCTTAAGCTTATGCGCTGGATGTATGCAGTGGTCATGAGATCTATTGTGATCTATAACTAAAAAGTACCTTTGCGTTTGTGGTACACAAGATTCACGAGATCTTCCAAATAAATAAGGAAAATTTTAAGAGATATCAGATCTAAAGGTCGCTATAGAGCCTGTACTCCTTTACATGGAAAATGTTTGTGGAAAAGTGCTATTTGGTGCTCTCAGAAATTATAATCTATCGTAATTTCTACAAAATTCTTATAAGTGTTTCTGATCGATGTTATATCTAGAATAATATCGCTTTCAAAATAATTGTTATAGAATTTCTTTATTTTCTTCCCACGTTTTTCACTCCTTCGTTCTGTTTTGTATATGTTTCCATTCAGTATTTCTAGCAGGGTCGTTTCATATGATATCTATGGCTCTATCAAGTGATCGGTTTCGTCATCAGTTTTGGTTAACGTTCCCTCATATGAAATACATATATTCGGTTTATTGCTGAAGAGCAGGTTTCTCATCCACCCCTAAAGGCATTTTTTTAAATAAGTTATTACTGACTCAATGTCTTTGTTGAAGCCTTTTATAGATACTTTTATCATTATCCAACTGTAGTCAATGACGACGCGCTTGCATAAAGGCCACTTTAAATTATTGACAGCACAATATATCTGCAATTCCATTAAAAAACGCCTAATATCGGCTTCGTAGTGGCTAGAAAGAAGCGCTTCCGCTATTGGTACCGATATACCTTTACGGTTTTTGCATCCTGCATGGAGGAGTAAAGTATATAAAAATACTCGCTTAGATTTCATATCGAACTTTTGTACAATTCCTCCAGTGGCATCGAAGAAAAGTGTACCTCGACTTAATTTTAACAAAAAGGGCTGTAATAATAAAATCTGGTCCTTCGAATAGAGGTATACTTCTTGTGGGCTTGAGACTTTTTTAATAAATGAACTCCAATTCTTTTCATTTTTCATTAAATACAAATCAATTAAATGATCTTTATGACGAGAAAATCTTTGCAAGACTTCGGACTTCATTTTTCTCGAAACTTCGTTAGAGAAAAATTCATCCCTGTTTCCCACTTTATATAATTCTTTTGATATTCGCGCCAGTTTTTTGTTCCTGTATGTAGACGCAAATTCATTTTTTAGGTCTTCTTTTGCAATTTTTCTGCGTACAGCCCGAATTTGTTGATGTTTTATGTTGTTAGACGAATGCACAATATTATTTTTAGTAGTAAAAACATTTACTGATATTATAGCTTCTCGCAAACAAATTTTAAACATATATTTACGGCATTGCACATGAAAGCATTTTCCATATAATCTTATTATGCTTTTATCTTTATTGAATCCATGGCTAGTGAAAATGATTGGACAAACATTATTTAATTTTTTATAATTTTGACGTACTAAGTCTTGTATGTATTTAGTAAATTCTTTAAGATTTTTAATTTCGTTTTCATTAAAAAAATATTCTTCTAAAAATAATTTTTCTTGACTTTTTAAATGAAATTTTATTAAAAATTTATAAACTGATTTTTTTGATTTTGTATTTAAGGGGTTAGTATTTAAATCTATTGTATTTTCATTATTTATTTCAGATAGTATAACATTTTGTGTCGGATTTTTTGGTATAATTATTTTATTTCGTATTATACTATATTCCTTAATTTTTGTACTATCCTCTGAAATATCTATGTCCGATAGCTTTGTTGAAGATAATAAATTGGTTGTTGTATCTAATTGCGATAAATTAGTAGTATTACAATCAGAATCAAACGAATCTACAGGTATTTTATAAGGAACACTATTTTGTATGAACTTAAATGAAATTTCATTATTTTTAAGAACTTCTATGTGATATATACTTTGAACATTATTGGACAATATATCTAAACATGTGTCGGCATTAGTTTCATTTGCTTCTATTGTACTGAATTCTTTTATAAATTTATCAGAACTTTCCAAAATATCTTCACATTTTTCCTGGTCTTCATTACACATTTCCAGGTCTTTCAAAGTGCAGTATTCATGGACAGACTTTTTATGAAATTTATCAGAACTGATTACAATTGAACTTTCAAAAATATCTTTGCATTCTTCCTGGTCTTTTACTACACAGTATTCATGGACAGATTTTTTAACAAAATTATCGGAACTGACAGATATTGAAATTTCTGAAATATCTTTGCGTTCTTTCTGGTCTTCTTTACACTCTTCCTGGTCTTTTACTATACAGCATTCATGGACAGACATTTTATCAAACTTATCAAAACTGACTGATATTGAACTTTCCAAAACATCTTTATATTCTTCTTGATCTTCTTTACATTCTTCTTGGTTTTCTTTACTCTCTTCCTGGTCTTCATGGGCAGACATTTTATCAAAATTATCTGTACTGTTGGAAAATTTAATTTTTAAAATATTCAAAACATCCTCATATAGCAAAGAATAGCCCTTTAAATTGCACCATTTTTTAAAATCTTCCAAGACATTTTTACTCTTTTCAGGCTGTAAATGCTACGAAAAACAAGATACATATTTATGGAGTGCTAATATTAAAATTCTATTTAAATAAATATAAAAATGCTATTTAATTTTTAAAAGTAAATATAAAGTAATAAATATTCTAATAAGCCTATTGTCATTAATACTAAATGAAAGAGGAGGAGTTATATATTTTATATATTATTTTAAAATCCGATTAAAATCGGATAAATAGTTTAGAAAATTTACGATGTCAAATTTAATGCTTGTTGAAAAAATCCTAAAAATATGAAGGTTGAACCTCAATAAAATCTGAACCGTAACGAATTTATAAATTTTGGAGAACTATAAATTCCGTATTTTTTTAAAACAAAAAACAAGTAGGAAAGTATAGTCGGGCATGGCCGACCATACAATACCCTACACCATGAGTATATTTTTAAAATTTTTATATTTTTTTAAAGAAACTTTTACGTTGAATATTACATAATTTCAAAATATTTAAACAATTTATTGAAAAAAAAAAAAAAAACTAAAATTTCTAAATGAGGATTACATAGGTCAAATATGAGCCGATCCTCGGTAAATTTGGGAAAGGATATATTTTTAAATAACAGTTACTTTTGTTGAGTTTCATTGCAATACAAATGGTTACAAGTCAATTTTAGACGTTTAAGACATTTTTTGAAGGGGGGTTTGTATGGGGGCTAGGTCAAATAAGGTCCGATCCTTACGAAAATCTGCAGTGTCAGTTATACTTATATAGAACTTATTTGTGCAAATTTTCAGAGAGATAATAGAATATTTGACGTAATTATGGCATAAAAAGTTCAAATCAGGAAGTACGGTTGTATGGGGGCTAGGTGAAATAATGGACCGATTTCAACTTCGTCCCTGTGCCAAAAAACATGCTTGGTCCAAATTTCATCAAATTATCTTGAAAATTGCAAGGTACAACCTTGCGCACAAGGTTTACATGGACAGCCGGACAGACGGACGGACATGTCTTAATCGACTCAAAAAATGATTCTGAATCGATCGAATATTTTTGTATGTTACAAACATCAGCACAAACGTATAATACCCTCCCCACTATAGTGATGTAGGGTATAATTATTAGAAGTTGATACGAATGAAAGGAGTATTTAAGACCCACCCTAATGTACATGCAAGAATACATACAATATTGTTGTTATTTCTTGCTTAACAATTAAAAAATTAATAAACACAAGGTGAATGGTATATAAGATTCGGCATAACCGAATATAGCACTCGTTATTGTTTAATACTAGGGTGATCTACTCGGATTTTAGAATACGCTAGGATTACATAGTTCCTAATGTTGAAATAATGTAAATCAGGCGACTAGATCTAAAATTATAATATTTTAAACTGTTAAAAATCAGTTCGGACCATGTTGACCGATTTTTTTCAAATGTCAACTATATGAACTATTCGAAAACCGGTTTTTGGAAAATGTCGAATAATTGGTCACCCTATTTCATACCCAATTTATTTATTGTTCTGTCCGTCTGTGTGGTTAAAATCAATTTCCTGAAGATCCCAGATATCCTCGGAATCTAAATCTTCAATATTAATGTCAGACATGCTTTCGAGAAGTTTAAATCAGCAAAATATGTTCATAAATAACGCAGATATGAGCAAAAATCCAAGACAACCTTTGAAAATTTTATCAAAAAAGAGAATGTTAGTGCACGCTTTGTTTTGCGTATATACATACAGTCATTATTATAGCTATAGCAAAACAAACAACAACGCTAAACGCAATAAACACACAAAAAACAAATACACATGGCAGTAAAACCAACAGACATCCAAACATATGAAACGAAATACTCAATGATAAGCAGTGTTGTTGTTGTTGTTGCTTATATCAAAGCATGAAAAAAATTTTCTTTTTTATGAAATTTTTAGAGGTTGTCTCGGATTTTTGCTCATATCTCCGGTATTTATGGACCGATTTTGCTGATCTTTCCGAAAGCATGTCTAACAGATTTATTGAAGATTTGGATCTCGCCAATATCTGGGTCCTCTAAAAACTGATTTTATTTATACCTAATTTGTTGAATAAATTTCAGAGGTAGTATTAGATTTTTTCTCGTATCTCAGTTATGTTTTTGTACCGACTTTGTTGATTTTCAATAGGAAACTTCTCGAAAGCATGTCTGACAGCTTTCTTCAGAAAATTGATTTCAATAGGCAGGCGGACGGACATAGCTTAATAGACTTCGCTATCTATAAGGTTTCAGAATATATGTATATAAATATATACTTCATACGATCGAAAAATTATATTGTAGAAACTACAAACGGAATTACAATCTTATACCCTTTTCACGAAGGTGAAGGGTATAAAAATCTGACATTAATGCAAGGGCTTATTACAGTAACTCGGTATGCCACAAAATAAAAATATTGAGAACAACAATTTTAAATTTAGTATATGATATTTCTAAAAGCTGCACATAAAATTAGTCTTCCATATCGAGTGGCTTAACTTGTTACTGCAACAAGCTTTTCAATTGTCTAAGAAGATCTATCGTACAATTATAAAATCGCAACATTTATTACTTACGATTGATTTTATAATGTCACATATCCTTTTTTTATTCCTTAAATTACAGCCAATTCTTTTAACCAAATATGTGGTGCCTTCGGTTTTTTTAAGTTTATTTATGAAATCAAAAAACTGATCAAAAAGACCATTTTCGGTGTTAAGGCACTTAAACAACTCTTTGGAAAATTTAATATTATAATTTTGATTTGAATAAAATACTTTAACTAAATAAATAAATAACTCTTTAACCATTTTTTTTTCACAGATATTCACTCCAATAACTAATATTCTGAAATGAAGCTCTGAACTAAAATTCTTCTTATACAATACCCATTAACTTCTAGCGTGTCTTTGCAAAGTAACTAAAAATTACTGTAAAAGAAAAAAAAAAAACAAAAAAATGTTTCCCAAAAAATTACAACACTTGTATAGGATGTGCGGTTTCATACAAAACAGTGGTACGCAAAGAGCTATGTTAAAGACATTTTTGCACTCTTAATTTCATACGTACAGTTTTATGACCAGTGTTGCCTCTTTGGTTATTTTTAACCAAAATTGGTTATTTTTATTTTGCATGTGTACATGTGAATTAATTTTTCGTTTTGGTTATTTTTTGCAAACAATTGAACTAAATGCTGTTTGCTTTTATTCCAAAAATAAAATAAAAAAATTCGTGAGAAGGGTATATATAATTTTGTCATTCCGTTTGTAATTTCTATAATATAATTTTCCGACCCTATAAAGTATATATATTCTGGATCCTAATAGATAGCGGAGTCGATTAAACCCTGTCTGTCTGTCCGTCTATCTGTTGAAATCAGTTTTCAGAGGTCCCCAGATATCGGCGAGATCCGAATCTTCAATAATTCAGTTAGACATGCTTTCGAGAAGGTCGCTATTTAAAATCAGCAAAATCGGTCTATAAATAACGGAGATATGAGCAAAAATTCGAGACAACCTCTGAAAATTTTATCAAAAAAGCCACATTTTTTTCATGCTTTGTTAAAAAGCAACAACAACACTGCCCAGCAGTTCGACGGGACAGTACCGAACTGACCACTTAACCTACCACTTGTGGTGGCCCCTAGCCACCTGACTACCCAGGTGATCGACCATTTTAACATGGGCTTGTCCTACGAGGAAGTCAATCGTCACTCTACACCCTACAAAGAGACAGTAAAGAGACGATTGCCTCCGCTCTCGCTTACAAAGGGGACACTAAAGTGACGACTGTCTTCATTCTCGATTAAAAAGAGTTTTTTTGTGACGAAAGGCCAAAAAAATACGAAGTCAGCCAGGTGGTAAGATATTAATTGAACTAAAATTTAAACATTTCAAGTGTCTACTCTCTAGAATACTATGGGACAATAATGTGACGATTAACCCAAAAGATATAAATTTGAGTCAACCAGATGGTGCCATATTAGTAGAAAGTAATAATCATTTATCCAAAAGATGGGTAAAATAACTACTTTCGGAAGTACAACAAAAAAAACTACTTTTAAGAGTATAATCTAAGTAACCTAACTTGAGGATAGTAAAGAGACGACTGTCTCCGCTCCCGCTTACAAAGAGGACACTAAAGTGACGACTGTCTTCCGAAATGACCCAAAACATACGAATTACGATCATTCAGGTGGTTAACTATTAGTGGAAATTACTGTCTTCTTCGTATGCATTGACTCTTCGTCGAACTGCTGGGTGTGAACTGGATAAAGATGTACATGTGCGTGTGTAAATGTATTTGGTTTTATTCAGCTGTGTATTTTTTATGTTTAGATGCTGTTGGCGTCATTGAGTTGTGTATTTTCTTTTCGTTTTGTTTTTGTAAATTCTTTTCGTATATTTTGATGTAAGTTGGTTTTATTGCGTTGTTTATTTTGTTTTTGCTTTTCTGTGTTTTTCGTTATGTGTGTATAGATGTCTGTTGTTTTAGATGCCTTGTGAATTTAATTTTTTTTTATTTCGTTTAGCGTTGTTGTTGTTCATTTTGTTTTTCTTTTGGTTTAGTAATAATGTAGACGGGAAAAATTTAAAATTTATAAAACTAATATGTTTAAAATACACTATGGTGAAGGGTATATAAGATTCGGCACAGCCGAATATAGCACTCTTACTTGTTTTAAATCAATTATGTAAATATACATATCGTCCTGTTTTGAATTTTGGTATTTTGGATTTTTTTTTACTATTCGAAATTTTTTTATTACCGCAATTTGTACATCTACTGGTTATACTTATGTGCACAAAGGTATTTTTCGATATCTTAATTGGTTAGGATTTACCAAAATTACCTATGAGTTTTCCACATATTAAATGAGTTGATTAAATTAATTACAAAAAAATAAGATAAAATTAATGTATATTTTAATTAAACGGTCAAGTTATGGAGAAATAAAATAATTGCAAATATTTCCCAACATTATGGCCCAATTTCTGGTTTTTGTTTTTTTTTCAACATCTTAAACCAATTTGTTTTATTCGCAATTGAAGTCTCTAAAAAAATCAGATTTTATTTATAAATGTAAATTTTAAACTAAACGGGCAAGTTATGTTAAACTAATTCATGGCAAATATTTCCCAACATATTGGTCTAATTGGTCAACACTTTTAAATGTTTTGTTTTATTCTTAAATTAAGTCTCTATAAACATTTGAACCAAAAAAAAAACAAACAATGTTTATATAATGACTATTTTTTAATAAACTGGCAAGTTATAGCAAAATAAAATTATTGCAAATATCTCCCAAAACAGTGGTCTAATTTTAGTTTTTCATATTTTCTTCAACACTTTCAAACATTTTTTTTATTTCTTACTGAAGTCTATATACAAATTCGAAACAAATAATTTTGTAATGAATAAAATATATCTCATGTAATTTTTACATCAGCCATATATTTTAATATATATCGTTTTACAAGTAAAATCTACATTATCATCATTAATTTAAATAAGTAATATGTTTAATGTATTATTTCTTTAACTAAAAAATCTGTTAGAAAAGAATAATACCAACATGTCAGAAGTATACTTTTTTTAATTTATGAAAAATATTTTACTTTTGTTTTTGTCGCGGTCTAATGTGTAGTAGTTTTTCCAAAAAACAAAAGTACATTTTAGAATCTTTCAAATTACGCGATTTGAGTTTTGCCCATAAATTTCCTATTTCTAGACCTATGTGTAATGATTTGAAAATGTTTAAAATTCTATTAATTTTCGGAATAATTTTAATTACATTTGCTTTCATTTGTTATTACAATTCTTGCATTTAACAATTAAATACGTAAAGTAATAAATATTTTCTAAAATACTTCCAAAAATGTTTTCAATAGAACTTGAAAAGCAATTGTATTAAAAACAATGAAACTCTAATAAAATATAAATTACTACAGTGTAAAATCTGTTTTAAATGTTATTGGCATTTCAAAATAATATTGCTTTCCAAATAATATATTCAACCGAATATTTTTTATTGTTCAAGATACTTTTCTGTCAGTGCAATTCTCTCTAGCTCACTACTACAACTACAGTTTGTACATACATGCTAACACATGTATAAAAATAGTAAAACCAGTCAGTTTTTTCACTTTTTGTCGACTGTTGTTATATGCGATGTTGTTTGTGATTTTTTTGCTTTCTAACGGTTTTTATACCCTACACCACTTTAGTGGGGAGGGTATATTGGGTTATTGCTCATGTTTGTAACGTACAAAAATATTCGTCCTATACCCACCTTAAAGTATACCAATCGGCTTAGAATCATTTTCTGAGTCGATTAAGCTATGTCCGTCTGGCTGGCTGTCCATGTAAACCTTGTGCGCAAGGTACAAGATAGTTGGATGAAATTTGGCACACACGCTTCTTTTGGCCCAAGAACGAAGCCTATTGAAAATGGTTAAAATCGGTCCATTATTTCGACTAGCCCCCATACAACCGTACCCCCAAATAGGGCCTTTTGGCTTATAATTATTTAAATGATCTATTATGTTAGCAAAAGTCGACAGAACTTAGCTTTATAGAACTTTAAATGACACTACCGATTTTTGTAATAATCGGGCTTCATTTGACCCTATCCCCCATAAAAACTCCCCTTCAGAAAATGACTTAAAGGTCAAAATTCACTTACAAACACTAATAACACTTTTGAATTCTACATAAATAATATTGAAGAAGACTTAACTCCCCCTACCAACATTTTTAAGGATTGGGCCATATTTTGCCCTTTTTTGCCAAAAAAAAGTAAAAATATTCCGAAATAAAGTTAAAAAACAAATCAAATGCTTTATTTTTTTTTTATAATCCCCATTTTTAACATACATACTGACTGGTGTAGGGTATCATATGGTCGGCTACGCCCGACTATACATTCATACTTGTTGATGCTTGAAAGTGGTGTTTTTTCTTAATGCTTTAAAGAAAATGCATTAGGGTTTTCATATAATACAAATTGTTCGATTAATCGATTCTTTTTTTAACGAAATATTTTTTCAATTTGGAGCATAAAATAATTTTAAAAATGTTTGTCGATTAATTGAATAATATTTTAAAGTTTTGGACACTATCCGTCGTAGCATTCACCTTATGAGTTAAGATCCCATTCTGGTCTTTCCCATGGGACTGTGACCCGCAATAAGGTTGGAATTTAAAGTACAGAAGAAAAAATAAT
>NC_060950.1:12314525-12316313 GCF_022045245.1 Lucilia cuprina
TCTATAGTCTAGTCTATAGTCTAGTCTATAGTCTAGTCTATAGTCTAATCTATAGTCTAGTCTATAGTCTAGTCTATAGTCTAGTCTGTAGTCTAGTCTATAGTCTAGACTATTGTCTAGACTATTGTCTAGTCTATAGTCTAGTCTATAGTCTAATCTATAGTCTAGTCTATAGTCTAGTCTATAGTCTAGTCTATAGTCTAGTCTATAGTCTAGTCTATAGTCTCGTCTATAGTCTGGTCTTTAGTCTAGTCTATAGTGAAGTCTATAACCAAGCTTATAGTCCGGTAAATAGTATATTCTATAGTCTAGTAAATTTTCTAGTCTATAATCTTTTATATAGTCTAGTCTATTGTCTAGTTTGTAATCTAGTCTATTATTAATACTATGGTCTAGTTTTTATTCCAGTATACAGTTTAGTCTTTATTCAAGCCTATAAATATAGGCTATAATCTAGTCCATAGTCTAGTCTCTAGAACAATTGCAAAAAATTGTAATTTTTAACATTTAAAGTCAATACACCGCGAAAAAAAACCTGATTAAAGGATAATAACATTTGATTGCCTTAAAAAGACACAACAACTAAATAACAGATGTTATTAAACCCACAAAAATGAAATAAAGCATTAAATATTATTAAGAAAACAATACAAATTTAATCAATAAAATTTCAATTTATTGTTTTTTTTTTAATTTCAAATTGTAGACGTAAATGTTTTATTAATCATGGGGCCACATGTTTTCTTTTTTTTTTGAAATTAATTCTATAAAATTATACTTTTTTCCAGGCCCCACAAAACAAGGTCACTTTAAGTGACCTAAAGAAAATTCAATTATTTACTAAAACACCGCCATTTTTTTTTTTGTATAATACTATCTTTATTATTGTAAGAATGTATTTTGCTATAGAAAATTATTGCTGAATTTTTAATAATTTCTCTTTTTTTTGTGTGTGTTAATAACAATTTTCTTTGTACATGCCAAATGCCTACTTTTTTTAAATATTATCTATTAAAGTACTTTGTGTAGAATATTTGTTCGTATAAAATATAAAAAAAATTATTATTAATTGTTTGCATTGATCGTGCAAAAATGTTTTTTGAAATTACAAATCTAGTTGAGTTGATTAAACTTTTTAGAGGCTGAAAATTTCAAATTTTATTGTCAGTAGAATAAGAGTTGTTTATAAAATTTTTACATTGTTTTAAATATAATTTTGAAGAGAATGAAAAACTACAGAATTTTTGCAACTCTGTGTTGAAATTTTCTTTTCTTCAATATGGCAGCTTCGTTGGTACAGTTTTAAAATTGTTGAAATCTAACCGTGACAGTTTTATGATATTTAACACAAATATAATCTAGTCTATAGTTTAGTTTGTAGTCTAGTTTATAGTCTATAGTTTAGTCTATAGACTAGTATATATTCAAGTGTATAGTCTAGTCTATACACTAGTCTATAGTCTAGTCTATAGCCTAGTCTATAGTCTAGTCTATAGTCTAGTCTATAGTCTAGTCTATAGTCTAGTCTATAGTCTAGTCTATAGTCTAGTCTATAGTCTAGTCTATAGTCTAGTCTATAGTCTAGTCTATAGTTTAGTCTATAGTCTAGTGTATAGTTTAGTCTATAGACTAGTATATAGTCTAGTCTATAGTCTAGTCTATAGTCTATTCTATATTCTATAGTCTAGTCTAGTGTATAGTCTAGGTTATAGTCTAGTCTATAGTCTAGTCTATAGTCTAGTCTATAGTCTAGTCTATAGTCTAGTCTATAGTCTAGTCTATAGTCTA
>NC_060950.1:12316413-12321982 GCF_022045245.1 Lucilia cuprina
TAAATTTAACGTGTGGAATGTGTGGAACGTATTTTAACAGCATGTGGAATGTATTTAACAGAGGTGTGGAACGTATATATTCGACATATTTATCTTCACACCGTCAGATTGGACTGTTGACTGAACAATAGACTAAACTATAGGCTGACCACCAGACCAGACTATAGACTCTACTATCAATAGACTGGACTATAGACAGGCCTATTATCTGGTTGTCTTTAGACAAGACTATAGACCAGGCTATAGACAGGACTATTGACTGATAAATAGACAAAATAGGACTAGTGACTGCACAATATACCAGACTATATGAACCATAAATCATAATATAGGATGGGCTACAGACCAGACTATAGATTAGACTGTTGACTGGACTGTAGACCAGACTATATACTGAACAAAAGACCAAACTATAGATTGATCAAAAAACCAGACTATAGACTCTACTGTATATAGACTTTACTACAGACCAGATTATAGACTGGACTGTCTATAGACAAGACTATAGACTAGACTATTGACTGAAAAATAGACCTGATTATAGACTGCACTGTCTATAGACAAGACTATAGGCTAGACTATTGACTGAACAATAGACTAGAATATGTACTGATTAATAGACCAGACTATAGACTGTACTGTCTGTTGACAAGACTATAGACTTGACTAGACTGGACTTTAGATCAGACTATAAACTGGTATCTAATCTGACCTATAGACCAGATTATAGACTGGACTATAGACCAGATTATAGACTGGTGTGTATACCAGATATAGACTGGTCTATAGACCAGATTATAGACTGGATTATAAACTGGACAATAGACTGCACTGCAGACTGAATTATAAACCAGACTATAGTACTGTCTATAGACAAGACTATTGACTGAACAATAGGCCGGAATATAGACTGATCAATAGACCAAACTATATACTGGACTATAGACCAGACTGTAGACTGGACTATAGACTCTAGATTAGAATAAGGACCAGAATATAGGCTATAGATCAGACTATGGACCAAACTATAGACCGGACTATAGACGAGACTGAATTATAGAATATAGACAATATTATGGATTCGATTATAAAAACACTATATTCTGTATTACACAACAGATCAGATCATAAACTGAAATATATGCTACAGACCAAACTAAAGACTGTATCATAGAATAGACTATCGCCCAGATTATAGACTAGACTATAGGATAGACAATTGAATGAACTATAATAGACTGGATCGCAGACTGCTCCATAGACTACACTATAAACGGAATAATAGACCAGACTATGGCCTGGACTATGAACAGTCAATTAAGCCGTTTATAGATCCGTCTATAGATTGGTCTTAGACTGGACTATAGCCTTGACAATAAACCAAAACAAAAACGTACATTAGTCTAAAGAAAAACACCATTTTGTTCTTTATTTCATACTGACTTGAGAGAAGTTTACTATTTAGCTAATTATAACCTTATTTAAGATAACCGGTTAATTTAAAAAACCCATAATTTCGCTATTGATGCCACCGCATAAATAACTGTCATTTATAATCCTTTAGTTTCAAAAAAAAAAAAAAAAAAAATACATAAATAAAATTATACATAAATCTTTAAAACAATGTTTTAAACAAACAATTACTACTTAAAAAAATACAAAAAACCAGTTTATTAGAAAAAAACATAAACCGACATAAACAAGTCTGAAAAAAACACAACTGCGATCATCATTATAATGATCAACAACATTAAAAACTTCGTTTTTCTTCTCTCTTCAACATGATGATTAAATAAATAAATTTTCTTTTTTCTACCGGCCGAATGGAAAATTTTTGAACAATATCAATAATGTAATTTTTTCCAATAAAGTATAATCAACTGTTACTGGTGTAACTTCTTTAAATATGTAACCTTAAAAATAATATAAAAAAAAAACTTTAAAATACAAAAAGCAATATTGTATTGATTGTGACTACTTCACACTTTGATCGATGTATATATGTATTTGTTTAAAATTTGAGGAAAGAAAAGAAATCCGGAAAAACAAGCAACCTTTATGGTAATCTCACCACTACTACAAAAATAATGTTAAATATTAAAAAAACTGGAAAAAAAAATTTGAAAACAAAAGTCTCTTGGATTTTTTGTATCTATTTGAACAGACCCCAATATATACTACAGACTAGACTAGGCCAAGCTTTGTTTAAAGACTTAAAAGAAAGACCACCAGTAATTTGAATGGACCATAAACTAGATTATAGAAACGACTATAGACTACTGAATGGAATATAGACCAGAGTATAAACTGGACTATAGTCCACACCATAATCTGGTCTATAGATTCGACTATTGATTGGACTGTAGACTGAACTATAGATCAGACTAAAGATTGTACTATAAACTGGACTATAGGCCGAAGTTTTAACTAAACTATAGACCAGACCGCAAACCAGACTATAAACTGAACAATGAAAAAGACTATAAACTGAATTATAGACCGGAATATGAACTTAACTATAGACCAGACCGTTACCCAGACTAAAGATCGTACTATAAACTGGACTATAGGGCGGAGTTTTAACTAAACTGTAGACCAGATCGACCAGACTAGAAACTTGATTCCACAACCAGACTATAGACTGGATAATAGAAAGGGCTATAAACAGAACTATGGACCGGAATATGATTTAAACTATAGACCAGACCGTAAACTAGACTATAGACTAGATTATAGACCAGACTATAGACTATAGACTATAGAAAATAGACCAGACTTTATACTTAACTATAGACTGGAAACTAGAGTATTGAGCAGATTATAAGCTGGATTATAAACCACTCTAAATGTAGACTTGGAAATAGCTCAGACTATACCCTCTATAGCCCTTATTATAGACTGGACTATAGACTAGACTATCGAAATGAATATTAAACAGACTATAGACCAGACTTTAATCTAAACTATAAACCATACTATAGACTGTACCACTGACCAGACTATATGCCAAACTATAGAGTGGATTATAAGTCAGACTATAGACTGGATTATAAACCAGACTATAGACTGGACTATAGTCCAGATCATAGGACGGTCTATAGACCATACTAAATATTGGACTATAAACTGGACCATATACCAGACCATCGACTGGAAATATAAATTGAATTATAGAACAGACTATAGACTGAAGTATAGGCCAGGCTATATTCTGGACTATAATCCAGATTATAGACTGAACTATTAACCATACCGTAAACCAGACTCGATTATACAACCAGACTATAAACTGGATCATAGACTGGACTACAAACTGGACTATAGACCAAACTATAGACAAGACTATAGACTGGACTAAATACATGACTATAAATCAGTCTGAACTATAGACTAAATTATAGACCGGACTGGACTATAGACCAGACCATAAAAATGACTATAGACTGGACTACAGATCTAACTATAGACTGAACTACAGATTTAACTTAAGACCAGACTATGCAACAGACAATAGAAGTATAGACTGTAGACCTGATTGTAGACTGAACTATAAACCAATGTATAGACCAAACTAAAGTCTTGACTATATGCCAGACTAAATATAGACCAGACAATAGCCCACACAGAACTTTAAAATGGACTATAGGCTGTACCATATATTGGACGATAAACCAGTTAATTTTGCCAAACAAAAACCTTTTAAAGAACCAAAAACAACCAACATCTGATGAGTCACCATCTCTCAATATTGTCAAATAGTATTTTGACATTTGACAATCAAAACGTCAAAATGTTGACAGCTGTTATTTGTTAGAAAAAAATATTTGCTAAACAAACCTGTTGTACATAATTTGTTTAATTGTTATTATTATCTAAAATTTGTTGTTGTTTTTTTATATTCGAAAAAGTGACATTAAAAACTTAATTTCTAAATGTTGAAAAATTTCAGTTTTTTTGTAAAATTTTGTCATAATTTATAGCTAAACATTGATTTAGTTTTTCTCTTTCAAAAACACCGCTAAATATAATTAGACAACAAAATACCTTCACGTTTTTAAATTGTTGTTTTTTTATTCAACATTTTTTTCTAAATTAAAATATGTGTAAGAACATTTAGATGTGTTTTTTTTCAAAATCTCAAATGAGTGAGTGTGATTTTAGAAAAAAAAAACACATTTCAAAATCATACAAATGTTTCAGATTAATACATAATGATGATAAAGATGATGACCTTCGATTATCACCACTAGAACAAAAATAAATTTTATTTATTTATTTTATTTTTTTTTCTAAATTTTGGGTTTTTTTTCAAAATAAATTTGTTTGAATTAGAAAACAAGAAAATATTTGAAAATAATTTGTAAATAAAACGTGATTGTTTAGTTAAAAAAACGATTTTTTAGAATTTAAAGAAAAAACATCAAATTTTAAATTTTATAAATGTAATAATTGCTAAAAATTGCATCATATTTTTAAATTTTTTTTTTAAACAACTTTTAATAATTTATTGTTAACATTTATGGAAAAGCTTCTGTTAGATTAAAAGATTAACATAAAAACCTTTAACTTGTCTAATTACTTTTACTTTAGACTGTAAATCTAATAAATTATTATTATTATTTTATTTTTAAACAAACATTTTATTACATTATTTACAACAAAACAACAACAATTTGTGCGTCATTTTTATTTTATAATATATTTATTTTTACATCTTTTACGCACTTGAAAACAAATGTTTAATGTGTTTAAGAAATTTCAGGTTTTGTTATTGTTCAGGCCTAAAAAACAATAACAACAAATTGTTTTTAACAATTTTTTAAGTTTTTTTTTTGTTAAATTTTGTTCAAACATTTCATTGTCAATGTCATATTTTTTTTTGTTTATTTTTAAAATGGCTGTTTATACTTATAAACAAATATAAAGATTTTTTTTATATTTTTTGTCTCTATAAATTTTTAAATTTTTTAATGTTTTCATTTTTAATTAAAAAAATGTCAGTCTACCAAGCTACATTGCCTCCTAAGAGCTTATTGTATTTTGTTAAAGAAGAAATAATAATCATTTTGTTGGTTTATTGATCTTTTCATGGTGAATTTTGAAAATTCTTGTTTTTTATCAATTTATAATTTATTTAATAATTTCATTAATTAAAACCGTTATTTTTAAGAAATTTCTGTTTTTGACGGTCTGGATCTGGAAAAAAATTTATCACTTTTTAACCAAACTATGTACTATACAATGGGCTAGACCAGTCGCGGGAAGGGGTATAGGGAAATTTTATAGTCTTGGCTATAGTCTAGACTATAGACTAAACTATAGACTAAACTAAAGACTGGACTATAGACTATAATATAGACTAGACTATAGACTAGATTGTAGACTAGACTATAAACTAGACCATAGACTAGACTATATACTAGAATAAAGACTAGACTATAGACTATACTATAGACTAGAATATAGACTAGACTATAGACTAGACTATAGACTAGACTATAGACTAGACTGTAGACTAGACTGTAGACTAGACTGTAGACTAGACTGTAGACTAGACTGTAGACTAGAC
>NC_060950.1:12322082-12465196 GCF_022045245.1 Lucilia cuprina
GACTATAGACTAGACTATTGACTAGACTATAGACTAGACTATAGACTATACTATAGACTATACTATAGACTAGACTATAGACTAGACTATAGACTAGACTATAGACTATACTATAGACTACACTATAGACTAGACTATAGACTAAACTATAGGCTAGACTATAGACTAGACTACAGACTAGACTACAGACTAGACTGTAGACTATACTATAGACTAGACTATGGACTATACTAAATACTAGACTGTAGACTAGACAATAACATAGACTATAGGCAAGATTGTGAACTAGACTATATATTTGACAATAGACTGGACAATATACTAAACTAAAGACTTGATTTTGGAATAGAATATAGACTGGAATATAGACCATGAACTACACATATGACTGTCTAACACATGTAAAAAGTATCTATATTATCTATAATCTTATATAAATTACGTAATACTCAAAGGTTACAAAAAAGGTAAATTTTCCATTTTTTCATTATTATTATTATTATTATTATTATTGTATTTTAACTAAATTAGAGAAAAATTACTAGATTTTTATTTTTAATTGACTCTATGGGGGCAATTACAATTATTTTATAGAAAATTAAAAAAAAAACACAAGTTTTTTTCTCTATATATTTTTTTCACCATAGAAATTCTCTATGAATATTTAATTGTTTATGGATGACTAAAGTTAATAATATACAATACATATGCAGGTTTATATACTAAAATATATACATATAGAAAAAAAATAAATTTATATTTATTATATCAGATAGTTGCCATGTAGGGCTAGAGCAACGTTATTATTTTTTATTTTTTTTTGTTACTTTTAACTATTTAATTTATTTATGCACTTGTCTGGTTTTTGAAAGACAAATCATATACATACATATAGAGAGAGATAACTCATAAAAGGCGACTGTTTCAGACTAAACAGTCTGTTAGACTTGGCTGCTTGAGAAAATTCTTGTTTAACAAATCATGTTAGAAATGTCTTAGAATATTGACAAGTTTGTGACAATTATAAAATTTATTGTTTATTATTTACAATTCTAATGCGAAAAAAATTAAAGCAGAAAATTAACTGTTAATCGTGGTGAGTTTTTTTTGCTTTATTGCAGATTTGGTGGGGTTAACATTTAAGGAATTTATTTCATTTTTTTTATAAGAAAATCTAAAACTAAAATAAATTTTGTTGATATGGCAACTCCATGTATATGTCTATAAGCCTACTTTCGAAAAAGACTTAAGACTATAATATTGAATAGGCTAAAGACTAGACTAAAAACAGTTTATAGATTAGAATTAAGTCGAGACTATAGATCAGACTATAGACTTGACTATAGCCTAGACTATAGACTAGAATATGGACTAGACAATAACCAAAAGTGTAGAGAAAATAGATTAGACTATAATATAGACTTGACTATAGGTTAGATTATAAACTGGACTATACAAAAGACTATTGTCTCTACTATAGCCTTATATATAGAGTAGACTATATAGTAGACAATAGACTAGACTATGGAGTATGCTATAGACTAGGCTGTAGACTAGACTACAAACTAGAATGTAGACAATAGACTTGACTATAGGCTAGACTATAAACTGGACTATAGATAAGACTATAGTCTATATTATAGACTAGACTACAGCCTAGACTATAGACTAGACTTTAGACTATACTGTAGACTAGAATATAGACTTGAATATAGACTAGAATCTACACAATAGATTAGATTATAGCCAAGACTATAGACTAGACTATGGACTGTACTATACACCAGACTATACAGTAGACAATAGACTAGACTAAGGACTATACTATAGATTAGGCTGTAGACTAGAATGTAGACTAGAATGTAGACAATAGATTAGACTAAACTAAACTTGATTACAGGCTAGACTATAAATTGGACTATAGATAAGACTATATTCTGTACTATAGACTATAGCCTAGACTATAGACTTGACTTTGGACTATACTGTAGACTAGAATATAGACTTAAATATAGGTTAGAATGTACACAATAGATTAGGCTAGACTATGGACTATACTATAGACTATACTATAGACTATAGACCGGACTATAGTCTATACTATAGAGTAGACTATATAGTAGACTATGGACTAGACTATGGACTATACTATAGACTAGACTGTGGACTATATTAAAGACTATATACTAGACTATACACAAGACTATAGAGTAGAATCTGGACAATAGATTAGGCTAGTCTATGGACTATACTACAGACTCGACTATATAGTAGATTATAGACTAGACTGTAGATTAGAATATACACTAGAGTACATATTAGAATATTGACTAGAATATAGACTACAATATAGACTAGACTATAAACTAGAATCTAGACTATAAATTACACTAGTTAATAGGCTTTGCTATAGACTAGACTATAAACTGGACTATAGATTAGGCTATAGTCTAGGATATAGACTGGTATATATATTAGGCCTTAAACCAGACTATATACACTATATACTAACCTATAGACTAGACTTTCGATTAGACTATAGGCTAGATTATATACAATGTACATAATATGGCATCTGTTATGTTTACTTAAAGGAATTCTTTAGTGATGCCATAGTTTCGAAAACGAATTTAGTATGGCAAGGAGTAGAAGAGAGAAATATTAGATCTGTAATGTCCCTCTCCAGTTTCTTTCTTAACATTATTATAACAGTTATTATGTTTCAAATTTCAATTTTCCATGCCTATTTAAAGATATCAATATGACAACTCTAACGCCCATCTATTAATAATGACATATTATTTAAAACAAAATTTAATAATGGATCATCAAAAGATAAAGGCTTTTTAATAAAATTGATACAAAATTTCCTTTATCTAGACCTGCTCAGTGGTAATATTTCAATTAAATTTAACATCATTGTTGCGATTTTCCTTTTTTTCTTTTTATTTTGTGTATTTTTGTTAGAAAACACAATAATTATTTTATCTTGTTATGTTATCTTTTTTTTAGCAATAAATTTTTTTGCAATATATTTTGTTTATTGTTTTTTATTATTTCTTAAACATTTACTTTATTTTTTTTTTTGTTGCATTTTTAATTTGTTAAAGTATTATTAAGCTGTAAAACAAAGACATATGTTTTTTATAAAAATTATTTTGGCATTTGTCATAGAATATCGTTTATTAATTAATATGCATTGTTTTTAAACTTTGAACAGACAGGTGTTATTAACAAAGAGGGTGTTATTTAAAGAAATATATGTTTTGTTTTAATTCTTTTAAAACAATTTCAAGTTTAATATGATAAATTTTAGTCGTAAAATTTAATATTTTGGCTTAATTTTTATTTACCTATCCTGTATTAGAATATAATTAAAAAATATGGCATCTTTTTGTTGTTTTCTTATTATTGAGCTTAAATAGCGGCACCTGAGATTTAAGCCGATTTGGCTTAAATTAAAAATTTTTTTAAATCAACTCAAAAATTTAAGTTTTTTTTAATTTAAATAAAGTTTTTACTTTTTCATAAAAATTATTGTAATTAAGTCCTTTTTCTTTAGAAAATACTTATATAGCTATATAGTTCTATATATATAAACTAATATAAAGTCAATTTTCTATTTAACTAACACCAACACAGACATTATTCTAGCTATGTTTTATTTAACGTTTTTAGCAGACGCCGTTAAATTTTATAACATGCCTATGCCGCCCCCATTTATTTTCAGTTGGCGGCGTCAAATTTCAATTGTTGCCACATGCCTGTATATAACTAATACAAAACAGAGTTGTATTTTTTTAGTCAACAAGTAATTAATAACAATTTCTTTAAATTTAATTCAATAAATATTTAAGAAACTATTAAAATTAATAAAAAAATTTAATAAAATTCTTAAAATTACGTTTTAATATTTCTAACTTTTAACATTATTTACAACCATAATTTATTCCCTGCTGTTTGTTTAAAATCTTACATAATACAAATATTTTCTAAATACTAAAAGCAATTAAATAAAAAAAAACATTAACAAAAAACTATTCTCATTATTATTAGGTACATACCAACACGTTTAGTTAAAATTATCTTTTCAGTTTTTTTTACAAATACAACAAAATGTTTTTAAGAAAAATTAAATTAGCTTGGAAAAAAATATATAAATATGTTTATAATATTGCCTATTGTTGTTTAATGATCAAAAATTAATTAAATATTTTTTTCCTTAATTATCCAAAACGAAAAAAAGAAACAGCTGTTGTGTTTTTTTAACCCAGCCTTAAGACTGTTGGACTTTTTAAAAAAAATCCCCTATTAAATATTAACAAACAAGTGGTTACCATAAGTGGTTTAAAGTTTATTGATTTTTCATAGAAACTGATGAATACAAAGTTTTAAATAAATTTTATCCAATAAACGTGACAACAATAACTTTATTACCAAAAACCCAGTATTTATGAAAAAGAAAACATTTTCAATTGTTTATAAAGTTAGGATTAGTTTTTTTAATGTAGGAAGCAAAAGTTTAACTAACTACGGATAAACAGTTAACCTTCTCTGGTTTAACTAAACATTACATAAAATTAACTTCAATTAACCTAAAGCCACTTCAGCTCGTTTAAATTAAAATTGTAGGCAGCAAAAGTTTAACTAACTACGGATAAATAGTTAGCCTTCTCTGGATTAACTAAACATCACATAAAATTATCTTTAATTAACCTTAAGCCACTTCAATTTAATTTAAAAACTTTATCTTTAGTTTAACTAAACTCTTGATGAGGTTAAACTTAAACTCTTACAGACTACGTACATTTTAAACTTGTTTTAATTTTAGTTTAACTAAACCCAAAACTAGTTTAATAGATATACTAGGCTTTCGTATTTTGTTTAATTATACTTTTATAAGCTCTAGTTTAACTAAACTTCAAAGCACTTTACATATCAAGTCTAATCTTCCAGTTATTAAGCTCAAGTTTAAACCTAGTTTAAACTACCTAATTATTTGTTTTCCTTAAAGAAAATTAAACATTCCTTTATTTATATAATTAAAAATTATCAACAATTTGTCTGTTAATTTTTCCTTTCCTTACCTTTTTTCTTTAGATAAAACAATTTATTTTGCGTCTTAATTTTTATTTGTAAACTCCCGTTAATATTATGTATGCTATACGATCTTATACATATATACATTTAAGCAAATATTTCAGTTTTAAGGAAGTATTAGTTAAATTTATCATACATGAAATTTTTTACTAAAATTGCGACCGAAATCGTGCTTATTTTTTTTTAGAAAAATTAACATTTTAAATTGTTGTTGTTTTTTCTACAACAGCCAATTGTGATTGAACAATTAATATCATTATAGACAAATAAAAATGTCAAATCTATTTTGATTTTTTTTAAATATTTTTACATTTTTATCTACTATTCTTTACAACTCTGTAGTATAAAATAATGTGGCAGCACTTTGCGTAAGCTGCAAAGTGGGAGTTGCCATATTTTTATAGAAACAGGCAAATAAAGAAAGTATTTCTCTTTAAAAGAAAAAGAATTCAAATTACTTGAGTAGAAGAGCTGAGGTGGCGGGGAATGCGGCCTTAAGCTGGACTCAAGCGATAGGCCTCTATGTCTTTTGTCTTTTCACAATAAAGACACAAATGTCTATGTATACTAAACCTTGCTTTCTTAATATGAAGATACCGGTGTAGTATAAAATAATGTGGCAGCACTTTGCGTAAGCTGCAAAGTGGGAGTTGCCATATTTTTTAGAAACAGGCAAATAAAGAAAGTATTTCTCTTTAAAAGAGAAAGAATTCAAATTACTTGAGTAGAAGAGCTGAGGTGGCGGGGAATGCGGCCTTAAGCTGGACTCAAGCGATAGGCCTCTAGTGCTTAGTGCTTAGATGTTATCCTCGACCGAAAACTATATACATAGAGAATAGGATCAGCAAGGCAAATCGGTGCTGGGCAATATGTACTATAGGCATGCAATAGGGTCTTAGACCTTCTATGACAAATTTGCTTAATACACAATAATCGGAAGTGCATACCAGACACAGAATACATCGAAGACTTTGAAACGCTGATCCCAAATAAAATGTCTTTGTCAAGCGGAAAACTAGAGTGAATACCAGTAGGAATCCGTTGTTAAATTAATGCCTCTAAATTGAAAAATAAAGTGAGCCTTCGGTTCTAGACCCAGAAACACAAATGTACTACCGTTTACCTAATCATTATACAAACATCCAGGCAGAATTACCGTACAGGATTGTAAGAAAGATTTAACTTACTTTCCCAGAGGTAAGGTTTACATTATATGGGCAAATGTAATAGCTTTAACGGGAAGGGAGCTCGAGGAGGTTAACTTAACAAACGCAAAACCATTCGACGCAATAAAAGCTGAACTAAAATTGGAGTTTTGATATCCCATAAGGCCTTTCGGAATAACAAAACGGATTGAAGAACTATAAAGATACTATGGGGTGACCCTGATAAGAACAAAACGAGGTTGATTGGATTATACATCGTTCTACCAAAATAAGTCTATAGTCTGACCTATTGTTTAGTCTATAGTCGGAGTTATTGTTGAATCTCTTGTCTGAACTATTGCTAAGTCTATAGAGAACTATACTTTAGTCTATAGTCCGAACTATAGTTAAGGCTATCTTTTGGACTATAATCTAGTTTATACTGAAGTAAGTCCATATTATGGACTTAATTTTATTTTAGTCTATGAGTTAGGATCTAACCTGGACTTTAGTCTAATGCAAAGTCTAGTCTGATAATAAACTAGATTAAAGACTAGTCTGTCGTCTAGTCTATATTGTATATATAATCTAGTCTGGTAGGAAGTCTTTAATCTAGTCTAAAGTCTAGACTTTTGTCTAGTTCAGATTCTAGTCTATAGTCTAGTCCATAGCCTAGTCTAGTCTTTAGTCTATTCTATAGTCTAGTTTATAGCCTAGTCTACAGTCTAGTATATTTTCTATTCTATATTCTTGGCTATAGTCTAGACTAGTCCAAAGTCTAGTGCATAGTCTAGCATACACTGTAGTCTATAGTCTAGACTAGTCTAGTCCATAGTCTAGTCTTTAGTCTAATCCATAGTCTAGACTATTGTCTAGTCTAGTCTATAAGATATCTAGTCTAGTAGGAAGTCTTTAATCTAGTCTTAAGTCTAGACTATAGTCTAATCTTTTAGAGTATATTTTAGTACATACTATGAACTAGAGTGTAATGTTTATTATCTGTTCTATAGTTCAGTCTATACACTGATCCTAGTATATTTTCAGCAACAAGCGTTGCCATATGTTTTTTCGCTAATCTTACATTTGCATTATTTACCCAAAAATATACAAAGTAGACTCTGTATTAAACCTACTTATACAGCATTTATAAATACTTTATATATTTCAAATTTTTTTTAGGTATAAATTTTTGTATAACTTTACATTTGTTTGTTTCGTTTTTCTCAACCATATTTTCAATTGCATTTTAAATATGTAATTTTTGCCAAATACAATGCAATTGAAAAAAAGGCAAAAATAAAAATGTTTTATTTGTAATAATGAGGTATTTGCCTGATATTCATTTTGTTGTTTCCAACAATACGAGTAATAAAACATATGTCTGACGATACAATACAATTTTAAACTTTTATGCATAAATCTAATTGAATACAAAATAATAATAAAAAATGACGCATAGTTTTAAAACCACCTATTTATATATGAAAATGTTGTTGTATTATTTACAGACAGGCGTTATGTACATATGTATGTATGTACATGTTTGTATGTATTGTACGTCAAAATAAGGTCTGTTGTTTTTTTAATATAAAAAACAGAGTTTGTTTTGTTTTGCCACATTTTTCTTGTTTTTTTTTTTGTTTTTCATTTTTTAAACAAAAATTATTTGCATAATTTAACATTTATTGTATGCAATCCGTTTTGTGTTGTGTGTTGTCTGCAATTGTTGTAATAAATGAGCGTAAATATTGCAAAAAATACATTTTTCCACTTTTTTAAAGGTGCTAGGCAAAGCTAAATATTTTTTTATTATTATTTTTTGAGAATATTAAGTATTTTATTTAATTTATGTGGTTAGAGTAGGTTAACTACAGTTTAACTTTGTTATTTTCTTGTAATATTATTATAATAAATAATTATTTAATAAAAATCAACTTAAAGCTTAATAATTGAGGTTAATTGTCAACACTGTTATGGGGGCGTTAGTTATTTTTTTGCATATGGCAACTTTAATGTAAAGTGGAGTTTCGTTTTCATATGGCAACATGATAAAGCAACAGCTGATAGTAAATGAATATGAGATTTTGTTTAGTCTATAGTTTCTAGTCTAATCTCTAGTATAGTTTGTAGTCTATTATGTAGTCTAGTATATAGTCTAGTCTATAGTTTAGTTTATAGTTTAGTCTGTAGTCTAGTCTATAGTTTAGTCTATAGTCTAGTCTATAGTCTAGTCTATAGTCTAGTCTATAGTCTAGTCTATAGTCTAGTCTATAGTCTAGTTTATAGTCTAGTCTATAGTCTAGTCTATAGTCTAGTCTATAGTCTAGTCTATAGTCTAGTCTATAGTCTAGTCTATAGTCTAGTCTATAGTCTAGTCTATAGTCTAGTCTATAGTATAGTCTATAGTCTAGTCTATAGTCTAGTCTATAGTCTAGTCTATAGTCTAGTCTATAGTCTAGTCTATAGTCTAGTCTATAGTCTAGTCTATAGTCTAGTCTATAGTCTAGTCTATAGTCTGGTCTATAGTCTAGTCTAGTCTATAGTCTAGTCTATAGTCTAGTCTATAGTCTAGTCTATAGTCTAATCTATAGTCTAGTCTATAGTCTAGTCTATAGTCTAGTCTATAGTCTAGTCTATAGTCTAGTCTATAGTCTAGTCTATAGTCTAGTCTATAGTCTAGTCTATAGTCTAGTCTATAGTCTAGTCTATAGTCTAGTCTATAGTCTAGTCTATAGTCTAGTCTATAGTCTAGTCTATAGTTTAGTCTATAGTCTAGTCTATAGTCTAGTCTATAGTCTAGTCTATAGTTTAGTCTATAGTATAGTCTATAGTCTAGTCTATAGTCTGGTCTATAGTCTAGTCTATAGTCTAGTCTATAGTCTAGTCTATAGTCTAGTCTATAGTCTAGTCTATAGTCTAATCTATAGTCTAGTCTATAGTCTAGTCTATAGTGTAGTCTATAGTCTAGTCTATAGTCTAGTCTATAGTCTAGTCTATAGTCTAGTCTATAGTCTAGGCTATAGTCTAGTCTATGGTCTATTCTATAGTCTAGTCTATAGTCTTGTCTATAGTCTAGTCTTAGTCTAGTCTATAGTCTAGTCAACAGTGTAGTCTTAGTCTAGTCTATAGTCTCTTCTCTAGTCTAGTCCATAGTTAAGTCTATGATCCAGTCTATAGTATAGTCTATAGTCTAGTATATAGTCTAGTCTATAATCTAGTCTAAAGTCTAGTTTATAGTCTAGTATATAGTCTAGTCTATAATCTAGTCTAAGGTCTAGTTTATAGTCCAGTATATATTCTATAGTCTAGTCAACAGTGTAGTCTATAAATCGGACTCATAATGTAAACCTTTAGACCTTCTTTTCATAAAATATTCCTCATTAAACTCTGATACAAAACAAAAGTACAAAATTCTCTGATTCATATTATCCTGTTCTCAGCAACTTTTATTTTTGTATCATAATGTTGGGCCTTAAAAACACAACCAGAACGAAAACTCAAATCCTTTTAATTTTGTGTCTCGCATTCATAATACAAATACAGCAACAATAACAACAAAAGCGTAAAAACTTGACATTCAAAAAACCATTTTGATTCCCTGTATTTTCTTTTATCCCTTTTCATGAATAATGGGTTGATATTGCTCTTTTCTCCTCTCACTCGTTTTCCTATTACTATGTATATGTACACAATAACTAGAAAAATAATGAATAATTTCATGTATAAAAACACAAATAAAAAGAGAAATATGAAAAATAAAAAGGCTTTATAAATAAAAAAATAATGAAAAACAAAAAACAAATATACATTAAAAATACTTACTCTAAGCTATATAAAAACCTAAACACATGCAAAACGGAAATCCGCAGCGTACAGCGTTGATGTTTTTAAGTATCAACGAACGACTGTCAGTAGTATAAAAAACTAATGTGTATGTGTGTAACCCTTTCAATTCATTCCTAGACTCCCCATTAAAGAATTAAACAGCAACAAAGCACAAAAAAATCCATTGAAATCCAACTGACAAGCATATGTAGAGTCATCCGGCCACCTTGTCGTTGTTGTCAGTAGTACCAGTACCACCAGTAGCAAACATTCAGTCAGTACAACGACGTAGTAAACACAACGTTTTTCGTTTCAAATAAAAGGCTTGACTGTCAAGTTATGCCGCGCAGGCAGGCAGGCAGCTGTTAAAATAAAAGAAGAACAAAATTATTAACATTAAGAAGAAGAAGCAGCGGCATATTATTATTACTTTACATTCATTATAAACTTTCATACAAATGTACTGAAGTTTTTGTTGTTGTAGTTGCTGTTTGAATATTTCCAGACACAGCCTAGGAATGGATGAATGAATAAAAGAAATTTTTTTACACTCTCATCTACAAAAATACTTATGTACATATTTTAAAGGAGTTTGAGTTGTTGTTGACATTTCTGGAATTTGAGTCATATTGTGAAATATTTTTGGATTAATAAACGTTTAATGAAAATGAATAACAATTAAATGGATGAAACCCAATTACAAATCGGAAATTTTATCTTCACAAACAACTGTTAGTCAAAAATCTAGTCTATAGTCTACTCTAGTCTAAAGACTAGTCTATAGTCTAGTCTACAGTCTAGTCTATAGTCTAGTCTATAGTCTAGTCTATAGTTTAGTCTATAGTTTAGTCTATAGTCTAGTCTATAGTCTAGTCTATAGTCTAGTCTATAGTCTAGTCTATAGTCTAGTCTATAGTCTAGTCTATAGTCTAGTCTATAGTCTATAGTCTAGTCTATAGTCTAGTCTATAGTCTAGTATATAGTCAAGTATATAATCTCGCTTATAGTGTAGTCTATAGTCTAGTCTATAGTTTAGTCTATAGTTTAGTCTATAGTCTAGTCTACAGTCTAGTCTATAGTTTAGTCCATAGTTTAGTCTATAGTTTAGTCTATAGTTTAGTCCATAGTTAAGTCTATAGTCTAGTCTATAGTTTAGTCCATAGTTTAGTCTATAGTCTAGTCTATAGTCTAGATTATAGTCTAGTCTATAGTCTAGTCTATAGTCTAGTCTATAGTCTAGTCTATAGTCTAGTCTATAGTCTAGTCTATAGTCTAGTCTATAGTCTAGTCTATAGTCTAGTCTATAGTCTAGTCTATAGTCTAGTCTATAGTCTAGTCTATAGTCTAGTCTATAGTCTAGGTTACAGTTTAGTCTATAGTCTAGTCTGAAAGTCAAGAATTTAGATCCGATTATATAGGATCTAAATTCTTGACTTTAGTAGGGGGTAAGGTCTTACAGTCTTTTCTATATAATTGACTATATTCATGTCCTAAGTAAGGACTATTATCTTGTCGTACGTCTAGACTAAAGTATTTTTTTCTCCAAGTGTAATTGTCAATGTATATAACGTAAATATTTAAAATTATGTTGATGGTTTTTTTTTCAAGTAGATTTTATTTATACTTTTAAGCGTCTTGAGACGCTTTACTTTAACAGCAGAGAGTTACAGCAGTAGGGGTTTTACCATATCCAATTGAACGGAGTGTCAGTATAACAAACAAAAACTCAGTCATATATTTTGTAAATAGACGTTTAATATTACAATTGAAGTATTTTTGTTTTTTTTTTTAGATTTTTGTTTAGGCAGGCAAACGAAATTCTAAACTCAATATTTAAGCCTTAAATAACATCCAGTTACAGCTGTAATAATATTTATAAAGGTTTTTATAAAAACAAATTGTTCGCCTTAAGCTTTGTAACAAAAATTAATTTATAAAATAAAGAAAATTCCTCTTTAAGGAAGTTTGTTTAACTTTCATTCCAAGGAAACTTCTAGGGTGGTAAATATAAGATGGACGTGTTTTCTTTTCCTGCATAGTCATACATTTTTATATAAAGTATATATACATACATTATGGAATCGGTCAAAAAGCGCATGTCACTTATTATTGAAAAAGTGTTAAAATTGTTTTTGTCGTTTCATAAGAAAACTCAAGAAGCCGCCTGAATGATTGTGAAAAAATTTGGATTTTTTTTCTTTTTTGTTGGTTTTGCAAATACAAAATTAGTTTTAAGTATGTGTTTACGGATATTGCGGATAAAAGTAAACGGTAACCCTTCTACAAACACTGGCACTAAGTAGACTACAGGTCAGAGAAGACTATAGACTAGACTATAGATAAGACTATAGACTAGACTATAGATAAGACTATAGACTAGACTATAGACTACACTACAGACTAGACTATAGACTAGACTATAGACTAGACTATAGACTAGACTATAGACTAGACTATAGACTAGACTATAGACTAGACTATAGACTAGACTATAGACTAGACTATAGACTAGACTATAGACTAGGCTAGAGACTTGACTGTAGATTAGACTAGACTATAGGCAATACTACTTGCTAGATTGTGATCTAGAATATAGGCTACAGATTCGACTATGGACTCTACTATAGTAAAGCCTAGTAACTAAAATACAGATTAGACTGTAGACTATACTACAGATTGTGCTAAAGACTAAACTACGGCTCAATTTATAAGTCTGCCTATGGACTAGATTATATGCTTGATTATATACATTACACTTACTATTTTGACTAATGTCAAACTTTTCTTGGAATAACAACAAAAGTTTTCTAACTAAAACTTTTAATAACAACATCGTATTATTCATCTGCATACATAATTATCTTTTGAGCAGAAGCTACAAGTTGTATAATTTCTTACACATGTTTATAACAACAAAATCTTTGAACAACATCCGTAACATCATTACATTCTTCTGGCTTTTCTTTATATTCTTCTTTCTTTACTTGCTAAAAATTAAAATAATGATAATGATGACGAAGACAAATGTCTTTTATTTTTTGGTCTTATAGCTTCGTAAGGCCTGGTGATTTAAGAAAAAAAAGATATTAAATGACATTTACTTACTGGATATATAAGATATATAAGAAGACAGCTTTGCTTAAGGAACCCAAACAATGTTGAAGAGTTCTTCTGGTTATCAGTAAGGAAGACGCTTTATTGTGGAAGATGTGTGTTAGTAAAGAGTTATTTGATATGGCTGCTTAATATGGAATTTTTTACTTATAATTTTGTGTTATTAAACTTTATATGTATATACTTTGTTTATTAAAATAGTATAAAGTTTCTGCAATTTTTTTTCTGTTTTAAAATTCTTGAAAGTCCAAAGATTGATTGTGTTTTCTTGAATTACTTTATTTAAAACTAAATCTTTTACAAAATTTTGGTTTTTAGGAGAAAAATTAAGAAACGATTCTTGTTTATAAATCATTTAATAATATATATTATTTCTTTTCTTACAGGTATGTACTATGATTTGTTAATAGTTTTCTACAAAAAAGGTAATTAAATTTAATAAAAAAGGTAATTAAATTTAATAAAAAAATTTGATAAAATTCGTTTTTTTGTAAACAACATTTTGTTTTGTTTAAAGTTACCACACTCCTACGAAAGTAAAGCTACCAGATGGTTTTTTTTTTGTAACATATCAGCTTAATTGAAATTGTAAAGCTACCAGATGGTTTTTTGTAATATATCAGCTTAATTGAAATTGGAACCGCAAACGTCAAGCAACACTAAACAAAAACTTGAAAATAATAAACAATTAACCTTTTAGTTAATTGCAGTAAGCTTTTTATTAAAAATTATTAAATAATTTATTGTTTTTAATATAAAATTTATTAAATGTCTTTATTTTAAACAATTTATTTACAAAAATTTTCAAAATTTATAGAAAAATCTATACCAAAATCTTTCCACTTCATATAATACTTTGAAATTATCATAAAATGTCTATCTTTATGCAACATTAAGTTCAATAATATACAATAAACAAACTATTTAACTGAAAACTTTAAACTAATGTTTAATAAACGTGTTGTGTGTATTTAGTTTTTCTTTTTAATAAAATTTAAAACATAAAATTTTAACGTCGTAGTAAAAAAGCCAAACTCGTTACAAAACCCATAGTAAACATTAGAACAAAGAAAAATAATAAAAAATAAAATTATAAATAAATTCTCATTAATATAACATAACAAAAAGTTTGTGTTTTTTTTTTGTGTTTAAAACACGTTTGTTGAAGGAACAAATTATGTAAAAAACTTTTTGTTTTCTTCTTTCCAATGACATTTAACTTTTAATGAACTTTTATATTTTGTGCGGTGAGGGGACAAAATTATTATGAAAAACCACGTTATTTTACTTTACATAATAAGGCTGGGTGGGGTAATAGAAGAGGAGGGGGAGTATTGCTTTCAATAGATGGGAAATTGAAGAAAAGTAAACATATGGTTAGGTAATAGAATAGTCTATGGACTAGGCAAGAGACTATGGACTAGTTTATCAACTAGTCTATGGTATAGTCTATCAACTAGTCTATGGACTAGTCTATCAACTAGTCTATGGACTAGTTTATCAATTAGTCTAGGCTAAAGTTTATAGACTAGTCTATGAGTTGTCAAGTCATTATTCTATTAAAAAGTTTCTGTACCGGCCTATCCACCAGTTTATCGACTAGTCTATGGTCTAATCTATCGACTATATAGTTATCTTTGGTTAGTTTATAAACTAGTATGTGGAATAGCTTATCGACCATTCCATGGGCCTATTTATCGACTGGCCTATGGTCTAGTTATCGACTAGTCTGTGGACAAGTGTATGAAATAGTCTATGGACTAGTTTATTAACTAGTATTTCAACTAGTTTATGAAATATTCCATGGACTAGTTTATTAACTAGTCTTTGGACTAGTTTATTAACTAGTCTTTGGACTAGTTTATTAACTAGTCTTTGGACTAGTTTATTAACTAGTCTACGGGCAAGTTTATAGATTAGTCTGCAGACTAGTCTATGAGTTGTCAATCGATTAATCTTTTGCATAGTCTTTGGACTGGCCTATCGACAAAGCCAGTTTATCAACTAGTCTATGGTCTTATCTATCGACTAGACTATGAGCTGTCTTTAGGTTAGTCTATCGACTAGTCTGTGGACTATCTTATCGACCATTCTTAGGGACTGCTTATCGACTAGTCTTTGTGCTCGTCTATGAGTTGTCTATTGACTAGCCTATTGAATAGTCCATGGATCTGTCTATTGTCAAGTCTTTTAACCAATCTATGGGCTAATTTATCGAGCAGTCAATGTACTAGTCTATGTAGTAGTGTATGTATTAGTGTATCGATTAGTGTATGGACAAGTCTATGAATTTGGTGTCGATAAGTCTATGGACTAATCTACGTTTTGCTTTTGCTATGGATTAGTCTATGAAGTAGTCTATGGACTTCTATGACTAGTCCATAGGATTGTCTATGTATATTACCCAGTCTACCGACTAGTTCATCGATTAGTCTGTGGACTAGTTAATCGATTAGTTTTTGAAATAGTTTATGGACTAGTCTATCGACTATGGGCTAGTTTATCGATTTAGTCGATGTTCTAATCTATTAAGCTGTTTGTGAACTATCCTATTGACTTGTTTATTGACTTAGGTTAGGTTGGTTAGGTTAGCAGACTGTCCCTTGCTGTTCGCATTAGGGGCACACTTGGGTCCATGTTGTGATCGCTTTGTGATACCTAAAAAGAAGAAGAAAACGGTCGGCGTATTAATACACTTCGACCCATCTACTCTGGTCAATACTTTGTCTACCTACCAATAATATGTCTATGTACTAGTTAATGAGTGGTTTATCGTTAGTCAATAGACTAATCAATGAAATAATATATCGTCTAGTCTATGAATTAGTCTAATGACTAATCTATCGCTTAATTTTGAACTATATCTATGAATTGTCTGTCGATTAGTCTGGAGTTTGTCAGCTTTGGGCTAAATTTCCATTGACAAAAAAAAAACAATCAGCTGTTGAAATGACTTCACCTTAATAGTTTCGCCATGATTTTACCTCTTTCCACTCGACTTACATAATAGAGTTGCCAGTTAGTATTAAAAGAGATGAAACATTTTCAGGCTTAGGCAAATGGTAATGCAGTAAATGTGTAGCCAACAGTGTAGCCAACCTGATATATGTTATAAATAACCAAAAAGTTGTTATGCCTTTAAAACTAAAATTCAAAAAAGAACTTTTTTGGCCTTAATGTTTAGTTAGTTCTAAAGTTACCAAATAATATCAAATTTCTACTTATTGTTATTATTTGCAACGAAAAAAAAAAACAACCACAATATGTATAATTTTTCACAAATTTTGACCCTTTTCAGAAAAAAAAATTCAGTTTTTTTTAATGAAATTTAATACATTTTATTGCTGTTGTGTGAACGTGATTATAGACATTTAAACAATGACATTAACTTGACAAACCCTATTAAATAAACTTAAAAAAAGAACGTGTATGTATGTGTGTATATATTTTAAATTTATTATGTATATATAATGTGGTAGGTAAATAAGGAATTATAATGGCTTCTAAAAAAAAAAACTTGTCAATAGCTTGTCTTTGTTCATTCTTTTGCGTTTCGTTTTTTTGTTAAAAGTTTTGTTAACCTTGTGTTTAGTTTTAAATTGGCCTTTCTTAATCATTTGTTATTCAATTTTTGGTTAAGAGGTTAGTTGAAAATGTTGGAAACCCCTTTTTACAAGGTTCAAAGGTTATTCTAAAGGGTTTTTTAAACGCTAGAATAAATGAAACGCTTAAATAGCCTTACCACTAGCTGTAGTTTAATCTGGTAACACTGCTACCATATGTTTATGTTTGTTTTTCGCTTAAAAGTAAAAATTTATTAAAAAATTATTTCAAAATGTAAAATTTGAATATTTGTTGTAAAAATTTTCATATTTGAAATTTCAAATTATTAAATCATATTTATTTTTGAATTTTTAAACAAATAACGTCATGCATAATGCAATTTGAAATAGAAACAGAAAAACTTATTTGAAAAAAAAAAAATGGAAAATATTTTCTTTTGAAAATTTTAATTTCGAAAAGTTTTACCTAAATTTTCATTTTATATAATAAAGCACATACAGACATATAGTACTGTTCTTTAATCTTATATTTAAAATTATTTATAAAAAGGACTTGTAGTCTTTTTTAAATAATTTTTTAAAAAATATTTTTATCTCTTTTTTAACCCTTTTTTCTCCTTAAAAAATAATAATAATTGTCTTAATTGTTTTTGTCTGTATTGTGTTAAAATGATTAATTATTTTTAATTAACTAACAATTTCACATGTAGAAAAAATTTACAAAAAAAAATAATAATTATAGAAAAATAAAGGAACCAATACATTGTTTGAGAGTTTTTGTTTTTTTTCGAAATTTTTTTCAAAACTTAATTGTTTAGATTTTTTTTCGTTTTCTACACTATGATGATTTGTTAATTATATGTAATTAAATAACTAATAAACTATAATGAGATCATTAACTATAAATAAATAGAAATAATTAAAAACCAACGTATATAAATTGTTTATGAAATAAAGAAACTAAATAAAAAAATCTATTTTGAAATTTAAGAAAAATTTAAAATTTTTTTAAGATTGAAAAATATAGAAATTTTTATAATTAAACAATGAAATTTTTCTAGAAGAAAACATAGTTATAAATTTTTTTTAAAGAAAAATCGGTTATACAACAACATACGTTGTCAAATTAGGTACAACAACACTATGCAACACTTTGTTGACGAAATCAAGCTCAGTATTATTGATAACGAAATGTTGTCACGTTGACCACGTTTGTTAACATTTAGATTAAGGATGTGTATAATATTTAGATTTCAACAACGAATTGTTGCAATGTTGACAACGTTATGTTGCAAAAATTTCTAGGAAAAGAAATTGTAAAATAAACATTTTTCTATAGAGAGACAAATGTTAAACTAAATTTTCTTTATAGATGTTACAAATATAAACTATTATACTGTAAAACATAACTGTTATACAAAATTTTTTTTTAAGAAAAAACTGTTATAAGCTTTTATTTACTATTTCTCTTTTTACACAATTTTTTAAATATAAAAGAGTTTGACAAACATTTTGTTTAACGGAAAAACTGTTATACACAATATTTCTTTAAGAGAAACTGTCATTTGCTTATTATCTTAAAGAAAAAATTGTTATACATAATTTTTTTAAATAAAAAACTGTTATACACAATTTTTCTTAAATGAAAAGCTGTTAAACAGAATTTTCTTAAACAAAAAACTGTTCTACATAATTTTTATTAAAGAAAACAACTGTTATACACAATTTTCTTAAAGAAAAAACTGTTATACATAATTTTTTTAAATGAAAAAATGTTATACAAAATCTTTATTAAATAAAAAATTGTTATACAGTATTTTTTATTAAGTAGAAAACTGTTATACGAATTTTTTCTTTAAAAACAGAGTTTGCACTATTTTTCTTTAATAAAAATCTGTTATACACAATATTTCTTAAAGAAAAAAACTGTTATACAAAATTTTTCTCAAGCGAAACTGTTATACACTACTTTTCTTTAATAAAAACTGTTATACATAATTTTTTCTTAAATAAAAAACTTTTATGCACAAATTTTTTTAAATGAAAAACACATATACACATTTTTTCAATAGAAAACTGTTATACACAATTTTTCTTTAAGATAAAACTGATTCTTTAAAAGAAAACTGTTATACTCAGTTTTTTCTTATATTAAAAACTGTTATACACAATTTTGATGAAATGAAAAACTTTTATTCCAACTTTTTAAATAAAAAACTGTAATACATACTTTTCTTATATAAAAAACTGTTATACACATTTTTTTCTTAAATAAAAAACCGGTCTACACAATTTTTTCTTAAATAAAAAACTGTTATACACATTTTTTTCTTAAATAATAAACTGTAATACACATTATAAAAAAACTGTTATACACAATTTTTCTTGAATGAAAAAACTGTTATACAAAAATTTGCGTTAATATTAAACTCTTATACACATTTTTTAGATAACTGTTATACTCATTTTTTTTAAATAAAAAACTTTTATACACAATTTTTCTTAAGTGAAAAACTGTTATACTAAATTTTTCTTTAATATAAAACTCTTATACACAATTCTTCTTGTATTAAAACTGTTATACACAATTTTTTCTTAAATATTTTTTCTTTATAAAATAAAAAACGGTTATACACAATTTTTTTAAATAAAAAACTGTTATAGTGAATTTTTTTAATATAAAACTTTTATACAGAATTTTTTTAAATTAAAAACTGTTTTACATAATTTTTTCTTAAATAAAAAACTGTTATACACAATTTTTCTCAAAACTGTTATAAACATTTTTCTAAATTATAAAACTGTTGTAAATATTATTCTTAACAACACTCTTATACACAACTTTTTCTTAAATAAGAAACTGTTATACACAATATAAAAAACTGTTATACAAAAAATTTTCTTTAATATAAAACTCTTATACATAATTTTTTCACTTGAAAACTGTTTAACACATTTTTTCTTAAAAATAACTGTTATACACAATATAAAAAACTGTTATACACAATTTTTTTAATGAAAAAACTGTTATACAAAAATTTTCTTTAATATTCAACTTTTATAAACATTTTTTTCAATAAGAAACTGTTATACACAATTTTTCTTTAATAAAAAACTGTTATACTCAAGTCTTAAATAAAAAACTGTTATACTCAAGTTTTCTTTAATAAAAAACTGTTATGCTCAAGTTTTCTTTAATAGAAAACTTTTATACTCAAGTTTTCTTAAATAAAAAACTGTTATACACAAGTTTTCTTAAATATAAAACTATAAAACATACTTTTCTTGTTTAAAAACTGTTATACACAATTATTCCTTAATAAAAAACTGTTATACACAATTTTTCCTTAATAAAAAACTGTTATACATTAATTGCTGACAAAAGACTACTAAGCAATTGCTTTATTGACATTTACCAATGGTAACAAAATGGCGGCTATAATTTTTATTATTTTTTTATATAAAAATCTAATAAAACAAAAATTACTAAACAAATAAATTTACAACATAATTAGTAAAAATATTAGCATTTTTTTACTTTAAATAAAAAATAAAAGAAAAATTAATCAATAATTTATTTATTTATTTATTTACCCCAACAAATTGTATATAAAAACTAAAAAGTATACATCATCATGCCAAACAGTCATAATATACAGAAATGTATTTATTATTATAATAAATCATTTCTTTTTTTTATATAAAAAATTTCATAAAAAAAACTACAATTTAAACACCCTTGATTTGGTATAAAAACTAAACTAAAAATCTAAAAACAAAATGGAAAAATGTGTGCCATTTTGATAACAAGACACGTCAGATACATCAGCAAACAAACACCACCAACACCGCCATCGCCATCGCCACCACACAAATACACTGTGAAACAAAACTAAAGTTAAGAAAAAAAATTTTGTCAAATATATATGAGACACTTCTTGATTAAATCTAGATTTTTTTTGGATAGAAACCTACTAAATATTTGTTAGTTGTATTTTATTTTTTTATAACAAATTCAATGACAATTTATTTTTTTTGTTTATAAATATATTTGAAATTATGTTTGAAACAAGGTCTCCTTGGCTACATTTGGAAAACGTGTACAAAATAAAGTGTTAATATCTAACCAATGATTTTGGAACTAGAAGAGGGGGACAATATTTCATTTCATTCTGTATCTTGAAAATTTATGCGCAAAAATGTTTTTTTAGGTTTTTTTTTCGTTATTATGATATTTTTAATGTTGTTGTTTTGCTGATAATAATATTTGTAATGATAGATAAGTAGAAATATACTGCAAAGCAAAAAAAAAAAAATACATACATACATATGTATGTTTGTATGTATAAAATGTTTCATACAGATAAGATATTGTTAAATTGAAATACGCATTTCAAAAGAATTTTATATTTGATGATGATTCGTCAAAAAAAAACTCAAGAGTTTCGTTTGATGTAGACAACATAAAGAAAAAAAAGAGAATTATAAATATTAAAATATGAATAGTAAAAAAATATTTTAAAATAATAGTGTTTAAAATATTTTAACTAAAAGAAACAAAGTTTAAAATTTTTTAAATAAAAATGGAAAAAAATTGTTTTTGTATAATAATTTATTACCACAATATTTTTGATTTCGTATAAAAGTTCCTTTGTTACGAAATATCGTAACAGTTTTTTATTTACGAAAATTTGTGTATAACAGTTTTTCATTAAAAAAAAATAGTGTATACCAGTTTTAAATGTAAGAAAAAAGTGTGTAACAGTATTGTAAAAAATGTGTATAACAGTTTTTTGTTGAATAAAATTTGTGTATAACAGTTTTATATATAAGAGAAATTGTGTATAACAGTTACTTATTAAAGAAAAATTGTGTATAACAGTTTTTTATTTAAGAAAAATTGTGTATAACAGTATTTTGCTGAATAAAAATTGTGTATAAGTTTTTTGATGAATAAAATTTGTGTATAACAGTTTTTTATATAAGAAAATTTGTGTATAACAGTTTTTGTTGAATAAAATTTGTGTATAACAGTTATTTATTAAAGAAAAATTGTGTATAACAGTTTTTTGTTGAATAAAATTTGTATAACAGTTTTATATTTAAGAAAAATTGTGTATAACGGTTTTTTGATGAATAAAACTTGTGTATAACAGTTTTTTATTTAAGAAAAATAGTTTATAACACTTTTTTTTAAAGAAAATTGTGTATAACAGTTTTTTAATTTAAGAAAATTTGTGTAAAACTGTTTTTTTTAAGAAAAATTGTGTATAACAGTTTTTTATTTTAAAAAATTTATGTATAACAGTTTTTATTTAAGGAAACTTGTGTTTTTTATTTTAGGAAAATTGTGTATAACAGTTTTTTATATAAGAACATTTCAGTATAACGGTTTTTTATTTAAGGAAAATTGTGTATAACAGTTCTTATTAAAAAATGGTTTGTAACAGTTTTTATTAAAGAAAAAATTCTGTATAAGAGTTTTTTATTTTAGTAAAATTGTGTATAACAGTTTTTTATTTAAGAAAAATTATGTATAACAGTTTTTCATTTAAGAAAACTTGTGTATAACAGTTTTTATTAAAGAAAATTGTGTATAATAGTTATTCATTTAAGAAAACTTGTGTATAACAGTTTTTAATATATCAAAATTTGTATATAACAGTTTTTTATTTAAGAAAAATTGTGTATAAAAGTTTTTTATTTAGAAAATTTGTGTATAACAGTTTTTATTTAAGGAAACTTGTGTTTTTTATTTAAGGAAAATTGTGTATAATATTTTTTATTTAAGAAAAATTGTGTATAACAGTTTTTTATTTAAGAAAAATTGTGTATAACAGTTTTTCATTTAAGAAAGCTTGTGTATAACAGTTTTTATTAAAGAAAATTGTGTATAATAGTTTTTCATTTAAGAAAACTTGTGTATAACAGTTTTTAATATAAGAAAATTTGTATATAACAGTTTTTTATTTAAGAAAAATTGTGTATAAAAGTTTTTTATTTAAAAAATTTGTGTATAACAGTTTTTATTTAAGGAAACTTGTGTTTTTTATTTAAGGAAAATTGTGTCTAACAGTTCTTTTATTTAAGGAAAATTGTGTATAACAGTTTTTATTAAAAAAAATGGTTTGTAACAGTTTTTATTAAAGAAAAACTTTTGTATAACAGTTTTTCATTTCAGTAAAATTATGTATAACAGTTTTTTCTTCAAGAAAATTTGTTTATAACGTTTTAATTTAAGAAAAATTGTTAAATAAAGGAAAAATTGTGTATAACATTTTTTTCTTCAAGGAAAAATATGTATAATAGTTTTTTAATTAAAAAATTATGTATAACAGTTTTTTATTTAAGAAAAATTGTGTATAACAGTTTTTTTATTGAAGAAAAATAGTTCATAACAGTTTTTATTAAAGAAAATTGTGTATAACAGTTTTTCATTTAAGAAAAATTGTGTATAATAGTTTTTATGTAAGAAAGTTTATGTATAACAGTTTTTTATTTAAGAAAAATTGTGTATAACAGTTTTTATTAAAAAATGGTTTGTAACAGTTTTATTAAAGAAAAAATTTTGTATAACAGTTTTTTATTTCACTAAAATTGTGTATAACAATTTTTTTTTTTTAGAAAAATTCAGTATAACAGTTTTTTTTTATTATTCTAAAAGTGTTGTATTACAGTTTCCTCTTTATAAATATTGTGTAGAATAGTTTTTACTTAACACAAATATTGTTTATAACTCTTATCTTAAAGAAAAATTTTGTATAAGAGTTTTGTGTATAACAGTTTCTTATTAAATACATAATGCTTATAACAGTATTTCCTAAAGAAAAACTATGTAAAAACAACAATTTTTCTTTCCCTGATACTGTTTTTTGTTTTCTAAATTTTACAACTCTGCTTTAATGCAAGTGTTGTCAACTTAAAAATTTTCACACGCTTGTTAATGCAAATCAAATAAATATAAAAATTTAAATTTTATTGAAAAAATATATTAATTTGAAAAAATATAAAATAATTTTTTATAAAATTAACACAAAAATTACCTTTAAACTAAAAAAAAAAAAAAATATTTTAATCAAACAATGTTTTAATCTAATCTTTTTTATACGTGAAAAAAAAACACCAAAAACTATCTTGTTCTAGATGTTAGATATCAAAGAAATGAACAACTAAATAAAATGACTGCATATTTTGTTCAAAATAAAAAAAAAAAACAATAACAATTATTAAAGATTAAATGATATTGACTGACATATATATGTACATATATATTTTTGTTTTCACAGATAAGATATGAAAGGTTCAAAGATAACTGTAACAAATGTTATTACTACTCTAAATACTAGAAACTAAATAAAAAACCATAAAAATAATTATCTATATTAAAGACAAAAACAAAGTCTAGGTCTTCAACAAAATTATCGAAAAAAGAAAAAAAAAACGTGAAAAAACAATAACAATAAAAGCACTTAATGCATTCAAAATATAGTAAATAAAATATTTGAAAAAAATCATGTGTTAAATATTTTCTAAAAAAAATATACTACGTGTAGTTTTAGAATTAAAGGTTTTTGAATATTTAGTTTCAACAATAACTTAATTAATATAAAGGGATTCGCATCAGCACCTAGAGACGTAACCGGTGGACCAAATACGAATCATAAGAGAAAAACATACGACACATTGATTATAGGTAGACAGGTGGGATGAGGCTCGCCGTACCTCACATTCATCCCGTACCATATACAATTAATACCAACACATTTCCTACATACCAACATAGTCCCACAGTCACTCCCCTGTGGGGTATCTGACGTTTCGGCAACAGCGCCGAACTTATCCCGAAATATTGACTTTACCTAACATCAGTCTTTTAACCGCCACTGTGGTTTAAACCACAGCCACTATGTAGATACCAAAGGAACTTCAACCAACTGAACAGCCAGGACATAGTCCTGCAGGCAACTGGCCACCCGTAGTAGCAGATTATGCGGTGCTCTGGTCTGACCTCTGGCAATCTATGCAAGGACTAAGCCAAGCAGTAGACTATAACCAATTTTTCAGTCCCGGCCGGACTAGAGGTCTGGGATTGTAATAGCACCAAGACGAAGGCTTCACCTAGGTAGCATGCCCCCGGGGGGTGTCTGTGTGTATGTTGAAATCAGTTTTCAGAGGAACCCAGATATCTGCGAGATTCCGACTTTCAATAATTTTTAAGGGAACTTTTTGGTACCTTTACGTTTTGCAATTGGTATTTTTTTATTTTATGTAATAAAATTCGTACTGATTGCTTTTCTATAACACATCATGGTGAAGGGTATATAAGATTCGGCAAAGCCGAATATAGAACTCTTACTTGTTTTCTCTAACATTAAGGGTTAATTAAGATAAAACTTAATAGTGGGTTTATTTAATTTATTTATTACAAAACAAAAAAATCAATTTATTATACTCGAACAGTTGTCTCTTGTTTTATTAAAATGATATAATACCCATAAATGATTATATCATTTTCTATATTTGATGAATATGAGAAAAAAACAACAACAACAAACTTAATTGACGTCAATATTGCTAGATGAGTAATTAGAAAGGGTGGGGGGTGTATATGCTTCAGAAATGCATTATTACATAAAGTTATTAATTTTTAATTATAGATTTTTTTAAAAGGGAAATTTTATATTTTTTGTATAATAAAAGATTTTAAAGTCCAATATAAATTTTTAAAAATAAAATTAACAATTTAATTGTTTAAGACTTTAGCTAAAAGTTTGTTAATACGTTTTAAAGTTTATTTTATGAAAAAGTGTTTTAAAAGGAAAATTTGCTAAGTAGACATCACTGTAAATAGTTGATGTAAAAGCCATGCTGCTTTATATTAGAGATGCCAGATGTTAAATTTAAGAAAATCGTTAAAATTTTGAGAAAAATTTATTTTTTTTATAGAAACTATTTTCCCAAATGAAAACTGTTATACAAGCAAATTTTCTTTAAAAAAAAACTGTTATAGACTTATTACTAAAGGTAGTCAAGGTATCAGAATCTAAAGGGCTCTTCAGAAGGATCACCGTCATTATGAACAAGGAGTAAAGGAGGCTCCGCTTTGGGAGGGACAAGGAAAGGGTAATGTGGCTTCGAGACGATCTTTCTCCGTGTCTATAGTGGTAACGAGATGGACAAAACTGTTCAAAATGACAGGGATCCAGCTTCGGAAGAGATGTCGTGCGACGATACTGCCGTCGCCGAAGAGGAAGACTCCACAACCAATTCACAACTGGATGGTGAGTTCTTCGAGGAGGGAGCTGACTGGGCAGCTTTTAATGTAGTTGGAGTGAAGATCAGAGGTAATTCACCGCCTCTTTTTAGCGAGTGTTTTTTCGGTCATTCGGGTTTCCCCGCCTCGTTTCCTGCCGTTAGCTTACGGATTAGGCTGGCCCGATGTCGCCGCCAAATTAGCCCGGATCTCAGTAGCATTCGATTCACCGTGACCTGAAATCGCCGCCGGTCTCGGAAGATTGTATGACTGCCGACCGGATACATATGGGGCACTTAATTTTGTCGGACATTGGACATTGAAAAGAGTATTTTATAGTTTGGAGCAACTGTCTCACTACATGGACCACCAAGCCGCACAATATGGGTAAACAGCCGGTGGTGGATTTAATGGACTAAAGGGAAAACTGTTATACGATTAATTTTCTACAAATAAAACTCTTATACACTTAATTTTCAAATGTTGAAAACTGTTATACGTTTATGTTTTTTTTAGAGAATATTGTTATAAATGAGATTTTATATAGAGAAAATTGTTATGCAAAGAATTTTTAATACAGAAAACTGTTATACATGCACTTTTCTATATGAATAAACTATAAAGTAATCTGTAATACTTTAGGTTATATAGAGAGATAAGTGTGCTACACTTATAAAACTGTTATACATTAATAAAACTTTTATAAACTAATAAAACTGATATAAACTAATAAAAGTGTTACACACATAGTTTTGAATGTTTTGAATGTTATACACTATTTTCTCTGCGATTTTTCTAAATAAAAACTGTTCAAATTTAAATATTCTAAAAGGAAATCTTAATCTTTTGCAAATCAAACTGTTATACGCATAAGTTTTACTAGAAACTCTTATGCTTTATATATCCTAAACAGAAAACTGTTCTAGACATAATATTTAATATAGAAAAGTGTTATACACAAAATTTTCATTAAAAAAACTGTTATTCTCTCAATTTTATAAAAGAAAACTGTTATACACTCATTTTAGTGTGAATAAAAGTGTTATACACAAAATTTTCATTGAAAAACTGTTATTGTCTTAATTTTTATTAAAGAAAACTGTTATACACTCATTTTTTGTGTTATACACAAAATTTTAATTAAAAATCTCTTAATTTCTTTTAAAGAAAACTGTTATACGCTTATTTTAGTATTAACAAAACTGTTATATTTAAAATTTCTTAAAAAAACTGTCATACACTAAATTTTTTATAAGGAAAAACGGTTGCAATCTTCTACAGATAAAACTGTTATACGTATAATTTTTAAGGCACGAAACTGTTATAATTTATATATTCTTGAAAGAAAACAGTTATACACACATTTTTATATAGAAAAATAATGTTATACACACAATTTTTACAGAGAAATTTGTTATAAAAGCAAAATTAAACTGTTATACAGCTATAAAACTTATATTCACATAATTTTCATTGCAATAAAACTGTTATACTCTAAATTTACAAAAAAAATTAAATACAATCTTAATGAGAGAATGCTATTTTCTACAAACAAAACTGTTATATGAATATTTTTCTTTGGAAAAAAAACTGTTATACACAGAATGTTTGATAGAAAAATATATTAAACACAAAATTTTCTTACAAAAAAACTCTAAATTTTTCTAACAGAAAACTGTTATACACTAAATTTTCTTTAAATTAAACTATTATACACATAATATCAATAGAGAGACCGAATTTTAAATACAAAAAAACTGTTATACTCTATTTATAACACCGACAATTTTGTGTAGATTAACTGTTATACAGCTAATATGCTTTGGAAAATAAAAACTATTAAACAGTAAATTTTTCTAATTTTTGTATAAAAATAACTTAGTTTTGTCTATAGAAAACAAGTCTTTCTATTGACAACTCTTATACCACTAGTTTTCCATGAAAGTAAACTGTTATACATATAAATTTCTATAGATAAGTTCCGAAAAAAAACTAACCAAAATAATTTTCTTCATTTTCAAAAACTCTTTCATTTAATAATACTTATTTATAAATAATCTTTAAAAATTAGTTTAAGTAAAGTTAAATTATATACAATAAACTTAATTATAATGACACACAGACAGAGACAGACAGAGAAAGCCATTAAAAGAAAAAATACCACAAAAAAGGGATTTTTTTTTAAGTTTTATGGTTTAACATATAGAGACCGTAAAGGAAATCCAAAAATATAAAAACTTACAACTACAAAAAAAACGAAAAACCGACAAAATTTAAAAGCAAAAAAAGGGGAATGACTACAAAGCCATATACAATAAAATATATAATTTAAAGAACAAGGAAAAAACCGAAATTATGAGAATATCTTTAAATGGAACATATACAAATTGAAGACATGAATACAATAATAATAATAATAATACAAATGAAGAAGTAAATTAAACATAAACCACTTTAAACTGAAAACAAAAAAAAAATATATTTAATAAAATGGACGGAAATTCATTAAATGAAATTAAACAATACAAAAAGCGGATACTTTTTTTAAGTGTATATTTTAAATAAAAAAAAAATAACTAAAGTATTTTTCAACAGAAACTCAAGAAGTTTGTTTAGAAAATCTAACACTTGATTGAAATTAAAAAGGGATTCACTTACAAACTATTGCAATTTGAAATTTTTGTTATAAATTTTCTAAAATCTTGTAAATATAAGAGTTTTAGAAAATTTTCTTTGTATAATTATGAAGATAATAGGGTAGAACAGTTTTTTTATATGGAAATAATGGTTTTCTTCCAAAAAAAAAATTATATATAAGAGTTTTTTCAATATAGTATAGTGTGTATAACAGTTTTCTCTATTGATGTATAGTAAGTATAAGAGTTTTCTCTATTAAAAATTTGTTGAAAATTACATTCATAACAGTTTTATTTCTTGAAAATTGAGTGTATAACAGTTTTTCTTATTGAAAATTGTTTATATAACAGTTTTATTTATTGAGAATTCAGTTTATAACAGTTTTCTTTATTGCGATTTTTTTTATAACAGTTTTATTTCATGAAAATTTTATTGTATAACAGTTTTATTTCATGAAATTTGAGTTTATGACGGTTTTTTCCTAAAAATTTTAGTGTATAACTGTTTCTTTCTAACAGTTTTATTTCTTAAAAATTTGTCGTATAGTAGTTTTCTTTAATACATTATGTGTGTATAACAGTTTTCCTTATTGAAAATTGTGTCTATAACAGTTTTCTTTATAGAACCATTAGTGTATAATAGTTTTATTTACTGAAAACTGAGGGTACAACAGTTATATTTTTTGAAAATTGTATTTATTACAGTTTTCTGTATAGAAACTTTAGCGTGTAATAGTTATCCATTTTTTAAAATTATGTGTATAACAGTTTTATACATTGGAGATTTTGTGTATAACAGTTTTCTTATTAAAAACTGAGGACATAACAGTTTTTTTTTATAAAAAGTTATGTGTATAACAGTTTTATTTATTGAAAACTGAATGTATAACAGTTTTTTATAGAACAAAGGGTATAAGCGTTTCTTTTTTTTAGAGATTGTGTGTATAAAAGTTTGCTCTATTAAAACCTTTTTCAAATTATATGTATAACAGTTTCATTTATTGTAAACATTGGCTTCAACAGTTTTCTTTATTGAAAGTTGTGTGTATAACAGTTTTCTTAAATGAATATTAAATATATTACATTTTCTCTGCTGAAAAATTGAGTGTATAACAGTTTTCTTTACTGAAAATTTATTGTATAACAGTTTTTTCTATATAAAAATGTACGATTAACTGATTTTTGATTGAACATTTTTCGTAGAACAGTCTTCTTTAAAAGTATTTTTATAAAACTTTTCTCTGTTGATAATTTAGTGTATAACAGTTTTCTCTTTAAAAAATTTATTGTTCATTTTGTTTACTGAAGATTTAGAGTGTATTTCTTTTATTTGGTTATATAACAGTTTGCATTTTCGAACATTTAGCATATAACAGTTTGCCTTACAAAAAATCTCATGTATAACAGTTTTCTTTATTAAAAAATGTGGGTGAACAAGTTTTCTTTATTAAAAATTGTATGTATAAGATTTCTCTTAATAAAAAATGGTTTGTACAACAGTTTTCTTTATTACAAATTGTGCATTAAACCGTTTTTTAATGGAATTTAAAGTTTATAACAGTTTTTTCCCTGTAAATATCAATAATTCCTTTAAACCACATAGCAAATAAAACTTTTCTTTAAAGGACATTGTGTTGTATATAACAAAATTTGTAAAGTTTTAGCTTATACTTTGCAAAAATCTAACAAATTTAAATTAAGAAAAACTTCAACAACTTGACAACACTGTTGTGGTGCTACTACTAACAAGAGAAAATAAATTTGATACGACAACGTTGTGTTGCTGCTGCTGCAGCTACTGACAGACAGCTGCCTTGTAATTTTAGACGAAAATGTACGAAGTAAAAAAAACAACAACTATGTGTAGCAAGAAAATTTTGTATTGATTACAATTCAAAGATTTATTTTCTTGATTTTCTAAAGAAAATACAAACAACAACAACAGCCACAACAAAATAGCAGTTAATTATAATTACATGTTCAGACAAGAAATATTGTATTGTTTTAATTTGATTTTGTTTCGATGTTGTTGCTGTTGTTGTTTGTAAAAACAATAGCTTAAAGAAATAAAAAACAAAAACAGGAAATATTGTATTTTTTTATTTAACTTGACTATTCTTGTTTTTTTTATACACTCATTATTATAATTTATAAAAAAAAAACAAAACACACAAGTTTTGTATACAATTACACACACTGAAAGAAATAAATAATAATATTTAAAAACCGGTATTTTTTATTATTGCTGTTATTCTTTTACTGCGATGTAGTTGTTTATGGTTTTGTTGTTGATGTTGAGGATTTTTTGTCATTTTTTTCTTATTTCTCTTATTGTTTAACTAAATTGTTTTTATATGAGTATTTTGCGTTTTGTTTTTAAATTCTTAAGCTTCTTCTTCTTATTATTATTTCATTTTAGCTTGACAAGGTTTAAAAGACAACAATAACAATAGCAGCAGCAACCACAGCAAAAGCAACCACATTAAAATGTCTTCTTGTTTAGAGCTGAAAGAAAAAAAGGCAAAAACACAAAATGTCTGTTTAATAAAAACAAAGCATACGACTCATAGGCATACAAACACATTTATACACACAAACAAGCAAACAAACACTCGTGTTGTTAACATGCAAAAAAGGTTTCGTTTCGTTTCTTTAGCAAAACAACAATAAATAAAAGCAGCTTTTTTTTTGTTATGCTGCTTCTTCTTTTGTTATACACGAGTACAACTAACTTCGTTGCTGCAACAACAAATTTTTAAAGCAAAAACCATATGTGTTGTTATGGCTGCTGATGCTGTTGTTGCTGCTGTTGTTTAGTTGTTTATTAAGAGACAACACCAATAGCAACTAACTTAACTAACTCCTTTACCTAAATCTTGGCAACTTGATATTTAAGGCGACAGCTTTATTGTTTCTGTTTTTGTTCTTGTTGTTGTGTTTATAAAGACATTTGAAATGTTATTATAGTTGTGTCGTTTTAGTTTGTTGTTTAATAAAAGTTAACCGGTTTTTTTCTTTCTTTTATTTAAAGTTTTAATTTTGTTTTAAATGTGTTTTGTTGTTGTTTTTGGTTTTATTTTATTAATAAGAAATCTATATACAATAGTTTGTATTTTGTATTAGTTTGTATTGTTGTTGTTATTTTTTTTAATATCAACAACAGCAGGTATATTTCAGTTTGGAAATGAGGTGTTTAGCGTGTTTTTTTTTAATAAAAATTTAAGAAAAAATTCCATGAAATGTTCTTTTAAAAGACAAGAAAAGGTTTTTGGAAAGAATTGAAAAAGAAGAATTTTATATTAATTTTTTATTTTTTAAAGTATAAAAGTCTTGTGTAAACTTTGTGTAAAACTGTTTTCTTATTAGAATAGTTTAAAAGTACAGAAAATTTGTTGTATAACAGTTTTCTTTATAGAGAATTTGTTCTATAACAGTTTTGTATTACAGTTTTCTTACAAGACTAGACAGTTTTTCTAACAACAAAACTTTAAATATAACAGTTTTCCTTAATTATTTGTATTACAGTTTTCTCTATGGATATTTTTGTTTATAACAGTTTCCTTCGCATTGTTAGTAAAAAAGTTTTCTTTATAGAAAATTTTGTGTACAACAGCTTCGTCTATTGAAAATTGAGTGTATAAGAGTTTTTAATGGAAAATTTCATGTATAACAGTTTTCTTATAGGAATACTTTTCTTAATAGCAAAATTTTAGTATAATTTTCTCTATGAAAATGTTTTGTATAATAGTTTAATGTATAGAAAAATTCATGTATAACAGTTTTATGTATAGAAAATGAAGTGTATAACAGTTTTCTTTATACAAAATTTTATGTACAGCACTCTTGTCTATTAAAAATTGAGTGTATAACAGTTTTTTATGGAAAATTTTATGTATAACAGTTTTCTTATAAGATTACATTACGTATAGCAGTTCTAATCGAAATTTTGAAGTATAACAGTTTTCTCTAATGAAAATTTGTATATAGATAACAGTTTTCCTATAAGTAAACTTTCTGTATAACTGTTTTCTTATTACAAAAGTTTAAGTATAACAGTTTTCTTTAAAATTTTCTGAACAGAACAGTTTTTTCTATTGAAATTTTGCCGTATAAAAGTTTTCTGTATAGAAAATTATGTGTTTAACAAAATTCTTTATAGAACACATTGTGCACAACAGTTTTGTCTATTAAAAACAGCTATATAACAGTTTTTTTTGTACACAATAGTTTTGTTTATGAAAAATTAAGTGTATAACAGTTTTCTTTGTACACAATAGTTTTATCGATTCAAAATTGATGAATAACACTTTTCCTATAAGTAAACTTTCTGTACAACGGAAAAGTTTAAGTATAACAGTTTTGTTTCAAAACACATAAATATATTACTCTCTACGGAAATTTTCTTATATTACAGTTTTATGAACCGAAAATTGTGTTTTAAATAGAAGGTTGTTTTGAAAATTATATGTATAACAGTTTTCTTTATAAAAAATGTTATGTTCAACAGTTTTTCCTTCTGAAAATTCAGTGTATAACAGTTTTCTTAAGGAAAAACTTTATAAATAACAATTTACTTATTAGAATATTATGCAGATAACATTTTTCTTATAAGAAGATGTGGCATTTAACAGACAGTTCCTATTATGTATAACAGTTTACTTTCGGAAAGTTTTCATGTATAACAGTTTTCTTTCTACAAAAATTTAACTTATTAAAGTTTTCTTTATGGAACTTTTTGTGTAATTTATTGTTTTTTAAAAGAATTTTCGCTTATAACAGTTTATTTATTAAAAAATTTTATGTATAACAGTTTACACTGAAAACATTTCAATTGTTTCCTTTTTTTCTTCATTAAACACTTTAGTTAAGGTTTGTTACTTATTTTGAAATCTGAATCTTAAACAAAAACGTTATAGAAATAATAATGAAATTAAAAAGAAATACACATAACATGATACCAGAACTATTGTATAATATTATTATTATTTATATTATTTTTGTCTCCCAGACAAAGTCCACCAACAACACCACGCATTTGTATAACAACAAATACTATGACTGTAATCCAGCTTTTGTCAACAGATTTTTCCATTCAAACTACCTACGCAATTGTACTTTAAATTAGAAAAAAAAATACCAAATAATCAGCGAGCCATTTGAAATATACATAGGAAATGTTTCAATAATATATAAGCGGTTTATAAATTACAAATAATAACAACAAAAAGCTTTTAAATGTTCTTTTTTTTAGAAAAATTTAAAGAAAATCTAAAAATTTCTCAATTGATTTAAAGAAAAAGTGTAGCATTACAGCTGATTGTGTGTTTACTAGGCATCACTGTCGGGCAACAGTGATGCCACTGCTTTAAGAAAGAAAAGAATTTTTAAAATCTTGTTTATTTAAAACAAGTTATAATTCTAGTTTTTAGATTTTTGCAAAAAATATAATAAAATAAACTTTAAATTGTATCGTGCATTTTAGTGAAGTGAGTGGTAGTTGCTTTGGTTGATTCTTTTGGTGATGATGATGTTGACGTACATAAGTGCTTCTTACCACCAGCGGCCAAATGAAAAACAGGTTGTGTCTAAAGTGTTTTGATTTATTTTTTTTCTTGTTCTTCTTTTTACGAACTAAAGACAAAATGTCTTTTTTTTTTGTTTTTAAACCAGAATTTTTATATTTTTTTTGTTGTCAGAAAGAAACTTTAAAAGAATCTCTTGTTTATACAAGAAAATCTAGTTCAGTTCAAGTTATTTTACATAATTTTTTTTATTTATTTTTCATTTAACAAAGAAATATAGAAATATAAAAAAATAATGAATAAAAGAAGTAGTTTAGAAGAATGTGTGTTTTTTTTCAAAAAGTAGTGGGTAGTTTCGAATAGAAATGAAATCATGTTGCAGTTACAATTTACAAATAACACCTGCTCTTAAAATATTTTTTATTAAAATTTTAATTGTTTTAAATACAAAAAATGATTGAATTCTTTAATTCTATTTAAAAAATTATTATTTTTAACAAAAGTTTTTAAAATTTTTAATCTTTTGATCTCAATTACAACATAATCTCACCCACATTGTTAAACTTTATAAAGAAAAAATAACAAAAGAACACTTAAAAACGCCTACAACTGTTGTTTAATTTAAAATTAAATATAAATTATTTAAACAATTGTAAAAAAATATATCATAAATTATATACAAACATGTTTTATTAACTTATAAACCCCCTATAAACCAAGAGAACAAGATTTAAAAGACCCAAACAATATGTCACAATTACTGACATTTCTGTTAAACTGTAAATTTAATTAAAATCAAAAATACCGTTAAGAAATCACTTCCGCTGCATTTTGCAAAAAACAACAACTTCAAACACTTTAATTAATATTCATAAATATTTAAACAAATAAAAAATTAATTTTAAAAGTCATTAAATACGCAAATTTTTAATTACAAACAAATTAGTTAATAAATATTAAAAAATAAAAACAAATAAAATATTAAGTTTGTTAACATGTTTATGACTTTATTAATAAAACATTAACAAAATGATGTAGAGATATAATATAATATTAAAAACAAATTAAAATTACAAAAAACACGTGAGAAATACTAAAGATACATTTAAAAACTTGGCAGCACTTTTTGTGATGTTTGTAAACAAAAGATTGAGAAAAAAATTTTTTAATTGTTTCATTGAATTTTTCTTTTATAAATCTTTTAGTCTATTGTCCAGACTATTGGCTAGTCTATGATCCATACTATAGTCCAATCTATAGTACAGACTATAGTCCACATTAAAGTCCAAATAATAGTTCAATCTATAGTCCAAACAATAGTCAAACTATAGTCCAGGCTATAGCACAGATTATAGTCCAATTCATAGTCAAATATATCTGTAGTCAAGACTATAGTCCAGACTTAAATCCACACTTAAAACCAGACTATAGTCTAAAGTCCAGGCTATACAACAGACTATAGTTCAGTTTATAATCAGTTTGTAGTCCAGTTTATAATTAGTCTATAGTCCAGACTATAGTTAAATCTATAGTCCAAACTATAGTCAGACTAAAGTCAAGGCTAAAGCACAGATTAAACTCCAGTTTATAATCAGACTATATTTCAGTCTATAGTTCAATCCATAGTCCAGACTATAGTTCTATCAATAGTCTACACTTAAGTCCAGTCTACAGTCTAGTTTATAGTCCAATATATAGTCCAGTCTATAGTTCAATCTATAGTCCAGTCTATAGTCCAGTCTATAGTCAGATTATAGTGTAGTCTTTAGTCCATACTACAGTAGAGACTATATGAGTTTATAGTCCTTACTATAAACAATTTAAAGGCAATTTTGTAGCCATTAGTCCAGACTACATACGATAGCCTCAACTAGACTTTATTCCATTGTATAATCCAGACTATTGTCGAGTCTATAGCCTTATCTATAACTTAGTTCGCAATCTTGTATATACCCTTCTCAATAGTCTAGTTTGTAGTCTTGTCTATAGTCTAGTTAATAGATTACTCTATAGTCTATAACATATAACGCATTATGTATAGTCTATTGTTTAGTCTACAGTTCAGATTATATATACTAGACATTAGTCTATTATATATATTAGACTACTCTAATGAGATCAGACTAGTATATAGTAGAGTCCATATTCTTGTCTGAAGCCTAGTTTATAGTCTAGTCTGTAGACCAAAATATAGTCTAGTCTATAGTGTGTGCAATAGTTTGGTCTGTCATCTACTGTCAAACGTAGCAATTGCAAAAACTTGGCATCACTTGCATGTTGTTTGTAAACAGAGCTGGAAAATGTTTATTATTATCAATTAAATTTCTTTTAATGTAAATTAAAAATTTTATTTCAGTTTCAAATTAATGGATTTCATTTTTTCTTATTTCCTTATACATAAAAGATGCGTTTGAGTTAAATGGACAAAAAAACGACAACAACAACATCATCACGTTGGTATTAATTATGCATGCATATGCAGAACATATGCATTGCATGTGCGTTGCTATTTAAGAGTGATGAAGTCAATATATACAGAGAGTATTATAGTCTCTTCTCCATCCTTTTTTTTCACCAATAAAATTTCCTTGTTGTTCTTATTGCTATATATATTTTAATAAAAAACATATAAACATCAAGTTCATTTTAAATGAATTGAACTTGTTTATTTGTTTTAACTCAATGATGTTTATTTGTTGTATTCGTTCCTCTTCTTGTAGTGTATGTTTTTATGGCTTCCCACTTATAATTATATAAAAAATAAAATCCAATTTGTATGTTGTTGATCTACATAAAGAAGAACAACAAAAAAGGTTGAGAATTTTACGCATTTTATGTGAACAAACAAACCCTTCCTTGTTTTATCACAAACAGGCGTAGTAACGTTTAATAACAAAAAAATAAGGATTTCTATAAATCTTGTGATTAAAACGTTATTACGTTATGCAGGGACAACCATTTGACCATGTTAAATGTTGTGGGGGTTTTTTGTAATTGATTTTTTTTCTTCATTAAATTAATTGAAGTTTATTTGCAAATAATAATTTTAATTAAAACTTATAATTGAAGGAAAATTAACCCTTTAACGCACTTAAAGGAATGAATGTTTTTCGATTAGACCATAGACAAGACTATAGATTAGACTATAGACTAGATTACAGACTTGATTGTAGACTAGACTATAGACTAGACTAAAGACTAGACTATAGACTAGACTATAGACCTGACTATAGACTAGACTATAGACTAGACTATAGACTAGACTATAGACTAGACTATAGACTAGACTATAGACCAGACTATAGACTAGACTATAGACTAGACTATAGACTACACTATAGACTACACTATAGACTACACTATAGACTACACTATAGACTAGACTATAGACTAGACTATAGACTAGACTATAGACTACACTATAGACTACACTATAGACTACACTATAGACTACACTATAGACTAGACTATAGACTAGACTATAGACTAGACTATAGACTAGACTATAGACTAGACTATAGACTAGACTATAGACTAGACTATAGACTAGACTATAGACTAGACTATAGACTAGACTATAGACTAGACTATAGACTAGACTATAGACTAGACTATAGTCTAGACTATAGACTAGACTATAGACTAGACTATAGACTAGACTATAGACTAGACTATAGACTAGACTATAGACTAGACTATAGACTAGACTATAGACTAGACTATAGACTAGACTACAGACTAGACTATAGACTAGACTATAGACTAGACTATAGACTAGACTATAGACTAGACTATAGACTAGACTATAGACTAGACTATAGACTAGACTATAGACTAGACTATAGACTAGACTATAGACTAGACTATAGACTAGACTATAGACTAGACTATAGACTAGACTATAGACTAGACTATAGACTAGACTATAGACTAGATTATAGACTAGACTATAGACTAGACTATAGACTAGACTATAGAGTAGACTATATATAGACCCATAGACTAGGCTGTAGAGTAGACTATATATAGACCCATAGACTAGCCCATAGACTAGACTATATATTACGACAGACTAAACTAGAGTATAGACAAGACTATAGACTGGACTATAAACTAGTATATAAAGTATATTATATTCCCTATTATGGACTAAACTAAAATCTAGTCTATAGTCTGCGTTGTTGCCATATTTTTCGTTGAAAATCGCCACAAAACATTTTCGAAAATTAAATTCAAAATAAAATTTAGTTCATATTTATTTACATTTCCTAAAATAAATAAAAAAAATTCAAATTTATTTTAAATAATTTTGAAAATAATTTTGTTTAGTTCAACCATGTGTATTTGTTATTTTTTTTTTTTTCATGTAAATAATTTAATATTTATTTTTTTATGTGTTTTTTTCAATTATTTTAATATTTATTTGTTTATGCTGGTGGCTGTATCTCTTTTTGGAGTGAAAGTGTCTTTTAGAGCGTGAGGAATAGTTGGTATGTTAAATCGTTGTATGATAAATGACAAAAGAAAAAATATCATAAATAAATATTTGTTTGCGTACCTGATGCGTAGAGCATTTTTTTTATTACAAATTGATTAAACAAATTGTAGCAATAACAACAACAAATAATGCATTTTCATTGTTGTTTCATATTATTATTATTATCATGATGTTGATGATTATTATATTCATTGTGTGTGTGTGTTTATAACTTGGGTAAATGTTGATAAATTTAATAAACAAGAATGGCGCAATTATTTTTATATTTGATATACTTTGATTAATAAAGGTTTAAAGAAGTTTTTTTCTAATTAAAATTAATTATTTTTAAATTGTAATGTTATAAATAATGATAATTTTATTGATTTTTGTTGATTTAATGAGATATTCAATAATTTTAAAACATATGGCAGCACTGCTTTCATTACTAAATCAAAATCTTAAACTTGGCAGCACCTACTTTGTATAAACAAACAAATAAACAGAGAGTAGCCATACATATTTGTAAACAGAGCGTAACTAAAACAAGAGACAAATTTAGAACAATTCTATACAGTATTCGTTTTTTTGTTAATTATTGAAGAAATGTATGTTGCTTTTTAATAAAAAGATGAAAAAAAAACTAATTATTTTTTATTTTTCTTGCAGGTATGTACTTTTGTAATGATGTTGGGACTTAACCTAAAAAAGGTATTACTTACTCTAACACAAAACCTCAACTTACGTACCTTTAATTTTCTAAAATCTACATAATTTAATTAAAACACATTTAGGGCTATAGCAACGGAAGTTTACAACTAAAATATTCAGATTAACATATATGCAAATTAAAAAATAATACTTTTAAAACAAAAACTGTACTTTTTTAAAACATATCCTAAATAAACTAAAGCTGAGCCCCTTTACACCCCCTTACCACTGTTAACAAATAAATAAAACAAAAATTTTAATATGCACTCAGTAAAAATGGGCTAAAATAACAAACATCTTAACGTAATTGTTAACTAGTATATACCCACTACTGCTAACTGCAGCAACAAACCAACAACATGTACAAATAGTTTTGGAAAAATATGTGAAAAAAAACAAAAAACGTATTTGCAGAAAAACAACACAAAAGTAAGGTAAACAACATTTAAGCCACTCTGCATGTAAAATGTTGCAGTTATGTTATTGCTGCTGCATGTGCTAGAAATAACCAAAAAGGTTAAAAGACTTTAAATAGAACGTGGGCGCCAAAAAAGAAGCCTAAAGATCTAGTACAATGTACAAAAAATGTTTATTTTTTTATAAGTTTAACAATAGCGTGTTGCCACTAGGTTTACGGTATTGAGGCGCTTAGAAAGGAAGAAGCTGATTAAGGGCTATAAGGAGTGGACAAAAACCGTTAAACCCAAACAAAAGTAGTCAATAGCTCAGTTCGAAATTTCAGACTAAAGTCCAGCCTATAGTATTCTCTTAAATCTTGTCAGTTTTTATAGTCTCGTACGTAGTGTAGCCTTGTCTGTAGTCTAGATTTGTCTGCAGTCTAGTCTATAGTCTCGTAGGCGGAGGTGGTGGGTTCGATTCCCACCTGTGGCACTTGTTAAGAAACGCACAAAAGGCCCAATAGAGGCCTAGGTGCATTTCTTCCGATTTGCAGTTTTATATCTTCATCCTTCTTTCAAACTAACTAACTATAGTCTATTGTCTAGTCTATATTCTAGTCTATAGTCTAGTCTATAGTCTAGTCTATAGTCTAGTCTATAGTCCAGTCTATAGTCTAGTCTATAGTCTAGTCTATAGTCCAGTCTATAGTCTAGTCTATATTCTAGTCTATAGTCTAGTATACAGTCCAAAGTCTAGTCCATTGTATAGTCTTTAATCTGGTCTATAATATAGTCTTTAATATAGTCGGTAGACTAATCTATAGCCCAGTCTTTAGTCTATTCCATAGTTTTATCTATATTCTAGTCTACATTATTCATTAAGTGCTGCCAAGTTTGATTTCTTTAACGATTGTTTATTGTTTTCATTAGACATTAGCAAACTGAGAAAGAACACATGTCTAGCAGAGACACACGCCAATGCAAAATTATCATCGGCGTTGGTTTATTATAGAAAATAACGGCGACAGCCAAAATGTCGTCTCAGTTTCGTTTTTTTCTTAAAATTGATCTATAAGCGATTTGAGTTAAAAGAATTCGGCGGTGGCGTGGCGAAATACTACATGCCGCCGCCGATTAAAACCGTCTCGTCTTGTATCTCTGATGTCTAATCTATAGTATAGTTATAATCCAGTTTTCGAGTATTTGAAATATTAGTCAATGTTGCAAAATTGTATAATTGTTAAGTTTTTGTGTTTAAAATTAAAAAAATCTGAATAATTTAAATAACCAAACACAACCTCTCACTTAACTTGGTCATTTATAGCGCAAGAAAAAACAAACCTCTCACTCTTGTTTTTTTTTTAAATCATTGAAATATTGATTATTTGCGTCAAACCTATTATGCTAATAAAGAGACGTGTTTATTTTTTTAACTTTTTAGATTGGCATTACTTTTTAAATACAAAATGAACTAAGAATTTTATTAAATACTAACAAACAAAAAATATAAGCAAAATTTTAGAAGTAACTCCCCTATTGATTAGTTTATTGTTTTACATTCTATATATTGCCATCGTTTAACTTAACTGCACACTTCTCGTGTCAAAATTAAGTTCAATTCCTTTCCATTTGTATTTTGCTTATTTATTAAAAATTCTATGACCATTTTAAAGTATGCAAATTTCCAAACAACAACCAGCTATCTTTCTAACAAATACTTAAGTTTAAAAATAAATATTTTATAATTGTTTTATGTTAACAAATAAATAAAGAATAAACAGCTAACACCCAGTCGAAGGGAGAGAGAGAAAGATATATAGAGACCACCAGACTGACAAATAATATAAAGAAATTAAGTTAACAAATGTGCTGGCAAAAGCGCAATTAAAAACACTTGAATAAAGCTGTCAACGCATTCTAATGATGATGACTGACCAAATAGTTACACAGAGGAGGGGGTAGTGAAATTTGTCTCGTATATAAGTGCTAAAACAAAAATAGAAACGTTATGTCTGCTGGCCTGTCACGTCATTTTGACACGTGAAAATAAACGGTACCATCATCATCATAATAATAATATGGATAAATATTGCATAAAGTAAAATGTATCTAAATGTTAGATAAATGGGACGTGTGTTAGAAATTTAAAAGGGTGTATTTATTTAAGTAAAATATTAAACTCAGCTGGAATTTTGAACCCGGTTAAGAGTTCCACTTGTCTGCTTTGTGAATGTTTTTAACATTTGGCAGCACTTTGTTTTATTACTCTAGCCAAATACTTGGCATCACTTAATTAAATTTTAAACAAAAAAGTTTTGTTAAAGAAAAAAAAAACAAACAAACAAACAGCTCTGTTTTTAAGAAACTTGGTAACACTTAAACATGAAGCCGGTCTACACTAGGAAACTTCTTTTGGGAAACTTTTGATTTTGAGTAAAAAAAAGAAAGATAAGAAAATATTATTCATCTCTCTCTTGTTTTGTAATTCTTTTCATTCGTACGACAACAAAACAATGCAATTAAGACCTGGTTCACACTGGGAAACTTTTGATTTTGTGTGTGAGAGAAAGAGATGATTAATATATCTCTTTCTCTCACACATAAAAATCAAAAGTTTCCCAAAAAAGTTTCCTAGTGTGAACCAGGTCTAACACGTAGTTTATGAAACAAAAGTTTCTATGTGTAGACATTAAGGAAACTTCTAAAGTGAATTAAGAAACTGTTTCTCAACTAAAGTGTTTCAGTGTGGACCAGGTCATACAAATTCTTCAAAAGAAATAAAATTGAAATCATTTATTGTATAATAATTACCTTTAGAGCAACGTACTTGGCATCACTTAATAATTTTGTTTACAAAAAGAATTCTTTAAAGGCAAAATAATTCAAAGTTTTATGTTTCTTCTTAAATTGTTATAAATATTTGACAGATCAGAATACAAAAGCTTATTTATAAACTTGGCAGCACTTGAACGATGTATAAACAAAGGTCAGCTACTATGACACTGGTATACTTTTGTTGAGAAACTTTTGATTTTTGTGTGAGAGAAAGATATGGTTGTTATTTCTTTCTCTTACACACAAAAATCAAAAGATTCCCGAAATAAGTTTCCTAGTGTGAACCAGGTCTATAGATTAAAATGTCTGCAGAGATATAATCTGAGATGGCGACGGCTGGCCGCCGGTAATATTTTGCAAGCCGCTCCTCCGCCAACTTTTTTCGGCTCAAAAACTAAAAACGGTTTAAACGTGTAGTCGCTGATAAAGATTGGAATCGCACATGTTGCCACTATTTTTAATTCTTAAGGCAAATTGAAAAGAGTTGCCACACAATACTATAATAATGTCCAATTCTACAGAAAAAACTTATGTAGAGGTTTCTATTTAGCAGGCAGTGATTTTTCAATATAATAAACGTTTTTAAGGTCAATTTCTGAAAAAAGTTAAATTGAGTCAATAATTAAGTCGCCGCCGACCGAAACTAGTTGCAACGCCGATAATTTTGCATCGGCTTGTGTCTCTGAAAAGCTGTCATATGATTACACATTACATTGAATAACCTCTTCAGTCTTAAAAAAAATCACAATAGATAAATATTTTTTTCATAATCAATTAAATAAAACTTTAAAATTAACATTTAGTTAACAAAATTTATTAATAAAAAAATTATATTTTCCAAATCAATACGAAAAATAAAGAAACTATTGATATTCTGGTAAAGACGATACAAACGAAGCGTGCCTGCTGCTGCATGAAAACGACGACACCATTCACAATCAAATACTCACACAACTTCATCTCGGCTACTCAACTCAAGTTGAAAATTAAACAAAAAAATACAAAAGAAATGAAAGAAATAAACAGAAAGATAGAAAAACCCCAAAAGACAGACCGACTGACAGTCTACACACACATACAAATTGACAGACAAATAACATTATGAAAAAGATATATACATATATAAAGAATTGATGCAAAAGTTCATTGAACTTTTATGTATAAAATTATTATACTTTTTTTTTCTACACTTTATATTTTATTTAGTTTTCAAATCATTATTTAAAAAAAAAATATATACATGTATGAAGAAGATGGGGTAACAACAAGCAAAAAAAATAATAAAATTAAAACAAAAAAAATATATATCAAAAAGAAAAAATTATGACAAGAAACTTTATATAGGAAAATGTATGATATTTAAGAAAGAAAATTTATAAAAATATACATAAAAAACATAAAATTAAGAAAAGTTGAGTTAATAACAAAAAAACAAATTTATTACAAACTCTTGTGAATATATCAAGCAACATTTTGTTTTAATAATTATTAAAACACTATTGTGAATTATTTTTGTTTTAGTAAAATGATTTATTTCTAATGCAATTTTTTTATGATTTATTTTCTTTTTGTCTTATTTTTAGAAAACTAAAGGAAATCTTATAAATGTAGCATGTTTTCATTTTAACACGCAGTGTGATTCTTTTTAGATTTTCTTTTAGTATTTTATTTTTTTTAAACATGTTTTTTTCTTCTGTGTTGTCTAGGCTTTCGTTATAAATTTTTTTTCTAATATATTATTCATAGATCTTTTTTCACACACATTAGAAAAAAAATTGGCGGGATTTGGTTGTTATGTCTTTTTGCAGTTAATCTCAATTTGGCGGGATTTAAGTTGTGTTTTAATTAACAAGAAATTACAGAAAAAAACTTAAGTTAATGTGAAATGTTGCTTAAAACTAATTTTATTTATAAAATAATGAATGAATTTTTAATATCTCTTTTTAGCAAATTATTCTTTGAAAACAAGGAATTTTCTGACAAATTTATTCGCTACTCTTTGAGAAATCTTTTTTTTAATATTTTAAATTAATAATTTTCTTACTATTTACATTGATTTTCTTAATATGAAACATTTTACAGCACTGCATTTGAAAAAGTTAACTTGGCATCACTTAAAGTGTTGGTAAACAAAGTGACGCCAATCTTGACAGTATTAATAAAAATTCTCTTTTAATCGAAATTTTTATTCATTTTTGTACGTTTCAAATAAACACTGAATGTCGGAGAGCTTGACGTGAACACGTCCATACTTCACGGTGGTCTTTTTCATCCACTGGGTAGACTTGACAACGGTCTATCATCGCCCCTGAATCCTTCAATGAAGAACTCAGGTGGCAATTTTTGTACATGGATATACCCGTCCATGTACAAGCACTTTGCTGAAGTACTCGAGCTAACAAATCTCTTGCCATAGTAGCCGCGTTGCGGAATGACAGACTGCATAGACTCAAGCTCAATGCACAAACCGACAAGGAAAAGGCAAAGCGTAAAAAGGCATACTAAATCAGAACTAATCTCCAATATATGGAGACTTTCGTAATCGTTCACTAATTTATTGCATCAGTTCCATTCCCATGATCATAATGATCACTCTACGGGATGACAGGCAACCATTGAATACTAACCTGACAATTCCCCAGAATATGCCGGTGTCCCAAAACCAATCGGGTTCAGGTATCCAGCATATGCCGCTTTGTGCACAGACTTGTTCGAAGAGAGAATTATGCTACCCATTAGGAATAGGATATACAGTCCTTAAACCAACATTCTCTCCTCGCGATTTTGGGTATTAAACCAAAGCCACTACGTGGATCCCGAATAAACCTCAACCTATTGACCAGCCAGAACATAGTTCTGCGGCCAACTGTCCACCCGTAGTACCAGATTATGTGGTTCTCTGGTTAGACCTCTTGTCAATCAATACAAGGACTAAGCCAGGCAGTAGACTGTAAACACCAATTTATAGTTCCGGCCGAATAGAGGTATTGATAACACTTCTTTTTCCCGGGATTGCAATAACACCAAGGTGGGGGTTTCATCAAGGTAACATGCCCCCGGGGGGAAGTAAACACTCAGTTGCCACGCCCCCTGTTTCTAGTACGCTCTCTTTTTGTTCTAAATAATCATATTGACACTGAAGTGGCTCCGACAGTATTTCAGGAATCCAACTGTTATATTTTCCCAGATATACCCTTTTTAAAATATGAAGAGATTGGAATGTGCCACGCCCACTATAGTCATTCCCCGCATTTTGTCCTCATATCTTATAAATTTTGAAGTCTAACTGTTGCAGTTTTTGCGATATGCGACTTTTAATTCTTCTTTTGTATGTCGCCCACTTGAAATTTCAAAGTAAAAAGTAGCCTATAACCTCTTCCAGACATACTGGAATACACTGTGAAAATTTTAATTTAACTCACCACTTTCTTAGCTTTTGAAATAATTGTTTCATGTTACTGCCTGTCTACACCAGGAAGTTTTATTTGGGAATCTTTTGATGTTACGTTAGAAAGAAAGAGATATCATTCATCTCTCTCGCGGTACGAAGTTTCTCGTACTCGGAAACTTATTTCGTTATGCTTCTCATTTGTACAAAAACAAATCAATGCAATTAACAAATAGTTTCTGAAACAAAAGTTTCTATGACATTAAGGAAACTTTAAAAGAGAATTAAAGTTTGCGTATGTGGACCGGCACTTAACGAATTACTTATACACAGAAACAGCTGTTCTGTGTGTTTAATTAATCAAGTGCTGCCAAGTTTTTTATTAAACACAATAAGCAAAAAACTATTGGCAAGAGATTCAAATTACATTAAATTGAATTTAAAGCTATAATAAAGAAATATTTCTACTTAAAACTACAATATTTGTAAATTTTCTATCAAAAATTCTTACTAATTAAACAGGTGCTGCCAAGTTCGTAGAAAACAAAACCAAAGTGTTAAAAATGTCATTAAATACAAATGGGAACTCAATAGTTTTTCAAATATTTTTTAGAATAAGAAATTTCCTAATTATTTACAAAACTAAACTTTCTTTTTATATTTTTCTGTATAAAAATATATTTTCCTGCTGCTGTTTTTTATATTAATTTTCTTTTTTTATTTCTTCTGGTCAATTTCTTCTTTTTTTTGCAGCTTTAAAGATTTTTATATGTCATTGACACTCGCTGTCTATAAATTTTCATGTTAATTTTTTTACAGCTTTTATTAAGTTTAAATGTTTTTTTTTTGTTTTGTTGTATCTTTTCAGAGTTTTTTTGTTTAATAGTTTTTAAACTTTAAACACCAACTTTAAAGCTGACTAATGCCCTCTTTTTTATACAAAATTTTTGCTGTTTTTATTTATTTTTCTTTGACTTTTAAGTTTCTCTTTTGTAGTTTTTTTGTTGTTGTTTTTTAACAGAAAATTTGCATTTATCTGTTTTTTGTTGTTGTTGTTTTCTTCATTTCTTGACTTGGTTAATTTGTATGTTAAAGCCGCCAATAATGTTTAAGCACGTAATTTGTAGTTTTGAAAATGTGGTGCTGCTGCCGTGCTTGGCTTTTGTTAATAAAAATAACAACAAAAAGTTAAAAAACTTAATGTATAGATTTTTTGGCGCGTTTTTTTAGTTAAGGGGTTTTGCAAATGGCGCATTTTTTGCTCTTTTATGCTAAATATTTAAATAAACATATAATGTAATTAACTTTTTCTTCCTCTCTCTCTAAGACATCTTTGTTAAGTTTTTTTAGTTTTTAAAAGTAGTAACCAGTCAATTAGTAATAATAATTGATTATAGATTTTCTTTATTTCAAATATTATTCTATTTTGTTGTTTTATTTATTATAAGTAAATACATTTTTTTAAGCAAAAAAAATAGCTAGCTGTGCTAATCAAGTTGACCTTTTGTGACAATTTTCGTTTTTTTATTCTGTTCTATGAATAAAATAATATAGAAAAGTTGTAGAGATAAAAGTAACGTTTTTGTTTTTTTTTTTAAAAAAATCATTTTAAAATGATAACAATAGCCAAGCAATACGAAACTTTTGAGAAAATTTCGCACAAAAAAGAGAAACAAATTGCAAATGTGGCAAAAAGATAAAAAACTAATTTTTAAACTATTATATTTTATTATACACAAAACCTTAAGTGATGTTTAGCTTCTGATTCAAACTTGGCAGCACTTGATGTATCTGTAAACAGAAATTAGATGACAAATAGAAAGAAAGTATTATATTTTAATAATAATACTTTCTATAATATAGTCCATTGTCTAGTCTATAGTCTAGTCTATAGTCTAGCCTATAGTCTAGTGTATAGTCTAGTCTATAGTCTAGTCTATAGTCTAGTCTATAGTCTAGTCTATAGTCTAGTCTATAGTCTAGTCTATATTCTAGTCTTTAGTCTAGTCTATAGGCTAGTCTAGTCTATAATCTAGCCTATAGTCTAGTCTATAGTCTAGCCTATAGTCTAGTATATAGTCTAGTCTATAGTCTAGTCTATAGTCTAGTCTATAGTCTAGTCTATAGTCTAGTCTATAGTCTAGTCTATAGTCTAGTCTATAGTCTAGTCTATAGTCTAGTCTATAGTCTAGTTTACAGTCTAGTTTACAGTGTAGTCTATAGTCTAGTCCATAGTCTAGTCCATAGTCTAGTCTGTAGTCTAGTCTGTAGTCTAGTCTATAGTATTGTCTATAGTCTAGCCTATAGTCAAGTCAGTAGTATAGTCTATAGTCTAGTAAATAGTCTTGTCTACAATCTTGTTTATAGTATATATTAAAGACTAGACTGTTAGTCTATGATCGACTATAGTTAGTCTATGGTTAGTCTATAGACTGTGGTCTGGTCTATAGTTAGTCTATAGATGGTCTATAGTTAATCTACAGTTAGTCTACAGTTAGTTCATAGTTAGTCTATAGTCTAGTCTACAGTCTTGACTATAGTCAAGACAGACTAGACTATAGTCTAGTCCGTAGTCTAGTCTATAGTCTAGTCCGTAGTCTATAGTCTTGTCTATAGTCTAGTCTATACTCTATTCTATAGTCTAGTCTATAGTCTAGTCTATAGTCTAGTCTATAGTCTAGTCTAAAGTCTAATCTATACTCTAGTCTGTAGGATAGTATGCAATGTAAGTCTGGAGGAATATTAATTTAGGTACTTTAAAACTTAAAGAGTACACTCGTTCTTACGAGTTAGTAATATTTCAAAATTTTAATTATCCAAGTCTGATGGTGATCAAATCCTAAATTTGGCAGCACTTGGATGTATTTGTAAACGGATAACAGTTATTTTTTACATTTATTGCTGCTTACTGTTACATCAAGAGACAACAAATATCCGAAAAACTATAATAAAAACTAATTAAATTTCTTAAAAACTATATTTTTTATAAAGTAGTAATTAATTAAAGAAAAAATTATTGTTTAAGTTAAATTTCTTAGGTTATTTAGTAGTGATGCTGCTGCTCTTGCTACCATTATTGTTGCGATTACATATTATTATCAACAACAGCAACAACATCAATTCAAATTCATCAACAACACTTGATTTTAATAAAAACGAAATGAATTCAATTGAAAATAATTTTTGTGTATAATAATGCTGGCTCTCGGTGGCTATGTATGTTTGTAATGATGGTTCGTTCGTTCCTGCTGCAGTAATAGTTATTCATTCAACCACAAATAACAGCAACAATAACAAAAAAAAAACTTACGAAATAAATCACTCAACTTAAATGTACTGCAAAACAACAACAACAGTAACATATAAAAAACAAACTAAATGAACTGACATGATAAAAACAGACAGACAGACAAATACACAAAATATCAAATATAACTAAACAACAGCAAAAAAGTAAGCAGCAGCAACATCAACAAATAGCAACAATTTTAAACAAGCAATAGTTAACAACAAAGCGCATCAATGACATTATTATTGTGGCTGTTGTTGTTTGTATTGTTCGCTGCTGCTGCTGCAATTTTGTATTTCAAAATTTTCTACAACAAAACAATTGTCATTGCTCTACTAAATGTTAAATAAAAATTACATACAACTATAAACACACATACACACACACACACACACTCACTATCTTTTACTTATATTCCTATAAAAATAAATTAAATTTAAAATATAGAGAATAGTTTTTATTAATAAATACAATACAATAAATTAAATTAAGCTTTTGTTGCTGCCACTGCTGCTGCTGTTGCCATGTATTGCACAAAAAATTAAACCGAAATCAAAACAGCTGGATTTTTATTTTTAAGTTAAATAAATTATTTTCAATTTAAATTTTTAATGATTTTTTTTTAAGATAATTGTACAATACATTAAATTAAACTTTAATAGAGAAATAATTTAAAATAGTATATTTGGTTCGGTTTTTTGGAAATATTGTAATTAGAGAGATTTTTATAGAGAACTTCTACGAGTACTCTGTGCTAGGCATGGAAAATGCGGTACTTTTAACAATTTTATTACTCTTTGTTATTGAAAAGTACTGTGGTACAACAAGTGTACGTTTTTCTAACTTTTGACAAAACTCTTAGACTCATTTTTAAAATAAAAGTTTTAGGAACAAAGCCAGCCACAGTGGGACAAAGATAAAACAATTTAGAATGAATCAAGTAGGAGTGCTATATTTGGCTGTGCCGAATCTCTATTTTTAGAGGTTGTCTCGGATTTTTATACCCTACACCACTTTAGTGGGGAGGGTATATTGGGTTTGTGTTGATGTTTGTAACATACAAAAATATTCGTCCTATACCCAGCTTAAAGTATACCAATCGGCTTAGAATCATTATCTGAGTCTATTAAGCAATGTCCGTCCCTCCGTCTGGCTGGTCCATTATTTCGACTAGCCCCCATACAACCGTACCCCCCAAATAGGACCTTTTGGCTTATAATTAATTTAAATGATCTATTATGTTAACAAAAGTCGACAAAACTTAGCTTTATAGAACTTTAAATGACACTACCGATTTTTGTAATGATCGGGCTTCATTTGACCCTATCCCCCATACAAACTCCCCTTCAGAAAATAACTTAAAGGTCAAAATTCACTTACAAACACTAATAACACTTTAAAATTCTACATTAATAATATTGAAGAAGACTTACCTCCTCCTACCAACATTTTTAAGGATAGGGCCATATTTTGCCCTACTCCCCTTAAAGCCCTCTTAAAAAAATCTCTTTTTTTGCCAAAAAAAAGTAAAAACATTCCGAAATAAAGTTAAAAAAATAAACCAAATGCTTTATTATTTTAAATAATCCCCATTTTTAACATACATACTGACTGGTGTAGGGTATCATATGGTCGGCTACGCCCGATTATACATTCATACTTGTAGCTCATATCTCCGTTATTTACCGACCGATTTTGCTGATTTTAAATAGCGATCTTCTCGAAAGCATGTCTAACAGAATTATTGAAGATTCGGATCTCGCCGATATCTGGGGTCCTCTAAAAACTGATTTCAACAGACAGACAGAAGGACAGACAGACGGACTGACAGACAGACGGACATGGCTTAATCGACTACGCTATCTACAAGGATCCAGAATATGTATACTTTATAGGGTCGGAAAATTATATTATAGAAATTACAAACGGAATGACAAACTTATATATACCCTTCTCACGAAGGTGAAGGGTATAAAAACTGAAACGTATTATAACTTTTAAGTCTCTTTATTGAACTGACATTTCTAAATGCAACATACATATATTAAACAAAACAAACAAACTTTAAATTGCCAACAAATATTATAATATTTTCATAACTTTTAACTAAAATAGTATTGCAACTATTTTTCTACTTTGTTTTAAAATTTTGCTAAATCATGTAAACGAAATGCCAATATTTTTGTTCTCATATAAGAAAAAAAAAACGCAAAAAAACACCTTGGCAATTGTTCAATATTTTGGCATCACCAAAAAAAACCCAAACATGAAACAAAATAAATAATACTAGAAACAGAAAAAGAAGCAGCATGAAAAAAGAAAAACAAATTTTTGTATAAATAAATAAAATCAACATAAAAAACAAAGTTTTTTTTGAATCGAAAAAATTATACAATGATATTGGCCAAAAATAAAAATGTCGCCAACAAAACATATGCAATGTAAATACACCGAAAGAAAATTTTCAAAAATTACAAAAACAAAAATATATAAATAAACCTAAGAAAAAAAGAAAAAGATCAAAAGTTCAAAGAAATAAAAATAAACAGACATCATCTAAAGTTAAGTCTAATAGACGCCAAACATGCAAAAATCAAATGTTTATTTTTATGATGAGTTTTCGTTTTGCGAAGAAATGCATAACTTTTTGTTTGATTTTTTGTTATAAAAGAAAAATAATTTTGCTAAAAATTTTAAGTTGTTAAATGTATATTTTTGAGTAATTATTCTTTTGAAAAAAATTTTCGTTAGGAAACTTGTTAGGGTTTGTCATGTTGGGAGATTATTGAGAAATTTTGAAAATTTTAAAGCAAAAGAGATTTTAAAAAATAAAGCTGGCTTCGAGCCAGGCATGGATAATTGAAATTTTAAAATAGTGTTACCTTAACTTATAACATAAAGATAACTTTTTAGTTAATCAAACTATAGATTTGAATATAAATTAGACTATAGACTAAACTAAAGACTGGTCTAAAATCTTTATTATAGACTAGATTCTAAAATATAAACTGGACTATACATTTGATTATCGTATAAGCTATAAACTATACTACATACAAGGCTAGAATGTAGACTAGACTATAGACTAAACTTTTATTCAAACTATAGGTGAGACTATACACTAGACTATAGACAAGACTATAAACAAGACTATAAACTAAACTATAGACTGGACTATGGATGAGACTATAGACAAGAATTTTAACTAGAGACTAGATCATTGCCTAAACTATAGACTTGACTACAGACTACACTATAAACTGGATTATACACTAGATTATAGTCTAAATAATAGATTAGGTTATAGACTAGACTATGGACTAAACTATAGACTAGACTTCTAGACTATAGACTTTAGACGAGACTATAAATTATATAGACTATAGTCTTGACTACATACTATACTATAGACTAAACTATAGACTAGACTGCAGACTAGACTATAAACTAGATTATAGATTACACTATAGACTACGCTATAGACTACTTTATAAACTAGACTATACACTAGACTATAGACTAGACTATAGACTAGACTATAGACTAGACTATAGACTAGACTATAGACTAGACTATAGACTAGACTATAGACTAGACTATAGACTAGACTATAGACTAGACTATAGATTAGACTATAGACTAGACTATAGACTAGACTATAGACTAGACTATAGACTAGACTATGAACTAGAATGCAAACTAGTCTATAAACTAGTCTTTAGACAAGCCTATAGACTAGACTATAGACAAGACTGTAGACTAGACTATAGACAAGACTATAGACTATAGGCTATAGACTAGACTATAAACTAGACTATAGAGTATACCATAGACTAGACTTTAGACGAGACTATAGACTAGACTGTAAACTATTCTGTGATCTAGACTTTAGACTACACTAGACTATAGACTAGACTATACTATAGATTAGACAATAGACTAGACTATAGACTAGAATATAGACTAGAATATGGACTAGACTATAGACTAGACCATAGACTAGAATATAGACTAGACTATAGACTAGAGTATAGACTAGACGATAGACTAGACTATAGGCTATACTGTAAACTCGTCTATAAACTAGCCTATAGACTAGACAAAAGACTAGACAATAGAATTGACTATAGATTTTACTTTAGACTACACTATAGAAGACTATACTATAGACTAGGCTATAGAATGGATTTTAGACTAGATTTTTGAATGTATGCTAGACTATAGACTAGACTGTATACTTTACGAGACTATAGACTAAACTATGGACTAGAGAGCAAGAGGAGTAAACTATTAATGAGTAAAGAAAACTATTCCCTTTAGTTTGAGCTTTATGTAGTTTACCCCTTAAAATTAACTTCGAAAACCCTAAACTCAAACAAATTTAATAGAAAAAAACTAATTTCATATTTTTTGGCAAAAACGACGTCAAGGCGCCCAATTACAACTGAACCAATGTAAAATGTTTTTACATATGAAAACTGCATATGAATTTATGAATAATAAAGATAGTGTTTCCATTGAAAATTTTTTTTTTTATTTTGTAAATTTGTTTACAACGTCTATTCAAATGTATAAAAAATTTCAAAAACTTTTTTTTAAAACATATAGTCATATATTTAAAATAAATCAAGGAAAATGTTATGAAATTTTATAAACTAAAAAAGCTTAAAATGAGTTATGAAAAATATTGAAATTTTTCAATAAAAACTACAAAAATGTAATAAATTGAAAGAAAATTAAAAAAAGAAAAATCTCAAGTACAAAGAAGATTTTTTTTTAATTTAAAAAATTATGATCAAAATATTGATGTAAATAAAGTAAATTTTTGGCTAAAATTAAAATAATTATGAATTTTGTATTTCAATTGGGAAATTTGTTAAATTTTGTAAAATACTTGAATAGTTAAAGAGATGTTAACTTTCTTAAAAAGAAAGAGAATGCAAGAAAACGAACATTTTTGTTTACATTTTAGTAAAAATTTAAAGTTTAAATAACTTCTTAATTATTGAATAGATTTCATGGAAATTTGGAATATTAATAGAGTTTAAGTTAAACTTTCATAATAATGTTTTTGGTGTTTAAAAGTTTAAACAGGGGCCCAGTAACAGGGAGGCCAATTTCACTGCTGTTTGTTGTTAACTTTTATTTTTTTTGGTTAAAAACCAATCAGTATATTTTGTTAAAAATTTTCTATATAAACATTTTAAAAAAGAAAACAATTATTCAGTCACAACAACAACAATTATAATAAACAAAATGTCATTAAAATAAATTTGCAATTTGTTGGGATTTTATCGTAAATTCTTTTTTTTTCACCAAGTTGAAAAAATACAATAAAAAAAACTAAAGAAATATTTAAATGTGTTTGGTATATCAAATAAATCATTAAGGGGTGGCAAAAAAAATACAATAACAAAAAAAAATAAAAACAATAAAAATGGAAAATTATTTTTTTTTAAAGATAAATAAAAAACAAAAAAAATAACCTACACCAATATAATATATATAAAGAAATATTAAACATTGTTGTTGTTGTGAGTAAGATTAAACACAAAGTTAAAAATATATTTAAAAAAATATTTTTGTGAAATGAAAAATTCTATAAAATTATAAATAAAACTTAATTATTAATAAAATTTTACATTTTCTATTTCATTGCAGGTACGTTTATTATTTCTTAAAACACAGGATGTTTATAACCATATAAAGAAGGTTTGTTGTCTTGTAAATGTAATAATTTAATAAAAAATTTATTTATTTATAATATTATTTTCAAAAAATTTGGTGACATATTTCATAATATCACAACCAAAAAATAAATGGAAATATTACTTAACATTAACCAAAAAAATTTTAATGACAATTGCAGTTATATTATTAATAAAAAACTGCAGTAAAACAACAAAAAAAATTAAAAAAGTATTAATAAACAAATAATACATAGCAACGTTATAAAGACAAGAAAAAAACACAAAATGCAATACTATATTTAATAAAAGTTACAATAACAAATGATATAAAAAAAGAAATCATAATTTTAAACAATATAAATATTTATTAAACTTAAAAAAAAACTTTATAATAAACAATGGAAAAACATCGACAGATAAATGTTTATAAAATCAAAATCTGGCAACAATGTAAACTGACAACAGAAATACAAGTCGAGACGGCTAAAACGCCGTTAATATTTCGCATGCTGCGCCGCTGCCTATTACTTTCGGCTTGAAAGCTTAAGGTGGAAGTACACAACACACGTTATAGGCTTCTGTCAAAAGAAAAAAACAAACGTTGAAATAGTGTATTTTCATTTAACAAGCTACACATTGTAGTTTGTAAAGCTTCTGCCGCCAAAAAGCTGGAAATCCAAACCACTCTTTCTCGCATTCTATGCGCCTGTCAAAAAAGTTACAGAAGCGTAGAATACTTAAAGTAGATCTACTTTTATAAGCGTCACAAGCGGCGCACGAACATGTCAGCTGATTTTGACATTTTATATTATTTATTTAATGCGTATTTATCAATTTTTATAAATTAAAATGAGTTTAGTGATGAAAACATAAATAAAAGCTATAGAAAAATGAAAAGTTTTTATTGACAGATAAATTTATTGTCTGACAATAGTTTTGCAATTAAAATTGTAAGATTTTCTTACAAATCGTTATAAAGATACAGATTTCTATATAACAGACTATTATATAGAAATTTTTCAATATAATAAACGCTTATACGGTCAATTTATAAAGAAATATTTAAATTGAACCGACAATTTAGCCGTCGCCGGTATTTTCTATAATAAGCCGCCGTTGCCGACCAAAAATGGTTGCGTCGCTGCCGATCATTTTATATCGACTTGTATCTTTGATTGACAATATTTGTTGACAGATAAATTTGTTGTCTGACAATGGTCTTGCAAAGAAATTGTAAGGGTTTCTTACAATCTTCTAAACTGAGAACTTAGCCTATGGACTAGTCTATTAAATAGTTTATTGCTTAATTTATGGGCCATTCTAGTCTATTGAATTGTCTATCACTAGTTTAATCTACTAATTAGCATATTTGTAAGTTTATGGACTAATCTATAAATTAGTGTAGGGACTTGTGTATTCTTATTATATATGTATAAGAAAATAAACTAAAGCTGCCAAAAATCTCATTTGTTGCTCTCTGCCGATGCCCGGTATAGAACAATGGAGCATTTTGTCCATTTTTGCTCTAAACTATTGCAAATTACTCTTAACAAGTGAAAAATTTGTCTAAAGTTTTCGACATTTAAAAATTTGTAGTGAATAGCTCTTTGTCCATTTATGCTCTAAACTATTGCAAATTACTCTTAACAACTGAAAAATTTTGTCTAAAGTTTTCAAAAATTATAAATTTGCATTGAATATCTTCGATTGTTTACATTTCTCTTACAACACCAGACATCGGCAAATGAGCTCTCTATTTGCCTTTATTCGCTTTTAAGAGCTAATGCACGTGCAAAAGCAAAAAGAGAGCTCTCTCTTTGTTTTAGCCAGTTCCGAATTTACACATACGAAAGGTCGTATACATTGTTTACATTTCTCTCACTAAACCAGACATTATCAAATGAGCTCCCTGATTACTTTTCTTAGCTTTTTATTTAAAAGCTTTTATCATTTAATGTTTCTTTATAACATTTTAGTTTTATTACGCATTTCTTTAAGTGTTTCTAAGCCTAATAATGTTTATTTAACATTATTACTTATTTAAATTCATAACATTTTCCAAAACAGAAAGTTGGGCTATTACTTTAAAAACTTTTTTACAAAATTTTACTAATTTTTCTTTACAAAAAGTTGTTCATAAAATAATGACAATTTTAAGAAACAGACTCATGTGTTTATAAAAGTAATAATAAATTCTTAATGGAAATTAGATTGTTAAGAGTTTTGCACAAAAAAAAATGTAACACTTAAGATACTTTATTCAAATCACCTTTAATTTAATAGTAAATTTAATATTGTTTATATGTAATTTGACAGATTGATTGTCAAACTACTTCATACACATTAAACTTTAATATTTTACTAGCTTAACTAAAGCTTAAAATAGTTTATTCTGTTTTTATCAATTAAATAAATTATGTTTTATTTTGTATAATTTATAAACAAAATTCTGCAATTTCTTGTTGCAACAACTGACAGTCTGTCATTTTACTTTTTTGTTTAAAATTTTTGTAAATTTATAATTCAAACTTTACCAACATCTGTCAGATTTCTTGTTACATTTTACATAATTTTCATTTTGTGTAGATTTTCTTATTTATACATTATATTTACATTGTTAACATTTTCGTTTCGTCAATACGATGAGAAGAAATTTTGCAACATTTTATATTGTGTTGTAAAAATTTTTGTATCAAGACTTTTTGTTTTCCTTTGATGTGGGAATTATGTATTTTTTGTATGAATTTGTTGTTTGTGTTAAGAAATTTGTGTTTTTGGGCCTTAAAATGGGCATATGGGGGAAAATTTGTTCTGTTTTTGATTAAAATCAAAGATTTCTTTCATATTATTTTCTTATTACTTTGTTGTAACTGTTAAAATTCATGTTACATCTGTTGTTTTGCTTTAATGTAAACAATTAAGGCGTTTTTGTTTTTTTATACTGCTGTAGGCATCACTGTTTTATTGTTGTTAAAGTCGGCTTCACACGAGCACACAAACAGGTATTGGCTTAGTGAGATAAAGAAGCTTTAGCGGCTTTATTTACTTGTGAGAACATATAAACGAACAATAGCAAGAGAGTAAGAAAGCTAAAAAGAGAGCTGATTGTCATTATTAAGATAAAACAGACAACAATCTTCAATTCTCATAGATTAGAAGAGACATCGGTTTAAAGTATTAAAAGAGCTCTCTAACAAGATTTGTTTGCTTTTTAATGCTTCTTCTACACAAAATTTTGTGTATAAGAGTACGAATGGGATCTAAACGTCTAAACGCAATATTTAATGAAATCAACACACCTTGAGAGAGAATACGGATGTGCTCTCTTCATTTTTTGAAATGATTCAAAAAACAAGCAAGTCTCATTAGATCAGGGATGTATTTTATGTAAACACTTACAAAAAAGTGAAACAGCTGTTTTCAACTTACTTTGTTATTGTTTTATCATTGACTTTTTGTTATACGAATGGAATATCATTAGACTTTACGTTCGTAAAGTGTGATCGTGTGTAGGACCCTTAATTAAGAAGTATACAAAGAGAAAAGGGGAGAAGAGAAACTCAATTTTAATTATAATTGGTTTTATTTGCTAAAAGTGATAGAGAGTGTTCTCTGTCCAGTTTTAAGAGTATAGTAAATATCATAGCATAAATCTGACATCGGCAAAGAAGGACAAATGAGCTCTCTGACACGTCAATGGGTTAGCTAATATATTAACTATGTAGTCTGTTGTCGAGTGTATTTGATATTTGCCCATGAAGTCTATTGACTTATATATGGAGTAGACTTTACACTAGTCTAGCCTTTGAACAAAACCAAAGACAGGTCTATGGACTAGACACTAGTGCATTTAATAGTCTTTGAACTTGTTTAAAGATTTGTCTCAAAACTAGTCGTTAAAAAAGTCTATGAACTGGTCTATTGAGTGGCGTATGGATTTGATGTTGGACTTATCTGTAGACTTGTCTATGAACATGTTTGCCAATGGTTTAGACTATTGCCATTATTCATCTCTGGACTGTTTGTTTCTGTTCTAGTCTTTACATTGATTTCTACACTAGTCTACGGTCTAGTTGTCTATTGACTTATCTATGTAATAGTCTTCACACTAGTCTAGCATTTGGCTAAATCCATTGATCGTGGTCTAGTTTGAACTAGTTTATAGATTTGTCTATAAACTAGTCGTTGAACTTGTCTATTTAGTGGCCTATGAACTAAACGTTGGGTTAATCTGTGGACTAATCTATAAACAAGTGCATTGACTTTTTCGCCCAATGGGTAATTGTATGTTGACTAGTCCCTCTGGACTTGTTTCTGTTCTAGTCTAATCACTAGTCTTTTCACCAGTCTAAGACCTAGTCTAGTGTATTTATGCCCGTAATTTCAACAAATTGGTATCTATCATAGTTATCTTCAAAGGGTCAAAACTTTTCTTGTTTTTCAATAATTAGAACAGGTATTGGCTTAGAGTAATAAAACATCTCTACGAATATTTTTAGAGGCTTTTTGCACCTATATGAACATAGAAATGTGCACAAGGAAGAGAGCAAGATGGCTTAAAAGAGAGCAGAATGTTGTTAACAAAAAAAGGTACAAAATTCAGGTACAGCTCTCCGAATAGTTTTTCTTGCTCATTAAGCAGACAAATGAGAGGGCAGTTAAACTTATGAGAGAGTTTTTCTTTGTCGATACTAATCTCGATATGTTATTAAAAAGTGAGAACAATCTTCAATTCTCTTAGATAAGAATAGATATCGGTTTATAGTATTCAAAGAACACTCTAAGATCTCTCCGAATACTTTAGGCGGCTTTTTGCACTTGTATGAACATACGAACTTGCACAAGGAGGAGAGCAAGATGGCTTTTAAGAGAGTAAAATGTTTTTAACAAAAAAAAAAGAACAAAATTCTTCTTTTTTTAACAATTAGAAGATTAGACACTGAATGTGAGATTGATAAAAGACCTCTCCGAATATGAACATACAGACGTGTAAAAACAAGAGAGCAAGAAATCTTAAAAGAGAGTGGATTGCAGCTACCTAATTTTTGCATTGATTAGAATTAGGTATTGGCTTAGTGAGAAAAAGAAGCTATAGCGGCTTTATGTACTTGTGAGAACATATAAACGAACAATAGCAAGAGAGTTAGAAAGCTTAAAAGAGAACTGATTGCCACCAACAAGATTAAAGAGACAACAATCTTCAATTCTCATAGATTAGAACAGACATCGGTTTAAAGCAATAAAAGAACTCTCTGATTAGATATGTCTGCTTTTTAATGCTTAAATGAGCATCTGTGTAAAAACAAAAGAGCAGTTAAACTTATGAGAGAGTTCTTCTTAACCGATAGTTATTACGATACAGTTTTCTTTTTAATTGTTAATATCATAATATCTAACAACTTTATTATGAAATTAATTAACATAATATGTAAATAGTTTGTATTTGTAAACTTTAATGGTTATTGGTGTTAATTTTTGAGGTTTTTAACATTTGTAATATTCTGTTTTTAAATTCATATAAATTTTATACTGTTACATGTGGTTAAAATACATTTTCAATTCATATTTATAACAAGGGAAATTGTTAAAACATATATACACATACATACGTACATATATATGTATGTATATGAATGAACGTGAACACAATTAACATAATTGGAACGTGCTGTTTGTTTTTGTTCTGTTTTACCATAATGTAGGCGTGGTTTTTGTGGCTAGAGAATGTTTTTTTTTTGCTGTTATTTTTGAATATTAATAACAATATATAAATAAAATTGTATATAAACAAATACAATCAACAACTGTCAACGAAAATAATAAATTATCCTTTTTTTTGTTCTCATTCGTTTGCATATCCTTTATATATCTTTTGCTTTCTCTCTTTCCCTCTTACCTCTTTGCAAGGCATGACAATCAATAAAGCAATTTGAAGGAAAGAGAAATTAAATTTGAATAAATTACAGAAAATTTAAATGAATTAATTATTATAAAACACACACATACATACAAACATACTTACATTGATGTATATAAACGTATTTAAATTTAAAATGCAAAAATACATTTAGAATTTTAATTAAAAATTCAAATAAATTTAATTATTTATATTGCGAAATGAGCAACGTGATAGAGAAGAGAGACATTTAAATTAAAGGAAATACTTACACAACGTATGAGTTATTTGTAATTAATTAAAGTTGAAAATATAACTCATACGCCTGCAACTATAGAAGAAATTAGAGTTTTTAGTGAAAATTTTTAGTTAAAAATGTGAGAATTTTTAAGTAATTTGAAGAATTTTGAAAAAATTAATTTGAGGAAAAAATGTTGAGATTTTGCTTAAAATGTTTAAAAAAAATGTTTAAATTTGAAAATTTTAAATTCTATGCTATAAACTTATGCAATGTATTCGTTTCTTTAAGAACCTATTACGTATTATGCGTTTTTTTATTTATATTAAACTTTTACTAGAGGAATTTATCGATCTAAAAAATCAATACTAATTAAATTAACTAATACATATATTAAACACAAAACGTTAACAACAATTTTGTATATTTTAACTTCCGGTGTTGTTGAACGCAAAATTTAAATCCTCTCATTAGCATAAGAATCTTCTTCCCATTTCTAACTCTTTATTATAATAAAAATAAAGAAAAATCTGAATCCTTTTTCAACTACAAATTTTTCACTACAAATCCTTTGCCATAACAATAAAGTTGCTAGCAACTTCAAAACAGCTCAGGTTTTATTTTAAACTTTATTCCCAGAAATAACATTTCAATGTAATAATATTGCTGCTGCTGTCAGCCACCATATTCTATATACATATATACAAATAAGTGCAACGTACATAAATGTGAAGGACATTCATTGCACTTTGCTGTGGAATACGTAAATATATATTTAAAAAAAGAAAAAACATTTACTATAAGTATGGAGCAGCAGCACTGCTAGCAGTATTCATAAAAAGATAAACTTGACTTTAACAAAAAAAAAATCAGTTTCCAGCGCAAAATGCAGAGAAAAATCATTGGAAAAACAATGTTAAGTAAAATTTATAATGTTAAAATCGTTATTGGTATTTTTTTTGTTTAATTATTTCATAGCTTATTTCTATTAATATTGTTTTTTTTCACAGAAATTGTTTCAAACTAATATTTTAGTTTGTTTGTTTTTTAAAGGTTATACATTAGTTTGCAGTTTTTTTTAATGAAAATAAAATGCAGCTGTTTTACTGACATATTCAGGTTGAATTTTTACAAAACTTGCAATTTAATACAATTGATCTAGGAACTTAATTAGAACAAAATTTAAAATTAAACAGAATTGAACTACAATTGAACTATAAGTGAACAAGAACTGTACAAGAACTGAACATGAACTGAACAAGAACTGAACAAGAACTGAACAGGAACTGAACAAGAACTGAACAAGAACTGAACAAGAACTTAACAAGAACTGGACAAGAACTGAACTAGAACTGAACTAGAACTGAACAAGAACTGAACAAGAACTGAACAAGAACTGAACAAGAACTGAACAAGAACTGAACAAGAACTGAACAAGAACTGAACATGAACTGAACAAGAACTGAACAAGAACTGAACAAGAACTGAACAAGAACTGAACAAGAACTGAACAAGAACTGAACAAGAACTGAACAAGAACTGAACAAGAACTGAACAAGAACTGAACAAGAACTGAACAAGAACTGAACAAGAACTGAACAAGAACTGAACAAGAACTGAACAAGAACTGAACAAGAACTGAACAAGAACTGAACAAGAACTGAACAAGAACTGAACAAGAACTGAACAAGAACTGAACAAGAACTGGACAAGAACTGAACAAGAACTGAACAAGAACTAAACAAGAACTGAACAAGAACTGAACAAGAACTGGACAAGAACTGGACAAGAACTGAACAAGAACTGAACAAGAACTGAACAAGAACTGAACAAGAACTGAACAAGAACTGATCAAGAACTGAAATAGAACTGAACAAGAACTGGGCAAGCACTGAACAAGCACTGAACAAGAACTGAACTAGAACTCAACCAGAACTGAACTAGAACGGAACTAGAACTGAACTAGAACTGAACTAGAACTGAACTAGAACTGAACTAGAACTGAACTAGAATTGAACTAGAACTGAACTAGAACTGAACTAGAACTGAACTAGAACTGAACTAGAACTGAACTAGAACTGAACTAGAACTGAACTAGAACTGAACTAGAACTGAACTAGAACTGAACTAGAACTGAACTAGAACTGAACTAGAACTGAACTAGAACTGAACTAGAACTGAACTAGAACTGAACTAGAACTGAACTAGAACTGAACTAGAACTGAACTAGAACTGAACTAGAACTGAACTAGAACTGAACTAGAACTGAACAAGAACTGAACAAGAACTGAACAAAAACTGAACAAGAACTGAACTACAACCAAACTATAACATACATACAGTATAATTTTACATAATTCTGTAATTCGAAACATTATATTATTCAATATTCAAAATCATAATATTGATAATTAATATGTATATTTCGATATATATTTTCCATTTAATAATGAACGTTTCATTTTACCTTTCATTATTTCTTTGTAATCATACATTAAAAACAAATTTAATTAATTTCTCAAAAAAATATATTATTATATTACTGCGCATTTTTTTCACAAAAAAATTCCCTTTAGTACTAAATTAATAACGTAATCATATGCCTCAATACATTTTATATACAATCTACTTATATTTGAAAAAAAATAGCTGTTTAATAAAAAATCAATCTTTTTTTATATATTATAATAATGTATTTTACCAAATACCTTTTATGCACTTTATAGAGTTTTCAACTCATTTAATCCTAATAATGATGATGATCATTAACGTTAGTCGTCAGCGTTATTAGTATATAGTCAATGTTATTAGAAAAGCTTTAAGTAATGTTTTAAAACACTAACAATACAAAGATGCCTTAAAAATATGAAACTTTTTACAATTTTAGAAAATTTTCAATACAAAATGTCGACAAAGTGCTTTCATTTTCCGTTTCTACGACCTCATTTCTAAATAAAATAAAAAAAACTTGAAAAAAGAAAACAATTTAACACACATACTAATACAAATAATAAATGTTATAAAAACGCACATAAGCTCGCACTTTACACACACACACACCAATACTAGCACAATAAAATAACAAAAGGAGAATCCAAATTTATATCCAGTTTAGATTAACCAGTCTTCTTCATATACAAACACTCATTCTTATACTCATAGATATATTTATAGAAACATACACACACACATACTCATACTAGTTAATATTATCCTGTAGACAATAAAATTTTATTCAATATGTGTTTTTGTATGTGCCATACTCACACATACACATACATACAAACAAATGCTAATGGCAGGATATAAAAAGAAATGGTTGATTTTAATTTATATTCTATATATTTATGTTTTTTCATTCTTTTAGTTTGAAAACTCTATAGTTTACTGTTAGTATATAATATAAAACGTATTATTTTTTCATTGTTTTTGTTATTCATATACATACATATGTATTTTATATACTTGTTTTTATAACATTCGTTTATATACAAAAATACATTCAAGCAAAATATTTAATGGAATTTAATAGTGAGAGCAAAATCAAACCAAAATAAACCTGGGCAATGTATATGTATATAAAAGCAAATAATATAAGAGAGAGAGAGAATTTCACTCTTAATTATTAATTTTCTATAGTATATATTTAGGCGTCTGCGCTTTATTGAGTTCCTTTTTATCTCCTTTACGCTCCACTCCATTATTGCTCTAAATTACTACCTTCTTGTAGTTTGCGACGAGCCTTTTTTTACTTCAAAATTATGAAATCTCTATGAGTGGGTGTTGAAAAAGAAAGATTCTTCAAACACCTTCTAATATATTTTATAACCTTTTTCTTGTCCCCTATAACATCATTTTTTTCCTAGCGTTTTGTTATATATTGTTGTTCCTTTTATTCTCTGGGTATTGTCCTGTTCAAATTGAGCGTTTTTTTTCTATTTTTATGTAAGTGTTCGTTATGTATGTGAGTGTGTTTGTGAGTATATTCTTGCTTAAAATGCAAGATATTAATACAGAAATATATTTTTGCTGCAGCACTTCTTTAATTGAGGTCGAAAGTTTAAAATAACAATAGTTCAGCAGAGAGAAAAAACATTTTTAGCTTAAAATTCAAACCAGGCAGCAAAATACTATATTATTTTTAGCGACAGACTATCAGTGTTGATAATAATTTAAACGCTGTTTTTAAAAAGGAGTTGAATTTTTATGAAATTTGGATTAAGTAGTTTTATATTTGTAAACTAATTACAAAAAACTCTTGTAATTTCCGAAAATTTTCTTTAATTTTATTCTAAACTTTTTTGTCTTAAAAAAGGAATTTTTCTACAAAATTTGGTAAATTACTATAATTGAAAAACGTTTACTAACTCAGTTCTAGTTCAATACTAGTTAATTCTAGTTCTGTTCTTGTTCAGTTCTAGTTCAATTCTAGTTCAGTTCTAGTTCAGTTCTAGTTCAGTTCTATTTCAGTTCTAGTTCAGTTCTAGTTCAGTTCTAGTTCAGTTCTAGTTCAGTTCTAGTTCAGTTCTAGTTCAGTTCTAGTTCAGTTCTAGTTCAGTTCTAGTTCAGTTCTAGTTCAGTTCTAGTTCAGTTCTAATTCAGTTCTAGTTCAGTTCTAGTTCAGTTCTAGTTCAGGTTTAGTTCAGTTCTAGTTCAGTTTTAGTTCAGTTCTAGTTCTAGTTCAGTTCTAGTTCAGTTCTAGTTCAGTTCTAGTTCTAATTCAGTTCTAGTTCTAATTCAGTTCTAGTTCAGTTCTAGTTCAGTTCTAGTTCAGTTCTAGTTCAGTTCTAGTTCAGTTCTAGTTCAGTTCTAGTTCAGTTCTAGTTCAGTTCTAGTTCAGTTCTAGTTCAGTTCTAGTTCAGTTCTAATTCAGTTCCAGTTCAGTTCTAGTTCAGTTCTAGTTCAGTTCTAATTCAGTTCTAGTTCAGTTCTAGTTCAGTTCTAGTTCAGCTCCAGTGCAGTTCTAGTTCTTTTCTAGTTCAGTTCTAGGTCAATTTAATTTTAGCTTTATTTCTTCTTCAGTCAGTTCTAGTTCAAGATTAGAGCTAGTTCAGGTTTAGTACAGTTGTAGTTAAGTTTCTATTCAGTTCTACGTCTAGTTCACTTTCTGGTCAGTTATATTTTAGTTATAATTCAGTTTTGGTTAAGTTTTAACTTAAATTTTTAACTTTCTTCTTTACTTTACTTTGGTACAAATACTTATTCCCTTATATTAAAGATTATTACCGAACAAACTTTTATATAATCTTTTTATATTATTGAACATAAAACTGGAAGTAAAACAAAATTAAGAAAGAGAGAAACTCAAACATAAATCCTTAAATTCCTTTAACTTTGCTAAAAAGTAAGACCCTGCTGTCATTCTGTTCTGTTTCACACACACACACATATAAACAGGGTGTCAATTTTCATTTATACAATAGTGACCCCACAGCCAGCCTACACTTTGCTACATTGGATATACACATGTGTTTCAACCAACCTCACCACCAACCATCAACGTCATCTTCATCATCATCATTTTTTATAGAATTTTCATTATGTAACTAGTAATTGAATTGGGTGAGTGTTTGGGTTATAATCCTTTTTTACATAAAACCTTACTTTGGTAGCACTGCCGTTTCCTCTATATAGTTTAACGTACGTACGTGTCTTATAATGCCATTTTCTAATGGGTTTCTTGGTTTTTATTATTTGCTAGGGGAGCAGCAGCCACATATATTTGGCTAAACTTTAATTATATTGGCCTTTGATGTAAAGAGCATTATAATCATTACTTTGGGGTTTTATAATGTATAATTCTTTAAAGATCATGTAGAAAAATAATTTTTTAGCTTAAAGAGATAAGTTCTTAAAACTTTAATGAAAATAGTTGAATTGAAGTTTAAATCACTGTCTGCGTAACCGCAGTTTCTCCTATTTGTGCATTTGGTTATGCAGTTATCGGTAATGCAGTACATTTTTATTTAGTGATGGGTAGTTCTAGTTCAGGTCTATTTCGGTGCTAGTTCAGTTCTAGGTCAGTTCTACTTCAGTTCTAGTTCAGTTCTAGTTCAGTTCTAGTTCAGTTCTAGTTCAGTTCTATTTCAGTTCTAGTTCAGTTCTAGTTCAGCTCTAGTTCAGTTCTAGTTCAGTTCTAGTTCAGTTCTAGTTCAGTTCTAGTTCAGTTCTAGTTCAGTTCTAGTTCAGTTCTAGTTTAGTTCTAGTTCAGTTCTAGTTCAGTTCTAGTTCAGTACTAGTTCAGTACTAGTTCAGTTCTAGTTCAGTTGTAGTTCAGTTCTAATTCAGTTCTAGTTTAGTTCTAGTTCAGTTCTAGTCCAGTTCTAGTTCAGTTCTAGTTCAGTTCTAGTTCAGTTCTAGTTCAGTTCTAGTTCAGTTCTAGTTCAGTTCTAGTTCAGTTCTAGTTCAGCTCTAGTTCAGCTCTAGTTCAGTTCTAGTTAAGTTCTAGTTCAGTTCTAGGTCAGTTCTAGTTCAGTTCTAGTTTTTAAATTTTTCCTTAAAATTCCTTAAAAAATTTATTTTCTGGTAAAATTTAAGAAATATATTGTTTCAAAAACATTATTCGCTCTCTCTTTCTCTCTCTCTCTCTCTCCCTTCTAATCAAATACCTCAAAACAATTACTGGTCCTTTGTGTGCATATTTTATTCATTTTATTCATATAGTTGCACGTAAGTATAGAAATTCTGCAAACGCTACAATTATCCTGGCTTCGTGATGAGTCACGTATATGCTGGCAAAGAACCGGAGGAAGACAAAACAAAAAGCTAGAATATAAAGAAACCAATCATTTAACAAACTTTCAAACTCAATATCTCAAACAATAGCAAGAAAATTGAACAATTTTGTACAAAATCTGAAGACAAAATTGACGGACTGACTGACTGAGTGACTGCCTGCCTGCATCCGTTTGGGGTTTAGATGTTGAATGGGAGAAAGAAATCAAACAAATTAAATAAAAGGAAGACTCTCATATACGTGAGATAAACTAATGTTGATGTGGCATAAAAACAATTCTAAATTAAAAGCAATTGAAAGATAAAAGCAAAAAAAATGAAGAAGAATATCCAACAATAAGCTTATTTTTAAGACAAAGAAATCATCCAATCTAAAAATAATCTTATGGTGAAGATTATAAAGACTGGTTTTTAAATTTAGGATTAAATATTTATTTTTAAAATAAGTGAAATTTAATATATATTGAAAAAAGGCTTCCGAAATGTTTAAATTTTCTTAAGCAATTGGAGAAAGTGATTTTAAATTAATTATTTTACAACAGATGACTAACAATTTATTTTGCTGTTGTATCGTAAGATATTTAGTTGGAACCATTTAAAGAAGAAGTGTTCAATACATTAAAAATATTTGCTTTATGTGATATTTTAACAATTTTGCATAAAGGATATAAAACTGCTAGCTGAATTAACTTTAAATGGCAAACAAAAATATAACTTTAACTTTGCTAAATAAAATAAAACTTTTTGTTAATTTTTACTTAATATGTATCTGCTTCTGCCCTTTTGCTTTCTGTAATTTCTCTCTGTGTTTTAAGCAGCGAGGTCCCAGATGAAAATTAAACAAAACAAGTAATATTTCTATATTCGGCTGTGGCGAATCTTATGTACCCTTCACCAAGTATGTTTTAAAAAACAGTTTTAATTTATTTTGTATCTCTGCACACATAACATACACACAAACAAATATAAACTGTAGCAGAAAGAAATATTAATCGTTGTACTGTAATACCACCGTCAAACTGTATTACCACCCTCAAACAAATATGAGCTGTATTACAAGCATATTACTGCATTATCTACTTGTTCTAGTTATATCCTTCACTTTCGTGAGAACAAAACAGCATCCAAACATAAAAAAATACACAGCTGAATAAAACCAAATACATCTCCACACGCACATGTACATCTTTAACCAATTCACAGTGTTGTTGTTGCTTTTTTAACAAATCATGAAAAAAATGTGGCTTTTTTGATGAAATTTTCAGAGGTTGTCTCGGATTTTTGCTCATATCTCCGTTATTTATAGACCTATTTTGCTGATTTTAAATAGCGATCTTCTCGAATGCATGTCTAACTGAATTATTGAAGATTCGGATCTCGCCGATATCTGGGGACCTCTAAAAACTGATTTCAACAGACAGACGGACATGTCTTAATCGACTACGCTATCTACAAGGATCCAGAATATATATACTTTATAGGTTCGGAAAATTATATTATAGAAATTACAAACGGAATGACAAACTTATATATACCCTTCTCACGAAGGTGGCGGGTATAATAAAGGAGTTGCCACACTAATTAGTGAGTCATTTAAAAATAAATACTCGCTTATATATAAATGCATATTTAAATGTTGTTTATACAATTTTTATATAAAATATTGAATTGTATGTACATATGTATTTGTATGTTGTATTTTAATACATACATAGATACATATGTAAAAATGAGTATTTAACAGTAATGCAGTTTTACTTCTGCCTAGATATTTTTTGGGCTCTATATGCCATCAGGTTGTACTGCAAAAACAAAATAGCATTACACCTTCCAGTAAAAATTTTTACTCCCAGTTTTCCTAGTTTTTTTTGGTACATATGTATATACATACATGTACATACAAATGTTCTATTTATGACGCCAAAAGGGAGAATTTTTAAGCAACAAATGTGTTTGTTGTTATGGTTATGAGAAATGATGTTCATGCACCCTCTTCTAAACCGTACTATGATGAATGAAACCGTATATAGTAATGCTACTCTATACGTAACACCACCCAGCACCTACTAAGTCTCCAGTTACCAAGTGTTGTTATATGGACATGTGTGTCCATATTGTGTTGCCATATTACTTCATACTCATTTATCGAATTCTGGGTGTTTTTTTTTCTCCATTTAGCTGAATTGATTTTTTGCATTAAATTACTGGGCAACAAAACAGTAATTGCAGCAACAGCAGTAACTAATACAGCAGCAAAATTAGCAGCAGCAGCTGGTTTTACATCATCATTATCATCACCATCATCGTCATTTTGATGTGGGGGAAAAGCGCATGTCTGGAATTGTTTTTTTTTTCTTAATTTCATACTTGCATACATAAATTCAGAATTCTTAAATATATTTATGTACATAGATCTATATAAAATACATTCAGGAATATGAAATATATACATATGTATTTGTATATAACAGTAAATTAAAGCTTATAAAGAAATGCTATAAATTTACAACAAGTTTAAAAAAGTTTTTGTTTTTTTAAGGTTTTGCACGATTATTAGGAAAACTATTTAAGAACATTTTTTGTTGTAGAATATTGAATTTTAAGGAAGATTTTTTATGATTATTAAAATATAAATTGTAATTAAATATTACAGTTTAAAAAAGTATAAAGAGTTGATGTGTTTTATTATAAAATCGCTAGAAAACGTATATATCTTTACAGACATGGAAAATTCTGTAATTTAGTAGATTTTTCAGTACTTTTTTATATCAAAAAGTCTAGTCTATAGTCTATAGTTTAGTCTATAGTCTAGTCTATAGGCTAGTCAATAGTCTGGTCTATAGTATAGAAAACGTATATATATTTTTCAGTACTCTTTTATATCAAAAAGTCTAGTCTATAGTTTAGTTTATAGTCTAGTCTATAGTTTAGTCTAAAGTCTAGTCTATAGTCTAGTCTATAGTTTAGTCTAAAGTCTAGTCTATAGTCTAGTCTATAGTCTAGTCTATAGTCTAGTCTATAGTCTATTCTATAGTCTAGTCTATAGTATATATATAGTTTAGTCTATAGTCTAGTCTATAGTCTAGTCTATAGTCTAGTCTATAGTATAGTCTATAGTCTAGTCTATAGTCTAGTCTATAGTCTAGTCTATAGTCTAGTCTATAGTCTAGTCTATAGTCTAGTCTATAGTCTAATCTATAGTCTAGTCGATAGTCTAGTTTATTGTATAGTCTAGTCTACTTTTTTTAAATTTAGATTTCTACAAGAAATTGTTACAATATTGGCAACGTTGCGTTATCGTTCGCATATGGTATCAAGCGCGAATATTTATTTTTTCACTGTGTTTACGTTTTCCATGCCTGATAAACTTTTTTACTGTGTTCTTAAAATGTTCTATAAATGTTTTGAAATTACAGAATATGTACTTTGTTTTGAGTCAATTTTCCTATTAAATCGAAAACAATATACGCTTAATTTCCCTTATTTAAACATAAAATTATGATTTTTTTTGATGAAAACATATATTTTTATACAGTTTTTATTAAATTGTTTTTTTACATATTTCTTTGTTTTTGTATTTTTTATATTTATTTGCATTTTGTTTTTTCTCTTCTTTTTTATTTTTTCTTCTTTTAAAATGTGAATGACTTTAATGATGTCAAGTTTATTAGAAACAATGCGATTTGTTTCAGTTGTTATTGTAGTAAATAGTAAGTATTGTTGTTTTGAAAATGTAAAATATTGAAATGTAAAACACAAATGTGAAAACTAATAGAAATAGTGGTAAAGTAAACTTATAAAAAATCAAAAACAAACCTTAAATAATAAAGAATTTGAAAATATGTTAATATTTTTTATTATTAAAACAGTTAAATAATTCCATATATATATACAAATTTTTTTATATTCAATACTATATTTTGAAACTACTGTTTTAAAATTGGTTTTTAAATTACTTATTATTTTATAAGATTTTTGTAAAATCCATTTAATTTCTAGTTTATTTAATTATTTGTAATTATTATGATTTTACTTTTCTTTTTATTTACATTATAAGTATGTTACAGGCCTTGTTAAACATGTTTCAAACAATCCCTTGCAACATGTTACTAACACATCATTAACACTGCTGTTTGTTTTGTTTACCAACAAAATACTGAAACATGTTTAACAATCATGATGCTTTATTTTGTAAACAGTGTTGCCAAGGGTTATTTTGTTATTAAAAATGAGTAGAACAAATTTTTAGAAACATTTTGGTGGAAATCTATAAATCGTTGTCTTTTCATTTATTAAATGTATTCTTAAATACATTTAAGAGTTAGCAATACTTTATTTTTCTGGTTTTGTATTAAAATTTTTAAAAATACGAATGTGTTTTCTAAATGAAAATAATTCTTAAGCCAGGTACCTGATTTCTATACAATATAGTTGTGTAGTTGTTGTATATGTATGTAGTTTTTGTTTGTGTTTTTTTGCCTGGGAAAACATGCTTTGAATTTTAGTTTCGAACAACTCAGGTATAAAAAGTGTATTAATTGCTTCTTCTTTTTTGGGATACAGTCAGACGACGGACCGACTGTTTGTCTCTCTAGATATGTTCATGCATACATATGTATGTAGGTTTAAATGAATGTGTGTAAGTAATTCTAATACCTGAGTAAATAATAATAATGAATGTCAGCCAGGAGCAGCAGTAAAATGTTGAAAATAATCAACCATTCGAAGATATAGAATTTTGAAACAAATTTTACGTTATTATTGTTTTTAAGGTTGTGTGTACCATTAGTAAATGTTAAGAATAAAAGACAATAACGACAATTTTCTATTGTTGTTGTTTTTTTTTTTCAGGAATCACACTTTACGAGTTTTATATTTTTGAAACATTTTAAAACAGGAAAAATTTACATAATAGTGATAAATGTTGATAAATTTAATGCATGTTTCTTTATTTTAAAAATTGAAATTTTCTAAAATTAAAGGGACAAACTTGGAATGAATGTAATTAATCATTTTTATATCGAAAAGTATTCGGCTTAAGTATAAAAGGGTTAAATTTAATAGTTTTTAAAAAATTTACATATTTGTAGTTTAAATTAAATTTATTTTAATCAGCATTATTTATATCCTTTAACTAGTAGTTGTCAAAAAATATATTTAATTTAAAAATTCCTTTTGAAGTACAGTAATGTGATATGTTTTATGCTTTTTAACGGTTTAACTGATCTACAGACAATATTTTATACCGATCTATAGTTAAGAATATAGACCAGACAGGGGTCGAGACCAAGGTGTCGAGGGGGGTAAATTTAGTTTTTTTGCTTAATTTCTTATATCCTTTTTACTTAATTTTTATATTTGGTATTAAAAATGTTTGGTTTTGGGGGGATTTCCTACTTTACGTCTTTACCCCCATGGATTTGCGCCTGCTATAGACTGATATGTAAATAGTATATACATTGTTTATGACTATAGACTAAGTTTTTTCGTCTCTTTCCGACTTTACGACTTTTTTCGACTTTTATTTACAAAGTCGACTTTTTTCATAGACGATAGTCGAGTTATCGACTTTTTTGGAACAAAATAGTCGACTTCGACTTTTCGACAAAAAGTCGATTGTTCGATTATTCGAAAGTCGATTTATAGAACCCTAAAACAAATTAAAATACAGTTCAATTTGGTGCGGATTTCTTTAACGATTTAAGTTCAATATAAAAAAATATCCGTCTCCGCAACCGCAATATTGTATTTCTACTATAAACTTATTTACATTCATAATTAAGAATGTTCCATAGACTATGGAATATTCTTATGTCTACTGTTTTATATTTAATTTCTTTCTATTCCACATGGTTCTCTTCGATATTGGATGAACAAAAATAGAAACTTTGAAGTTATTTTCTTGTTAACAAAAACTGAAAAGTAAAATATAGCAAATATTACATAAAACGCGCCCCTTGATGCCAAATAAATGGCAGCTGTTGATTTCTATAATTTTTTTACAGTTCTCTTTATTAAAGAATATCATTTTTTTTTGTACAACCACTTAATTTTATACTTAATACCTTTTTGTAACAATTTTGAAAACAATATCTAACTAAAAGAGGGTAGTTTCCAAAAAAAAAAAGAATAACCAAAAATATGTGAAAATTTGAAAATTTTTAAGATTTGCTAATAAAAACAAAATTAAACATTTTATCATTAAAAAATATATTTAAAGAAAAGATTTAATTATATTATTAAAATTAGAAAAACTAAATTTTTGTTGAGTTATTAAATAAATAAACATATAAAAACAAAATGTTTGTTTTTGAGTTACAGAAAACATCCATTCATTGTCAAAAGTGTAAAAACAAAAACAAGAAAAAACATCCCTAAAACTGACAGCAGGCAGGCACCAAACATTTTAAGCGTGGCCTTGCTGGGATGCATTTTTTCATTTTCTATTTTGTGTTCGTATTTTGCATTTAATGCGCAGCTTGTTTACATCGGAAAAAAACAGAACAAAAAAAGCGGATATAAACTAATGAAAGAAACTTATAAATAAGTTTAAAATAATAAATAAATTCAAAAATATTTTTATAATAAATTAATTTAAAATTATAACAAATTTAATAAAACTAGCCAAGCTAGAAAGGAAAGAAAAAAAACAAAAGTGTAAATTAGTGTTAAAAACAAACCAAAGCCAATTTTTCATACAGTTGGATAGTGAAAAATGGCTGAAAATTAAAAAAAACAATACCAAAAATTTTACTAAAAAAGCAATTTTAAACAACTCACCCATGGATAGAGTTAAAAAAATGCTTAAAATTAATAAATAATATTTAACCATACGGTGGGATAGTGGTTAAATATATAAATAAAATAAATTTAACCAAAAAAAATATATAAAACATAAAATTAAAACCATTTCTAACAATTAACAATGCCCAGCTATGAATTTAACAACTATGTTTATATTGTATATACGAAAATAAATCCACAACACAGCAACCCTGTTAACGTAACAACAAAACGTATATTCTTTTGACGTAACTCCTCTCGCTACTACGCGTTGTTGTTTTTTAACGAAGTAAAAAGAAACAAGATTGTATTAAAAAAAATAAGTGATAAATAATTGTATTTAATAAATAAAACCCATGATAAATGTTGAGAAATTATGCAAAGGTAAAAATTTAATTGATAATTAACAAAATAAATGTGTATAAAATCGTGTTTTTTTTTTGGTGGCAAATGATGCAAAGTTAAACAGTGTTGACAACTTGTTTGTAAAAAGTAGTATTAAAAATGTTTTTTTTTTTTGGAGGTTTATAAATACAAAAAAGTTAATTATTTTGTATTATAAATAAAAAAATAGTTTATTAATAAATAAAATGATGTATGTATAATTAATTAAATATATATTGTATAAAAAATTAAAAAAAATAAACAATGAGAAAAAAGCATGCTTTATAAAAAAATATTGCTTTAAACAATATTATGGAAATAAAACAACAATAATCAAAAAAAATTGTTTAAAAAAATATGTCTAAAATTGTTATAGAGATCTAAAGTACAGGTATTTTTCCTGCAAAATTTGGAAAACTACAGAATGAGTTATAACCTAATAACAAATGTCAGATTTTTAACAAAATTATGACGTGATGGATCCAATTCCAAATTTAAACAAATCTTTTGGAAGTATTTCGATTAATAGACTTTTTGTATTGAATTTGTAAATATATTTTATTCTAAACATAAGTTCTAGAAAAATTGCCTTCAGGAGCAGGATTCTATAATGGTCTGATCAATACAAAGTCTTAAATGTGACTAACCTTAAGAAACTTATTATCTGTAATGTTATAACAATAACAAATTGTATTATTATTTAGGAAAAAAATGTCCACCATAAGGCTACACCATAATCATGGACCTCACACAAATTTTTGAATTCTATTTTAAGTTATTGAATCCCTAACTATTAAAAATTTATGTAATTTTTTCAATAATTATAATTTACAAGAAATCGTAACCTTTTTTTTAACAATTAAATAATTGGAATATAAAACTAAAATTAAACTTTTTTATATACTTTTCTATAGGTCTACAGAAGACGTATCACCACCGAACTTTTCAGAACGGAACAGTGGCTACTATGAACGCAATTCTCGTTTAGTTACTGAAACTGATTCCTATCTAAGGCGTTCAAATAACAATAGTTATCAAAGTAGTAGCAGCAGTAGCAATACAAATAATAACAACAGTAGTAGCAGTAGTAGTAGTAATAATAATAATAATAGTTCTTCAAATAATCCCGATAATAGAAGTCGTACAAGAGATAAATTATATAGAAATGGTCCTAACGCTGTGGGAGTGTCAACAACAACATCTGGTTCTTCAGCAGCAACATTGTTAAGTGAAAGGTAAGTTTGTGCAAATAAAGCAAACTCTTACAACATAAAAAGCTACAAAAAAAAACAAAAAATAAATTAAAAATAATCAAAAAATCAAGTTGATAAAAGAAAAAAAGTTCAAATAAACAGTTTTTTTGCTAAAAAAAAAATTGTAATTTCAATATTTGCGCTATGTTTATTAGAACCTCAAGTGGCGCCAGCAGCAACAAAATCAATAATAGCCGTGTACCGCCTACGTCATGGTACGAAGCTGCTGCGACGTATACAAACGGTCCTGGTGGCAGTGGCAATGCCGACGTCTCAGCAGCAAAAATCAATCACTATCAAACTGCCGCCTCAACAGAATTACAAACAACAACAGCAGCAGCAACAACAAATTCCACCACAACCTCATCCTACACCGCATATTCCTACGCTTCTTCACCTGCCCACAACAACAACAACAACAATCAGAACCACAATACAGCAACCGGGACGACGACGACGTCGTCATCATCACGCAATTCAACGTTTTACGGCAAAGATACAGACAAAGATTCCGAAGCGAATTTGTCCACAACGCCGCCATTGTTAAATAAAAATAAACAGAAACTTTTAAAATCTTCATCGTTACGCAGTGGTTCATCATCACCGACAGCATCATCCACAACAACGACGTTTATAGGTGGGGTGTCAGGCGCTGGGTTGGCTACAATGACTTCGTCCTCGTCAACTGCAGCCTCTGCGTCGTCATCCGCGTCGTCCTCGTCACTATCATCGACCTCTAACAATAATATTAATAGCAGAAGTAACCAAACGGCAAATAATAGTTGTAGTAGCGTTAGTAGTACAATCAATAGTAGTAATACAAATACAAATAATAATAATAGTTTAAGCGGCAACAGTAGTAGTGTAACCAGTACAGATAACACACATAGTGGCAGTGGAAGTGGCAACGTTAGCGGGATTTTAAATGCCGCCGCGTTGGCAGCTGCTGCTTCAAAAGGTGGTTCTTCGTCAAATGAGGGCCATAAAAATCATAATAGTAGTGGTGGTATTGCAAATTCCTCGTCTAATGCAACTGCCTCTGGCAACACCTCTTCCAATAATCCATCAACATCCGCCTCGCATCATACATCGCGTTCGGCGGCGCATGCGCATTTTCATGGACGCAGCACTACTTCATCAAGCCGTTCGCATTCCCGTTCGCCGAGTAGCTATAGTTCGTCTCACAGCTCTTCGTCATCGTCCTCTTCAACCGCCTCGTCACATTCACACGCCTCCAGTCCGGTGGGCGGCCGAGATGTGGAAACCTCATCTATAACCCACGTATCGAGCAGCCGATCTGGATCGCGTAGTTTACAATCGGCTGTCGCAGTGCCTGGCACATCGTCGTCCGGTCTAAATCATCCCAGTGGCTCAAATGTGTGTGGCAGTAGTAGTAGCAGTACAAGTTCAACTAGCTCTGGTACACCTACTGGCAACCCTGTTGTACATTCCGAAGACAATCGTCCCCTGGCGATACGTGTCCGCAATTTACCCGCCCGTTCCTCGGACACATCTCTCAAGGATGGCCTTTTTCACGAGTATAAGAAGCATGGAAAAGTGACGTGGGTCAAGGTGGTGGGACAAAATGCAGAACGTTACGCTTTGGTATGTTTCAAGAAACCCGAAGATGTGGAAAAAGCTTTAGAGGTATCTCATGATAAACTATTTTTTGGCTGTAAAATAGAGGTAGAACCATACCAGGGCTACGATGTCGAAGACAACGAGTTTCGCCCTTACGAAGCCGAACTGGACGAATATCATCCAAAATCCACACGTACCTTGTTTATTGGTAATTTGGAGAAGGAGATCACGTCCAATGAGTTGAGACAACATTTCGAATGCTTTGGCGAAATAATTGAAATTGACATTAAAAAGCAGGGCATGTCTGCTTATGCATTCTGTCAGTATTCCGATATTGTATCTGTGGTGAAAGCCATGCGCAAAATGGATGGAGAACATTTGGGTAACAATCGCATTAAATTGGGTTTTGGCAAATCAATGCCCACCAATTGCGTTTGGATTGATGGTATTGGAGAAAAGATTTCTGAGTCACATTTGCAATCTCAGTTTTCGAGATATGGCGCGGTCAGCAAAGTTGTGGTGGATCGCCAAAGGCAACTGGCTTTGGTGTTGTATGAACAGATACAATACGCACAGACGGCAGTCAAAGAGATGCGTGGAGCCACCTTAAGAGGTCGTAAACTTCAAGTGGACTTTGCGTCAAGGGAATGTCAAGATGCGTTTTATGAGAAGCTTGAAAAACAAAGTGCAGGTAAGGAAAACAAACTATATTAATTCTGTAAAAAAACTAAATATTTTTTTCTTTAGGATCGCGTTTTAATCGCTATGAATCACAATCCCGATCCCGTGCTTCGTCATTTAGTCGTCACCAAAATTCGAATGATGGCTGTTCACCTGGTAACACTCCGGGTAGCAGCAGTAGTAGCAGTGCCGGAGTACCATCATCAGCACCAGCTCTATCATCAGCCATAGTAACGGGATCATCTGCTCTCTCAAACACCGCCAGCTGCAATACTCTAGCCTCAGTAGTGGGTCAGGCATCTGGCAATACAACGCCTGCACGTAGTCGTGGTTCTCGAAGTTCTAGACACACAATGGATTACGAGTACCTAGATACACGTAGATTTCGTTCCTGTGATGAATATAGTCAGGGTTCCGCAACATCGCACGATGAAGACAACTCGGCTGTTAATCATCCGTCAACCAATACGAACTCGTACAGTGGTATTGGTCTACGGTCCGATTCACCTCTACTTTCACGACTGGGCCCTATAGTTAATACTAGTGGCAAGGAATCAAGTAGTGAAATGTTGGAGTTGGCTTTGAGCCGTCGTCGTTGTGATAAAAGTCCCAAAGGTAATTCATATATACAGTTGATAATATTCTGAACATTTATTAACAAGATGCTTCTCAATTTGTAGGTGATATACGTTTATTTCAAAAAGAACGTGCTGTTCTGCTGGAACAACTTGAAGAATGCCCGTCCAGTGGTGATGAGAGTATAGTGAGTCCACGTAAACGCATTAAAATTGATCATCATTCCATTAACTCCTCAAGTGGATTGGTAAGTGTCAGAATATAATAAAATTGCCATTTTTCCTTGTTAAAAATTAATAAAAAAATTGATTATTTAAAATTTTAGACACAATCTCACTCGATGGATGAACAACAACCACAACATAAAAACTCAAACTGTGATTACTTATTAAATGATCCAATGCACCGTAAAAGTGAGGTTAGACGGCTGTCTGAATGCAATAGCAGTCTCAACAAGTATCCAACACCTCAACAAAATCACCACCACTCTCATCATGCGGTACCACCTCCGCCACCTCATCATCACCATCATCAACAACAGCTAAGTCGTCGACCGTCCATTGATTTTATGGCGACAAGTGGTGGAGTGGCAGGTGGCATAAGCAGCTTGTCAACACGTCATAACAGTACTAGTAGTTCAAACAGTGATCATCACCCGCCACCTCATCAATCTTCTTCGTCATCATCTTCTTTGGCATGTAAACGGCGACGTGTTATTGGTAGCAGCAGTAATGCAATTGTTACGTCAAGTTCTCTGCTGTCGGGTTCTACTGGCGGCAACTCAAACTTGTCCTCGTTTGGTAATGATGATTGCCACCATCATACATCGAGAGGTCGTGGTCACCAATTACATTCCCATCATTCGCATGAGGCTAGTGGGGGCGAAAGTGCGGATGGTTCACGACCGGGCACTCCCTTATGCGATGAACGTCCCGAAGTTTTGCCTAGTGAACCCAGACGTGTTCCTCGCGAAAGACCACGAGAACCAATGGTATTGCCTTTGCCAAAGTTCGGTATACAATTCTTTCATCAGTACCGAAACAGCATTGCTGCAGGAAATACACCGATCTACCATCACATGGGCGGCAGTTTTACAAGTTCTTCTGCTGCTGGTGGAATGGGTGGAAGCAACAACTCGGGAAGCTCACATTTGCTGTCAAACAGCATTCTAAATAGAGGGGAAGAGGGCATTAGTAATAGTAGTCATTCTAGTCTTAGTCATAGTACTGCAACGATAACGCCAGCATCGACGGCACCCACAGGAACATCATCTAGTGGTTGTTACCTACCAAGTCCATCGACTCGTTATACTCCTCACTGGCGACCACATCATCATCAACACCACCATCACAATCAACAACACGGTGGATCACATCATGGTCCTTCGGGAGGAGCAACTCCATCGTCATCATCATCCATGGTTAGCCCTATGAGATCACGTTCTCTAAGTTCGAATTCAAGCGATTCTGATGTTCCTGGACAATCATCAACCGGTAGTCCTTCGTTAGAAGAACGCATACGTACGTTGGATGAAATGTATGAACGTTGGTCAGGGGGAGGTACGAGCAGCAGCAACATAGCGATCGGATCTAATGTAGTTAAGCGTCACGATTTTAACCACACACCGCCAACATGGCAACATCATCGTTCTAATTCGCAATCAGATTCGCATCATAGCAGTAACAGTGATGTAAGGTCCAACGCCACACCCTCAACACCTGCCAGTCGCCCCAAATTTCTTGACATCGATGTGAATGAGATGCAACCTTCTGACATTGTCAAATCGGTTTTGGCGAAAAAATCGATTTTCGATGATGATTTACAAAGGTTAAAGAAAAACCATTGGTATGAACCAAGTACGGATTCTTCACAACTAACTAAGGCTATTATGGGAGTTTGCACCTCACCGGGATTACCAAATCTACAGGCTACAAAAACACCTGTGGTGGGATGCACTACAAGTATAACTGGCTCAGGAACTGTGAGTTCGTTAAATAAACCATCCGGTGCTCTGTTGCAACGTTTAAGCAGTCTATCGCCAATGAACTCACCACAAGCCTCAATGTCACCCTACAATAGTCCTTCACCATCGCCTTCTGTAACCCTTAGCAGTGTCGCATTGGTCTCGAATACCACTATGACAAAGGTGTTAGGAATAAGTAGTAGCGGCGGTGGTAACCCCGGCTCGCAAACTCCTAGCGCTACATCAGCCCTTTCAACATCACCAGCTGCAAGTGGAGGGACAAAATGCCTGCAATATCCTTTCCCCACGCATCCACCATTACCAAATACAGCTGCTCCAGTGCAAAGTGCCCAACCAATACCTCCACCTCCGGCCGAAAGTTCGAAGCCTTGTATAGCTCAACCGCCTTTACCTCCAATGGAGGTATTACAACCACCTCAACCGCCAGCAACGTCGCCTACATCTTCCGCGATGACATCTGGATCATCCACAAAGCCAAAGACCTCAGCTCTTTCTAAAAGTTTAAGTGTACCGCCACCGACACCATCGACGGCAACGGCGGAATCACGAATTTTCACCAAATCAGTATCAGTTCCTGGCAGTACAAACTTGGGGACAGTAAAATCCACTGCTGATACTTCAGCGGTGAGTCTCACAGCTGCTCCTCATTTAGAACAAAACCAACCTCAACAAACAACAACCGGTAGTAGTTCCTTACACCCCTCAAAGTCTCACAAAGAAGATACAATTGTAAAACCTCCTAGCCACACTTCGTCCTCTTCCGCCTCTACCTCCGATAACGCGGTTAAACGAGGTGAGAAATCGCACAAACACAATCATCGCAGCAGTGAGGATAAGAAATCATCGAAGAATGATAGAAGAAAAAACTCGAATTCTTCACAAACGCACTTATCTCAAGCATCGGCAGCCGAGTCGAGTGATGCCGACGAACATGACAGCAAAAAAGAACGCAAAGAGCGACAGGAGCGACAGGAGCGACGCGAAAAAGAGCTCCGGAAACAACAAGAACGCGAGGAACGTGAAGAAAGAGAACGAGAAGAACGTGAGCGAGAAGAAAAAGAAAGGCTGGAAAGAGAACGGCTGGAGGCAGAACGTCTCGAGAAAGAACGCCTAGAAAAAGAAAGACTTGAACGGGAGCGTTTAGAAAAGGAAGAACGTGAGCGCGTTCAACGTGAAAAAGAACGCTTGCGCAAAGAAGAAGAGCAAAGGGCAAAAGAAGAACGTGAACGTAAAGAAAAAGAGGAAAAGGAGCGTAAACTCATTGAGCAGAGAGAACGTGAAGAAAATGAAAGAAGAGAACGCGAAGAAGCCGAACGTCGCGAGCGCGAAGAACGGGAAGAACAATTGCGTAAAGAGCGAAAAGAGAGAGAAGAACTTGAACAAAAAGAAAAAGAGAAACTCGAAAGGCAACGTATGCGTGAGGAAAAAGAACGTGAACGTAAAACTCAGGAGGAAGCCAATACTGAAAATAAACGTGATATTAATCTTCTAAAAGAACATCAACGACGCAAAGAAAATGCAGCCAGTCAAAACCAAGCTAAAACTGGTAATGACATGGGTAATGCCACAAGTCAAAGCGCTCATGAATTCTTTCGCCAAGGTGAAACAGAACGCCAAAACAATAAGGAGAACTCCACAGAAGAATCTCCAGCTTTGGATACAGCTTCTGCAAGTAGTAAACACAAAAATCGTAAAACTTCACGTAATACATCGCCAGTGAGACATCCAAAACGCAGACTAAGTTCCCAGGACAGTAACGCCAGCAATAGTGCTGCTTCGACGGCATATGCTCACACAGACGATCATGCTAAACGTATGCGTATAGATTTACAAACGAATGCTAGCCAGAATCAACCAACGGTCAATAATCACAATGCTGTAAATAATACCATTAATGAGAGACGCGATTCTAAAGAACACCATGCTAAGGAACGTAGCAATAAACATACTCGCGTGACATCATCGACACACAAGCCGGGTAATATTGCAAATCAAACCAATGAAAAAGAACACAATACAAAACATCACCGTAATAAGCATCATCATAAAGCCCAAGCAACAAGTCAGGGAACTAGCGAATCAAACGATGTTAATCTATCTAAACTAGAAACAGAACATGTAACATCTAACTGCATGTCTAAAACAGAAGATGAACAACAAAATACTGACCATGACATGGAGCTTAAGCCTAAGATTCCTCCTTTACTTTCCTCAGACGAAGAAGAAGTCTCTGAAACTCCAAGTACGGCAACCCAACATCATAATAAAAACGTTTCAAGTAATCATAAGCATAGAGAGCATGGTAGCGGTCATCACAGTCGACATAAGAGTAACAAACGCGAACGTGAACACCACCGCGAGAAAAAGAGACATTCCTTATCTGCAGGAACTCCAAATTCAGCAAATGCAAATGAATTAGTGCCTTCCACGCCTCCTTCCGCAAATTGCAACGTTACCGATGAGGAAACTATACCATCAGCTACAAACCAATTAGCTCACAGACGATCATCTGGCCACGGTACAGGCTTCGATATTAATGCAAAAAGCAAACATGATGTGTCTGATAGAAAAATGTCTCGATGTTCGGAAGATAGTAGTGGCATACATCCACAGACTCCAACACACCGTCAAAACAACTTAAATAAAAGTACACCTCAATCCTCATCAAGAAGAGTGCTTCTCAGTTCGGCCGAAGACACTGACGGTGGTGGTGGTGGAGTTGCTGGCATGGGTGCCGATGATGACGACGATTCCGATAATCGACAACATTCAATATTTGATATACCCGATGACGGGCCTTATGTCTCCATGTATGACAAAGTAAAAGCAAGATCATGTAAAAACATGCAAAAGCAAGAGGAGGAAAAGAAAATAAAAGCTAAATTTTCCCAACTTAAACAATCGCGTGCTAAACGTGAGGAAAAGAAAAGATCGACAAGTTATGATGGTGACTCTGACTCAGATTTTGATGGGGCAAGCAGTGAACATCAGAAACAACACAATCGCAGTGGAGGCTCTTATAAAATGCTTTCCGGTGGTTTATCGTCAACTGATGATGAACATGATATGGAAGCTGGTGGTAAAACACCAAGCAGGGAGAGAAGACGAAGCTCTCAAGCTTCTTCTTCAGCAAACTCCATGCATCCAAATCGTGTTTGCTCGGATTCTGATGACAACTCCGTCACCCAGAGACGTCTTAAATTGCAAGACAATCTAAGACGTTTATGTGACGATGGAGATGATACTTCTGAAGATGATTTAATAAGACGCCATAATAGTGGTCTGGCTAACAAACGTTTATTGCATCATACATCTCGCATAGCTTCAGATTCTGAATCTCAGTCCCAATCGGCAGTGGATATTAAACTAAAACAGGAGCCTTTGGAAACGTCAAACGATGGTACTACTACCCCTGTGCTGAAGCATTTGAAGCAAAGAATTAAGAAAGAAGTCGATGCCATGGAAGCATCTGGTGAAACTGCAGATTTCAATGAGTTTAAGTTCAAGAGTCTAAGCTCGATGTGCTCATCTGCTGATGAGCAATCCAATATCAAGTCTGAAAGTACTGGTGAACTTTTATCTGCTAATGAAATTAAGAAAGAATCTAAAGATTACTATGCTGATGAGTATCTGCAATCTGAACAGAAATTCAACAAGTCTCCAATGGCATCAGCTTCCCAACATTGTTCTCCGGAACAAGCAAAAATAAAGAAGCACAAAAAGAGCAAGAAACGGCAGAAAACTCCTACCCAGGATTCGGTGGCTAAGGAACATATTTTGGAAGATAATTTGGTCAAACATACACCTCAAGCCACTAATGCCGCCTTTTTGACTATTTCGAATGATACAAAAAATAGCAAACTTTTGACATCGCCTTGCTATGATGCATTCGACGAACTGAAACGTGGTGACACATTGGTAACCCTTACTTCTCCAGATTTACAAATAACAGCAGAAAAGAAACGTCACAAGGAACGCAAGGAGAAGAAGCGTGAAAAGCTAAGACACATGAGTGCTGATGTGGGTTCTGGGGTAGAATTGGATAAAATGATTTACGAAAAAGAGAAACATCGTTTAAAGAAATCGAAAAAATCCAAGAGTTTAGATGTGATGCGTCAAACTTCGACTACCACACAAAGTGTGGGCTCTACGGTGAGTGCTCAAGAACAGCTATTGTCTACTGTACCAGCAGCTTGCACACCTCAGCATAAGCAGCGTAGTGGTGGTGAAAAAATGGAAGATATATTTGGTCCCATTTCGGATGAGGACGATGAAGATCTATCAGATAGCGATATTGGAGCAAGAGATTTGAATTGTATAACCAATCGTAATAACTCGTCATCAAACATGCCAGGACCTATCGTATCTGCAGCACTAAATCCATATAAGCAGGAACCACTGACACCGAAATCTCATACAGTAGAAGAGAATGAGGAAAATAAGCAAAAGCTAACATGTAACACGCTAATTGGTGCTTCAGCCCATTTAGAACGCGTTGCGGAAAGGCAACATCGTAAGGAAAAGCGAGAAAAGAAACGCAAAGAACGTGAAAAGTCGCGCAGCTCTGAACAAAATCAATCTATCGGCTTTATGCCTTCCCCAGCAGTATCAACAGCTAAACCAATGGAAGACGAAAACAGTGTGGATTTAGATGCAGCCGGCCGAGCATTGGAAGCTCAGCTTATGGAAGATTCTGATAATAAAACTGTAGAGGATGCTACACCTTCTACTGCCAACACATACCGCAGTGATATAACAGATGTTTTCCTCTTCTCGGACTGTGATGAGAATTCACTAGAAATGTCCTCCACAAATAAACATGAGAAAAAGGAAATTGAAAAGGAGCACACCACTAGCGTTGGATGTAAAAATAAAGAGAAAAAGAAAAAGAAGAAGCGTTCTAAAGAGGAGAAGCAATTGCATCATCAGAGACGTGAATCTTCTTCATCGAATGCCTCACAGTTGGCGTCAACAATGGTGGCTCCTTCTACATCGACTACCACTAAACTTACAATTGATGTCCAAGCTGCGACAAAGCACGCTCAAAAATCAACCGAAGAACATTTGCCAAGTTCGTCTTCACCTCTGTGCAAACCATCACCTTCATTGCCATGTCTCATAGGAGACGATGATGATGATTTAAATGCATTACAGGGAACTAAATCAACACCAAATACATCCTTAACGAATGTTACCAGTTCAGTTTGTACAACACCTCATCGTTCATCTTCCAAAGACATGCTTACCTTGTCACCCCACATGAAAGATAAACAAATGATAAGTCCTATACCCAAGACACCTACGATAAACAGCAATAGTTGTCTTAATACCTCAGAGAATTTGAATAAGGTTGAAGTAACGACACCAAGCACTCCCACTTCATCAATGATGGGCTCGGCTGATAATGCAAACACTAATTTGATTACAACTCCAACGTCTTCCACAGCTGCAGCTGCCAAAATCCTCAATAAATCTAATGATTCATCTGCAAGTTCGAATATAATGGATTCGCCCTCTTCATCTTTGCATACCACGCAACAAAAGAAAAAACCAGAAATATTTATACCTGGATTTGATGGCGAAATTGATGAACGCATTAGTGAATCAGCTGTACAGTCAATATCCGCTGAATTCAATCCTCCTCTAGATCCCATGGCCGATGAACCGAAAATTCCAGTAGAATCGCCACCTGATGCTTCGAAATTAGAAAAACTTGAGGAATCGAAGTCAAGGGTAACAATATCGCAAGAGGAAACCGAAAGTGCCGTTTCGGCCTTGCTGGGAGAAAGCTTTGGTAATTCCTCGGCCGACTATTCATTCAATGATGACGACGATGGCCTGGATGATTTAAATAATGCCATCACAGATCCTGAACCAGTTATGGCACCAGGTGAGCCCGACGAAGAGGCTGCCTTGGCAGCAAAAGCCATTGAATGTGAAGTAGCCAGTTCGGCCATTACAGATACTGTCGAAGAAGATACTGAAGAGGTATGCAAAGCTATACAAAGTTTAAGACAGGAAGAGCTTGACATCAAAGCCGATACACCACAGTCAGTTAGAGATTTACAAATCGACACCGATACCGAAGAGAATGTGGACGAGGCCGATAGCAGTGGTAGTCACAGTTTAAAAATAGATGAAACTGCACAATCGAACAACAGTTCAACTGCATCGGACAAAGCCAATACAACAGCAAATCAAACTGTGGATGAGCCAGCGCAACCATCCACCACAGAAACTGAAGTAAAAACTGAACCCAAGTCATCAGTTATAACAAAAGTAGAGTCTCCGATTAAGACACAACCAAACAATAACTCTACTAATGAACCAAAAATAGAACCTCCTACCATAAGTAAACAAGATCAGCCAGCAGTACAACCAGTACAGGCTGTTATGTCGCCAGCGGCATTGGAAGTATCTGTAGCGTCGACCGTATCAACATCTACGGTCGTCTCGAGCTCAAGTATGTCGACATCAATAAATACAACTACTTTGGCAGGTGGTGTCAGTATGTCTTACACTTCTACGCCCATTAAGACTTCCATAACGTTTGCACCCACTTCTACTAGTTCATCAACACCGAAACAAACACATTTGCTAACAGGGAAATCAATTACTTCATCCACTTCTCCTGCTGGTTATGTCATGCAACCACCAACCATAACAATACCAGAACCTTCGACACACTTTGTTGTACCACAATTAGTGCTGTCACCGAGAGGAGTTGTTACTACTGCTCATCACAACGATTCATCCTCGTCCTCCTCAGCTTCAATGCATTCACCAAGTGGACATCACATGCCACCGCAATCGCCGGTAGGTGCTACTTATATAATGGGGGTAAGAGCACAATCACCTCACAGTCCTAGACAACATACTTCTCGAGGTAATACACCAACACCTAGACAGCCCAGTCCTCACACTCCTACACCCACACCACCACCGATTGCAGTAACACCTCAACATCAGCAACAACAACACTTACTAATACAGAGAACGGTGCAGCAGCATCAACAAAACCTAATGTCACCACCGTCTCAGGGGCATGTTTCACAAAATAACAGCCCATTGGCAAGTCCCACATTGCAACAACGTCAAATTGCTCAAGGCGTAGCTATACATAAGGTAACACCCCAGCAACAACAGCCATCACCGAATACTCCTGACCAACATATGATTAAAATAAATAACTATTCAACACCACCATCACAAACACTGAATATGGTGAATATACGCATACCCCCGGCTTCCCCACAACAACAACATGGTCAACAGCCATCTCCACAGCAGATGAGTCATAGTAAAAGCGTTATTGATCAACAGCAACAACATGTACCAATGGGTCAACATATACTGCCTATTTCGGTGCAAAAAATGCCTCCTGTACCGACACACCCCACAATTATCAGTAAAGTTGTGACTGTAACACCACAACAGGCTCAGCAATCAATGATGCAATCTAGTCCTGGTGGTAATTTATATTCGCCTTCATCAACTAGTGGCAGCGGTGCAAATCAGTCAAGACAAACTTCACAGGTTTTACAGCAAATTGGTGGTAAGACATTGCATCAGCAACAATCGTCTCAAATTCAGTTTATGCAACAACAACAGCAGCGGCAACAGCAACAGCAACATATGATGCAAATGCAACAACAACAAATAATGCATCAACAACAAAAGCTTCCACAGCAACAACAAACATCAATGCTATCTCAACCGCAGACACAACAGCAACAACAACACCATCAACAACAACAACAACAGTCTCAACACAATTTTGTTGTCTCTCAACAACGAAATCTACCTTCACCCCAACAAATGCAACAACAACAGTCGCAGAATACCCAACAACTGAAAGTACAATATCAGCAACATCAAATGTTGGCTCCTTCACAACAGTCTCCAACCCAACAACAACCACAACAAACAGCAAATGTTATACAAAATTCAACGTTGCCGCAAAGATTTTTGGTACAGCAACACATTGTTGGTTTGTCACCGCAACAGCAGCAACAACACTCTAGCTCCCATCAGCAATCTCAAGCAAATTCTTCACCGAATCAATTACATAATTCAAGTACACAACAACAAAAACCAAATGCAATCTTTGGAAAGCATCAACAACAGCAGCAGCAACAACATCATCTTTTGCAGCAAAGACAACAATCACCATCACCGCATAGAATGCTACAACAACAGCCGGAGATTATAAAAGAATCTTCTCGAGTTATTATGTCTACTAATCAATCCGTTCAGCAAACCGAGCCACTAGCAATGACACCAACAGTTTCAAAACCAAATGTTGACAAGCAAAGCTGTTCTCCCACTACATCAACGGCACAAGGAAATAAGCCTACAGAAGTAGTATCGGTTATAAGAACACCAACACCTACAACAACAGCAACATCACCAATAATCTCTACACTTACGCCAAATACTACCATGGCGTCTAATAAAGAATCAGCCACAACAACAGCCGCTACAAACACCTCACGTTCTGTACCGTTAACCGAGGAGAATGTGATAAAAATTTCACCACCAAAACATGATGAAATCGAGCAAGATTCTAAAGAAGACAGTGACTATTGGTCAGCAAAGGAATTGAATATGGTTGAAGCAAATAACACATCTAATTCCAATGCTAATGTTGTGAGTACGGTCATCAAAAAGAATGAATCCATTACCTCTACGGAAACAAGCCTTTCAACATCAGCAAGCTCAATACAACCGTCTAATACTAAAGAACAAGAAACTAAATCTTTCCAAACGCAACTTAATAAAGTCGACAATAAACCATCCACTCATCAGCAGGCAAAGAGTGATGTTGGTACTGTTACTGCTGCAGAATCACAAGGTAATTCGACAGCAAATATAGTAACAACAACTAATACCACCAGCTACTCGCAATCTCAATCTGGTAATGTAACAACAGATCATGATACCGAAGACGAAACAGAAACCCAACAAATGCCAGCATTTGAGCAGGTACCAATACAAGGCAGACCTAGTACTAGAGGTACAGGTGCTAAACGTGGTCGTCAACCTAGGGGTGGTAAGAAAGCAGCCGCTGCTAATATCAGCAATACTCCAATAAATACAAATGTTAACACACAACAGTTGCAAACAGAATTGGGCGCAGCTGCTGGAGTACAGACCCGTTTGCGTAAACCAAATACTGCCACACCAGCTACACGCGGACGCAAGGGTAGACCACCCAGGAATTTGTTGTTACAGCAACAACAATTGCAACAGCAACATCAACACCATGAACAGCCAACACCAACATCTCAAACATCATCTCCAATTAGTATTCCATCTACAACGTTGTCAAATGTACCCTTAGTCACAACTGCTCCGGTTCTAACTGCAGCTGAAAAGAAAGCTCGTAGTCAAGCGGCAGCAGCTGCTGCAGCCTTGGCTTCATTATCTGAAAATAATCAACAGCAACAACAAGATGTTTATGAATTCCACGATGAATCGGGTGATGAAGCTAAAACAACAACAACAGCAGCACTTTCTACCACCACAACAACATCAACAACTTCTACAATCAGTAGTGATCATCGGCCACGCTTGATTTTGACCATTAAAAGTCCAGCACCAGGTTCAACACCTTTGGTTAAAGCTTCCGAGAAAGCAGTTAACATAGAACCAACCACTGTGAAACCACTTAACGAATCAACAACAGCTCAACAGTCTAGCGGTTTGTCAGAGAATTTACCAAATATTACACAGTCTGCTATTCAACCAGCAAATCAGAGCACAGAACCTACTGTAGCTGAATTAGCTGCTGCAGCCAATACACGCAAATCACGTCGTTTATTGGAAAAGGACCGTAGCACAATTGATGATATAATTGAGGATGTGGTTAGAAATACTGCAACAAATGCTGCTGGCGGTAATGCTATTGCATTAGCAGCCACTGCGACGAATGTTTTAGCAAACACTCTTCCTAAAGGCGCTCAAACTCCACCGCGACGTTCTGGACGTAATTCTGGACAATCGAAGCCTACAAAACCAGTTGAAGCTACACAAACTACATCTGCCCATCCTACTGGTAGACCTAGAAAGTCCAAGGATCGTAAGAATACCAATGAATTGGATAATGAGCAAACTCCTTCGCCTCAACCAAAACATTTAGTGCACGATATAAGCGATGTAGAAGATGCAAAATCTGTTAACACTCCACCGCCAGCTGATGTAATAAATGTACAGCCAACACCGCAGCAACAGACACAATCCACACAAGTTGCCACTGGCAACATGTCGTCATTACAGCAACCACTTACACCACAGCAGACTACAATAACTTCTGCACCCTCAGCAAGTATACCACAACATCCCAAGAAGAAAGCTTTGGCAGCCGCAGAGATTGAATCATATCAGTCTTCTAACACGACAACAACTGCAACAACAACACCTAATATACATTCTGCTTTACCAGCTGGTGGAGTACCTATGCTAAATACTGCCGCTCCGGCAACACAAAAAACTACTGGTGGTGCAGCAGATTCCGTAAATAAACCCTTAATAGATCCCGTCACAGGTGTTGTATCTGGATTACAAATGCAACAGGCCAAAGAGGGCAATTTACCGTCAGCGACTGCTGCCTCACAACCCTTACGTGGTCCCATGGATCCTAAGAAAATGATGCAAGCTGCAGCAGCGGCGGCAGCTGCAGAAAGTAATGCTCTCAATAGTAAATTACAAAATACATCTGCTACTCAAATTACTGCTCTGACAAAGCATCAGCAACAGCAGGTAGAGGGGGCTGCAGTTACTCAGGTGCCGGCTTCTACAGTTGCTACTGCTATGTTGAACAAATCTGTTAGCGTTGTGGTTAAAACTTCAACACTCTCACCTACACAAACACCACCACCGCCAAATATTGGTATACAACAACATTTGCAACAGTCACAGCAACAGCAACAACAGCAGCAACAACATATACAGCAGCAAAGACAAGATATTGGAACTCCCCAGAAACAACCCATAATAATGCATCAACAGACAAGTTCTGTAATGCATGCCCAACATACTAACGTCCGTCCACCCACCACTCTTAAAGCTCATGTACTAAATAGTCAAAAATTGCAACAGCAACAAACAAGTCATCAACAATATATGCAACAGCAGCAGCAACATCAAATTTTACAACAGCAACCAACAACAACTCAGTCGTCTGGTAGTGGAGCTCATGTCATACAAAATACCATTGTACAAAGACCATCTCTAGCAACAGCTAATCAGCAACAACAACAATTGCCACCAGCCAACAAACAGCTATTGGTCAATATACCAACATCAGCGGCCACTCATGCTTTAAATTCACCACGACATATTCCCCAACACACACAGCAGCAACCACCTCAGACATTATCGTCATCACAACAGTCTTTGGTTATTAAACAGGCTCATGACATGCATACACCACAAGTTCTACATGTGGTCAGTTCAAAAACGTCAGCGCCTACAACACAAACTAACAAACCTCTACAATCAGCATCCACGCTACATCAACACCAACCGCCCAATGCATCACCTCACCCATCCTATACCACTTACATACAAACACCAACTGTAGGAGTTCATTCTAAGCAACAACAACAGCTGCCTCAAAAACCAGTTGTTATACACCAACAAACCATTGGAGTACCGCAGAAAAGTTCGACAACACCTTTGGTTATGCCACCGGGAATTTTGGGTTTACCTCCCCATTCCGCAATGGTTATACAAACGAAAACATCTGCTCCAGCCCAATCACCATCATCTTCTACATCTCCCGCAACTCCAGCAGCTGCTCATTTACAACATGCAAATCAACATACACCATCACCTCCCTTACAGCCACCGCCGCCTCAACATTTGGTTAAATCATCGAGTAATCCAATGATTCATAGTTTACAAGCACAAGGAGTATCACATGTCTTAAATACTGTGGCCTCGCCTTCACCACCTTCAGCCGTCAAGCCAAATACCCAACAATCTCAGTCGATAGCAACCAATGTGGGAGGTATGTTAAGCGTCAAATTGTATAATAATTTTATTTTCTAATATTTTCTTTTGTATTCTCTTCCAACAACAGCTTCCAGTTTGCGCACGGCCATACCAACAATTAGTCCACAAAGTCAAGCCCGTATAGGTTCTATATTGTTACCGGGAGGCATGCAAGTACCGCCACATTTCGAAACTAGTATGGTAAGTTTGAAAAATTGTAATTGAATATATTTTAGTGATAAAAACAAATGTTGATCTAAAAAAATATATATTTGTGGACGCAGCATGATATTGCTAACTATGGTAGTGCTGTAGCAGGCAGTGTACGTACTACACAAAGTCCTCCGCCAGCACACCAACAAGCTTCACCTATAACACCGGTAAATGTTAATAAAAAACATTATACAGAGATTTTTATGCAAAATGTTTTTAGATTAATTTTATAAATTATTCGTTTTTTTAATCATATTAAATTAAATTTTACAATTATATTTTTTGCCACAGAGTGAAGCCTCATTCCCCGGAGGAATAGGTAGAGTGGGTGTTCCTACACGTGAACACTTGATGATTTATCAACAACTATTGCGCCAACATGATCCTTTAAATCCGGCAGCTTTGCGAGAATACGATGAAAAGCTCTTGGGTAGTAGTCCACCTTTGGAATTGAGAAGACCCGGTAGTGTGCCAAGAACCGTAGCTGTACCTCACAGTCTACAAAGTCCACAAGATCGGGCAACAGGTAAATTATTAAAATTAATTATTTTAACTAAAGCATTTAACTTATTAACTGATTGTTGATTTACTTTTAGATTCTCCTCAAGTGGCGCAAGTGTATGTACACAATACACGTATACCAGCCCATACGCATTATGATGTTACGGGTCGTGCTGGTGTTGCAGCGCAACCTTCACCCTATTATGATGCTTCAAGACAAATATCCCTAGAACCACCACCGGCTCATAGATCGGCTCCTGTACATAGTGTTGTCGCACCACCGCCCACAGTTGTTGTTCCCCATCCTACAGCCGGCAGCAGTAGTCCATTTATGCCTGCTGCTCCACCAGCAACTGCCGTTCAACCAACTCCTTCTTCCGTGCCTCCTACACATCATACCAAATTATTGGAACGTGAAAGAGAGCAGCGTGAACGAGAACGTGAACAACAATTGTTGCGTGAAAAAGAACAAATTATGGTTAGAGCTGGTAAGTTAATGATAATTAGCATTAAAATTAATTTTCTATTAAACAATTACATATAACATCAAACAATTATCTTTAATAAATTTCCCTCACAGGAGCTGATGCCCATAATATGCAAGTGGCAACACCACCACCACCATCTCATCAATTACCGCCCCATGGCCAACAACCACCACCTCCGCCTCAAGCAGATTCTTTGCTGACACTGCTACAACGTTATCCCGTTATGTGGCAGGGATTATTGGCTTTGAAAACCGATCAAGCGGCTGTTCAAATGCATTTCGTTTTTGGTAATCCTCATGTAGCTCGTGCTTCATTGCCCTGCAATAGTGATGGTAGTACACCTCCTTTACGTATTGCCCAACGTATGCGTTTGGAACAGACTCAATTAGAAGGTGTTGCGAAAAAGATGCAGGTAAATAAAAACTTTAATTTATGTAAAAAAAAATGTACACTACTCCCAATACATGTGTATAGAGGAGTATTCCTTAAATGATTAGGGCTGATTCAAATCATTGTAATGTCCTAGGTGAGGGCCACCTCAGACATAATCCATGTCTGTCTAACATAGGACCACTAAACGCATCATGTACTCTAATAAAGTTTGCAGGTATTATCTAAATGGATCAGAGACTGGGTTTTAAATTTGTTGGCTTGTATTATTTTCAGTTTTTGATTTAAGCTCAGTTAACATTGTTAGTATTGCCAACTTTTCACTCAAAAACATAAACAATGAACAGCTGTTTTTTGCAAACAATACTTTTCTAAAATGGAAAATTTTAGAAAAATGTTAAATAAACATTTAAAACAATAATAAATAAAACAAAACTAAATTAAATTTCAAATAAATCGTTTAACTTAAAAAATTATTTATAATTTGTTTTCTTTTATTTTACTTGCAGTTTGAAAATGAACATTGTATGTTGTTGGCTTTACCCTGTGGACGTGATCATGCCGATGTCCTGCAACAGTCACGTAATCTACAATCCGGTTTTATAACCTATTTACAACAAAAAATGGCAGCTGGTATTGTTAATATACCAATGCCAGGAAGTGAACAAGCTGCTTATGTTGTGCATATATTTCCATCATGTGATTTTGCTAATGAAAATTTAGAAAAAGCTGCACCAGATCTTAAAAATCGTGTAGCTGATATAGCTCATCTATTAATAGTGATTGCTACGGTTTAAATTATAAATACAAGATAGGAAAATGTTATTTAAACTTAAATACCTGCCAAGACTTAAAATATTAAAAAAAAATTGACAAAAAAAAACTCTACACTACACTGACAAAAAAAAGAACTTTTAAAAACGGCTAAGACAAATATTAAAAACAAAAAGAAAGAAAATGGTGATGATATAAAAAGAAAACAAAGAACTTGTATTTTTAATTAAAAATTCTGAAAAAGAAACAAACAAAGCATGATTTCATGCTTAATTTTATAAATAAATTAATAAACATTATAATAATAACAATTAAATAATGGACTAAATGTTAAATAATCTTAATATAATACACACACACAAACAAACATAAAATTGTACTGTAGCAAAATCTTATAATTTTGAAAAGAAATTACAAATTAATTATATATATATTATTATTAATATTATTATAAAATAACAAATAGTTAGATAATAAAAACACAATAAAAATGTAAAAAATTTCTTTAAAAGTAAAACGAAAAAAAAAAATACAAAATTAACAAAAAAAGAAAAACCAATCAAAACCCTTGTAATATATTTACACCGACACTTTAACTACTCTATTCTATATATATATTTATATTAAAAACAAAAAAACAAAAACTGAAGCAAAACTTGTGAAATATAAAGTGTTTTTTTTTATTAATAATTTATTGTTTTTTTATATATATAAATAATTTGTATGAAATAATATAAACTTAGTTTTTTTACATATGTTTTATTTTAAAATTAAACAAAAAAGAATCAATCACCCCCCTCCCCCCCAACAGCTGTTATAAGTTGATGTTGAATTTTTTTGTGAATTAATAATAATTTTAATTTTATTTTAATTTTTTTCCTTAGTTTTTAAAACGTTTTTATTTTTAATGTTAATCCAAATTAAAAACAAAAAACCAACCCCCCCTTTCCCCTTTACCTCTATGAACTTTTTTTTTAGTTTTTAATTTTTAATATTATACATATTGCTTAAACATTAAATACAACTAAATATTATTTAAAATATGTCTATATATGTATATTTTTTTTATATGTATATTCTCGCTGATGTACGTTTAGTAAAATAATAAAAACAAAAAAACAACAAAAACACATAATGAAAACAAAAAAAAAAAACACAAACATAATTAATTTATTATTTTTTTGATCTCAATGAAAAATGAAAAAAATTAAAAAAAAATAATAATTATAATTATAACTATGTATGTATTTCCTATATATAAAAAAAAGAAACATAAATAGCAAAAAAAGTAAACAAAACAAAACACACAATAGTTACAAACATATATTTAAAATAAAATCTATAAGAAATTTTGTTAACAACAAAATCATTTAAACGTTATGCAGTAAAACATTTAAGGAAACGTTTTTTTTTTTAATTTTTCACCTAATAGTTGAATTGTCAAAATTTAATCTTTAAAACATAATGTTAAATCTATATTTGTTATTAAAACGTGGGTCAAAGTTTACTTTTTTAGTAAGTTTTCTTATTAAGGCTCAGAGGTATTGACAATATTGGAAGACAAAATTTAAAAGTTTACACTGTTATTAGACAACTGTTTTAGAATTGTTGTCTAGGAGCGTTTGGGGTTTTCAGTTGACAATTACAAATGCCATTTAGTTTGGGTTTCTTAGTCCTCAGTTAAACTAAGCTTAACTTGCTGTTAGATTAAACTCGGAACAAATTTAGGCGGACTTTAATCGATAATTGTAGTTTTTAGGGCGAGTTTTTCGGATAAAGATAATATTCATTTTTTGATTAAACCTGGTTTAATATATGTTTCATGTTTTTCAGTTATATCAGTAAAGTTACATATTATCTTAGTTTAATTGAGTGTAATTGGACAATTAAACTCAAGTTATAAGTGAGAAAACACAATTAACAAAAACAATAAAACAATGATTTCGGTTGAACAAAAATTTAATATTTTAAGTAAATTGCAATTTTCTGATTTGTTTTGTTTTATTTATTATTGTTTTAAATGTTTATTTAACATTTTTCCAAAATTTTCCATTTTACAAAAGTATTGTTTGCAAAAAACAGCTGTTCATTGTTTATGTTTTTGAGTGAAAAGATGGCAATACTAACAAAGTTAAGTTAGCTTAAATCTAAAACTGAAAAACACAATCATTGGTTAAAGTCCGCCTAAATTTGTTCCGAGTTTAATCTAACAGCAGGTTAAGCCTAGTTTAACTGAGGAGTAAGAAACCCGCCCTTAGTTTTAGATTTAAGTTCAGTTAACTTTGTTAGTATTGCCAACTTTTCACTCAAAAACATAAACAATGAACAGCTGTTTTTGTAAACAATATTTTTGCAAAATGGAAAATTTTGGAAAAATATTAAATAAACTTTTAAAACAATAATAAATAAAACAAAACAAATCAGAAAATTGTAATTTACTTAAAATATTAAGTTTTTTTTCTTCCGAAATCATTGTTCTATTGTTAATTGTGTTTTTCTCACTTATAACTTGAGTTTAATTGGCCTATTACACTCAGTTAAACTAAGATAATAAGTAACTTTACTGATAACTGAAAAACACGAAACATATATTAAACCCGGTTTAACCAAAGAAATGTATTTTGAAATTTTCATAATCTTTACTAATCAGTAAATCAAACGTTTTAATTTTTATTTTTTTTTTATAAATATTGTATTAATTTTATTGATCAGCTGTTTACTCTTTTTGCATTTTGCTCCAGTTTAAAGTACCTGCATTGGAAGCTTAAACTAGCAAAATCCCTAATTGTTCACCTAAAGATTCGTCCTAAGTGACAGAGAGTCGAATTGAAATGCTTGTTGTCAAAGGTAGAAAATTTCCAATCGTAATGATTTTTTTAACTTTCTATAACAACCATTGTCTCAATGTCTGGTTACATTTTGGTTGTAAGATTAATTTAACAGTTTTCATACAAAAATTATGTTAATCAGCAATACATCTAAAGAGGTGAAGTAAACGGGCCTAAGTTAGGCAATTGGGTAAGTTTAAAAGTTATCAGACCTATTCTGTATTTCGATAAAGTTTCCACATTCACTTACGCAATGATAGAAAATATATCATATTTGAACAAAAAAAATAGGCTTATCTTTATGTTAGACTAAACTCGAAACAAATTTAGACAAACTTTAACCGATGATTGTGTTTTTTCTGTTATGGATTTGAGGTTTCAGACATGTCCAAAAACGAATTTTTCATTTTCTACGATATGATATCACAAAAACCTGATGTAAGATTCGAATTGAGCGATGCTATAAATCATTTCGAAATGTATAGTTTGGTCTATGAGCTTTGACTTTTTTCAAATATTGTTAAATTTTGCCTCAAATAAAACTATTGTTTTAAGAATTTCGGACAACATTTTCGAATACAATTTAGTAGACTGTATAATCACCCCTATCGGCAATAGAAGTGAAAATTTTATTCCCTTGAAAAGAAAATTGCTATCGTGAAAAATTCATTCACAATAGTTGATTATGTATGGAACAGCTGTTCAATGTTTACAACATTTCATCAACAAATTGCACAACATGAGAATATTTTTCACGACAAAAAAGTTAGTAAACGAAAAAGTGAAAAGGGAACATATTTCATGTGAAATGATGATTGAATGGTAAAGTTTTCAAATTATTTCAAAAATTATTAAAAGCGAAATTTTCAAATTCAATTTTAATTTTTCCCCCCATATGTCATGTTTTAGTGATTGTTACAGGTTTATACATTTTTCGAATATATGTACGAATATTTTTTGGAACAGGTCTTAAATTCTGGAAATACTTTGAAATAAATGAAAATTTTGATTTTGTTTTTTAATTTTGTTAGAAATGCAAACATTGGACTCAAATAAAACTAAAATATTTTTAAGCTTTTTCAAACATATAAAAGTTTGAAATTTGTTTAAATTTATGAAATCATTTTAAAATTTCTTAAAAATTTCGAAATTAATTTTCAAAGTTTGAAATTAAAGAAAATTTCCAATACCATTAAACATTTTTGAATACAAATTTTTTTCTGAAATTCGTTTTTCCAAACATAAATACGAATTTTTTAAAATAAATTAAAAAAATATAAAAATTGTGTATAATGTTGAATGAAAAGTAATTTGGAAAAAATTTATGAAAATCATTTAGCCCCTTATTTTGTATAAAACACTTTACTTTGTGTTGAAAATATTTTCATACAAACTTTTTGAAATACAAAAACAATTTTGTATGAAAAGTGAAATGAGGGGAAGGAATTTAAAAAAATTAACCCCCTGGTTGGTTTCTTCGAAAGAAGAAAAATTTAATATTTTAAGTAAATGGCCCCTATTCTGCATTTCAATTTGAATCGAAAGTTACTCCGTTTTTAGGGCGGGTTTCTTACTACTCAATTAAACTAGGTTTAACTTGCTGTTAGATTAAACTCCGAACAAATTTAGGCGGACTTTAATCGATGATTGTGTTTTTCAGTTTTAGATTTAAGCTCAGTTAACTTTGTTAGTATTGCCAACTTTTCACTCAAAAACATAAACAATAAACAGCTGTTTTTTTTTTGCAAACAATACTTTTGTAAAATGGAAAATTTTGGAAAAATGTTAAATAAACATTTAAAACATTAATAAATAAAACAAAACAATTCAGAAAATTGCAATTTAATTAAAATATTAAGTTTTTGTTCTTCCGAAATCATTGTTTTATTGTTTTTGTTAATTGTGTTTTCTCACTTATAACTTGAGTTTAATTGGCCAATTACCTTCAGTTAAACTAAGATAATAGGTAACTTTACTGATATAACTGAAAAACACGAAACCTATATTAAACCAGGTTTAACCAAAGAATAAAGATTATCTTTATCACAAAAACTCGCCCTTAATCTAACAGCAAGGTTAGGTTAGTTTAACTTAAAAGTAGTTATAAATATGAATATTTTCGCGTTAAATTTTCTTTTTGAAATTCTATAAATTTTATACAAATGCAAAAAGTTTTAAGTTTCTTTAAATGTTTTAGCTGTTGCTAAACTAAATTTTCTCAAGTGTTTAAATGTTTTTTCTTTAAAGTTTAATTTAGTTAAATTTTGCAATTAATTTGAAAAAAAAATAATAAAACATAACTTGTGTTTCCAATTTATTTTAAAATAACTACAAAATATTATAAACTGACAGCCTTAGAAGCTTTTAATATATAAGTTTTGCTTTTAACTGGAAATATATATATTTTATGTAAAAAAAAACTCTTTTATAATTATTTAAAAAAAATTAATAAAAAAATAAAACATTTTATTTTATTCTATTAAAAACAAAACACTGCCAACAGCACAGAAAAATAAATAGATAAAATTGGCTTAAGTTTAAATAAAAAAAAAATTTAAAAAGCTAAATTCTGTATGAAAAAATTTAGTTAAAGAAAAACTTTCTTAAAAATTTTAAATTTTTAAGTGAATTTTTTTCTTAAAATTTTTTTTAAATATAAAAAAAATTATTTATTTTTTTTTGGTTTTTATATAAAAAGTATTTGCTATTTATTTTTGGTTTTAAGAAAATATGAAAATAAATTTCAAATATTTTAAAAAGTAAATTAAACTTTAATAAAACATTTAAAACACACACAAACTCCTTTAATTTTAAAATTTTGTTTAAAAAGAAATTTTATACAAAATTTTTAATTATTAGAAAAAACAACATTTTTTCAAAAATAAAAAAAAATTGTCAAAAAAATAAAAAAAAAATCTTGTAATATATTAAATATAAAAAGAATAAAACTCTATTCCCTTAAAATTATATAAAAAAATAAACAAAAATTGTATATAAACCTTAAAACTATTTAAAACTCTTTCTAACAATATTCCCTTTTTTATGTTTCATATTTTAATTTAATTTTTTTCTAAAACTTTAAGAAAAAAAAAATTACAAAACTTTAAAAATATAACACTTGTACAGCTTTTTTATTTAAGAAAAATAAAATAAAATATTAAACTACTATAATTATAAATATAAATATTAGTTGTATGTTGTAATTCTAAAATTCTAATTAAAAAACTAAACTAAATGTAAAATATAAATTAAAAATTATAAATATTATATAAACATCGTTAAATATATTGCTATAAACTAACTATACAATAAAACCAACAAAAAAAAAAAAAGAAATAAATAATTTAAAAAATAAAAATAAAAAATAAAAATTAAAAAAAAAAACAAACAACAAACTAGCAAGTTAATATTATTAATAATTATTAATTATATTATATATATATATTTAAAAAAAATAAATAAATAACAACTTTAATCATAATAAAGAAAAAATAATATAAAAACAACAACAAAAGAAAACCTATATAAAAACAAAACCTTTACAAGTTAAGCATTATTATTATTATTATATTATAATTTTAATTTTTAAGTTGTATTATTAAAAAACAAAATGAAAACAAAAATTAAACAAACAAAAAAGAGAAAATATTAAAAGAAATACAAAAAGTAAAAAAGGAATTTTATTTAATTTTTATTTTGAAATAAAAAGAAAGAATTCAATAATAAAAAATACATTTTCTGTTATCTTTTTTTTTTCATATAAAAAATAAACTAAATAATGAGTTTTTATTGAAGTTTATTGAAAGGAATTCTTTCACTCGTAATCATGTCGTCCTCTGCCTTTGAGAGTTTTACGTTTCACTAACGCATTGTGTGTGTGTGACGTTGGATAACATTAACGCCGTGTACTGTTTTTAGAGTTTTACATATCATGCCATATGCACATCCAGCTTGAGTGTTTAGGGTGGGGGTTTTGATTTTCTTTTTTCCTCATTGTTATATTTTGAATGGAATTTTTGGATTTGCACGCCTGACCATATGCCTTCGGATTTTATAACCCAACTTTTACTTTGATACATAAAGTTGTAATCATCCAGTTCGTTTTGGAAGCTATTTCCTAACCACTTTTGTCTGAGTTGATGTGTGCTTGGACAATCTATACTACTATTTGTTCTATAGTACAATATTTGTTTTTATATACTATTTTTTCTAGTCTCTAGTTTATAGTCTAGAGTCTAGACCTCTTAATTGACTCTAGTCTCTAGTCTAGACTATTGTGTAATCTAAATAATAGGCTAGTTTATAATATGTTCTATACTGTTCCCTAGATTCGAATCTACAGTGTAGTCTATTGTCTAGTTTAATATAGACCAGACTAGAGTACATATATACCAGATTAGACTATTATAGTATATACTCTAGTCTGGTCTAAATTCAAGTCCAATGTATACTTTAGTCTATAGTACAGACTATAGTCTAGTCTATAATTTAGTCTGTAGCCTCATCTATAGTTTAGTCTGTTGTATAGTCTATAGTATAATCTATATTCCAGTTAATAGTCTTGTCTAAAATCTCCTCCATAGTATGGTCTAGTCTATACTCTAGTCTGGTATATAGTATAATATATAATTTAGTTTATAGTACAGATCATAGTCTAGTCTATAATTTAGTCTTTAACCTCGTTCATAGTTTAGTCTGTTGTAAAGTCTAGCCCATAGTATAATCTATATTCCAGTTTATAGTCTAGTCTATACTCTAGTCTGGTATATAGTTCAATGTATTATTTAGTTTATAGTACAGACCATAGCCTAGTCTATAATTTAGCCTGTAACCTCGTCTATAGTTTAGTCTGTTGTATAGCCTAGTCTATAATTTAGTCTGTAACCTCGTCTATAGTTTAGTATGTAGTCTATAGTAAAGTCTAGCCCATAGTATAATCTATATTCCAGTTTAAAGTCTAGTCTATACTCTAGTCTGGTATATAATCCAATGTATAATTTAGTTTATAGTACAGACCATAGTCTAGTCTATAATTTAGTCTGTAACCTCGTCTATAGTTTAGTCTGTTGTATAGACTATAATAAGATCTAGTCCATAGTATAATCTATATTTCAGTTTATATTCTATTATCTCCTCCATAGTATGATCGATATACTCGAGTCTAAAGTCTGGTCTATAGTCTAGTTTATAGTTTAGTATAGACTATATTATAGTCCATAGTCTGATCTAGTCTTATTTATAGTCTAGTCTATATTCTAGTAATACCCTACACCACTATAGTGGGGAGGGTATCATGTGTTTGTGCTGATGTTTGTAACACCCAAAAATATTTGTCCTATACCCACTGATCGTTTTTAACATATTCACTGGTCATATGCTCGGAAATGCCCGATTATACATACTTCTTCATACTTGTAGTCTAGTCTACAGTTTATAGTATGTTTCCTAGTTATCTAACCTACATATATTCAAATTTAGAGTCTAGACAATAAAAGGTTACAATTTTATATTACAATATACAACTTACAATTTGTTACTGCCGGTACGCTAGGAAACTTTTTTCTTTTTTGGGAAACTTTTGATTTTGCGTGAGAAAGAATATCATTCAACTCTCTCTTACGGAGTACGGAGTTTCCCGTACTCACAAACTTGTTTTGTTATTCTTCTCATTCGTACAACAGTTTCTTTGAATGGACATTAAGGAAACTTCAAAAGAGAATTAAGAAAGAGTTTCCCAACAAAAGTGAGGACCAGGTCTAAGTTGTGGAACATTTGCTATTTCTTTTTAAAACTCATTTTTAGTTAATACACTTTTTAAATAAACATTTTATTAGCAGAAATATTTTATTTCATAAATGATTTCATTTTAATGAATTAATTCTCTAGGTGGTGGATTAAATGGTATTTTTCCCGGTAGAAAATAATCAGCTTTAAAAGCTTCTATTTCGTCGGGAGTTAAATCTTCTAAGCGACTGTATAAAGTTGAACTGACATTATTTGATGTCTGTAGTGCAGCCTGTTGAAAGAGGCCAGATGGTGGTTGAGACGGCGCAACTTGTTGCTGTGGTACCGCATTTTGTTGAGTTTGTTGAAATATATTTGGGTTTGCTTGATTCTGTTGAAAGATATTTGTGTTTGTCTGCTGTTGTTGTTGCTGCTGCTGCATGGCTTGTCCAAATATGTTTTGTGATTGTTGGGCTGCTTGTGCAAATAGACCTTGTCCGGGTGCTGCAGCTTGACCCATTGTTTGTTGTGCTGCCTGGGCGAATAATCCTTGCTGTTGTTGGGGCTGTTGCGGTGCCATGTTTTGAGCAGCTTGGGCAAATAGACCTTGAGGTGGCTGTGCTGCTTGTCTAAAAATATTGGCATTTGGTTGATTTTGTTGTGGTGCAAATTGATTTTGCTGTCCAAATATTCCAGTTGATGTCTGTTGCTGCTGCTGGCCGGTGGTAGCGAAAATATTTGTCTGAGCCTGTTGTTGTCCAAATATTGAAGTTTTTTGCTGCGCATTAGTGTTAGTGCCTCCTCCAAATATGGAATTAGCAGGTTTAGATGCTTGACCAAATATTGAGTTTTGCTGCTGCGGTTGTTGTTGCTGTGTTGGAAAACCGGAAGTGTTACCAAATAAGTTGTTTGTGGATTGATTAGTGGCTGCAAATCCCCCACTATTGCCAAATAAGTTATTGCTGGTATTTGTATTAGATTTAGCAAATATAGAACCAGCGTTTGTGCTAGCAGCATTTGTCATGCCAAATGGATTGTTGGTACTACTATTACTTGTCTTTCCCGCTGTAGCACCACTGCAACTTGTATCCGATGCCATATCATATACACTAATAGCAACATCAATAATTTCTGGTGTCATTTGCAGCAGAGCCTTCATTTTATTACTGGCCTCCAAAGCTTCTTTGTTAAATTGTTGATGGAATTGATCAAAGAAATTTTTTTGTTTAGCCTCGTAACACAACATGCGTACTTCTTCGAATGATTGATCCTCTATGAAATTGGGCATAGAAGGTTTATCCTTGAAAGGCCCATAAGTGGACAAGGGCCATTGTTTGCCATTAATTGCAGCCTCTACATCGGTTTTGATAACCTGTTTGACATCAAAGTGTTCATTGACACACTTGGAACCAAAGCGACAGTTACCTTGTTGGAAAAATTTACACAAAACCATTCTAGTTGTTTTTCAGTTGGATATTAAATTTAAATTACGATAAAATAATAAAAACACCGAATTACTTAAAAAAATGAAAACAAATGCTTCTTCTTATTCATTAATGTTTATAATTCACTTGGTGTTGATATCATACACTGAAACAAAATAATTCCAATAAGTAGGCCTGTTATATGGAAAATATAAATTATTTACCCCATGTCTATATTAGACAAATATTTATTATGCTAAACGTCAAATTGTTATCATGATAAAAAATTAGCAGGTACAGACGGCACTTATTAGCGTTATAACGTCGTTATGACAGTGTTGTCTAAACAATTGTTTAGACAACGTTGTCTTAATAACAAACGTCATTTTATTGTAAAATTTGGTTAGAATTTTGTTTTTGTGCAATTAAAATTTATTTTTAACATAAGTTTTCGTGAAATTAGTGTTTATTTACAAAATTTGCATTTAATTTCGATTGTTTTTATAAAATATAGCATTATTTCAATAAAATTATCTGTGAGTTGTCGTGATAAAATTAGCATTTTGTTACCCTATGCATTAACATAAACAAAAAACGTCTGCCGACGTTTTGTCCATTGCCGTGATAAATATTTGTCTAATATAGACACGGGGTTACAAAGAATCGAATATTTTACAACTTTTTTCAATTTCTCAAAACGACTTGTATTCCAATACTATCGTCTATGAAAAAAGTCGGAAAGAGTCGAAAAAAATCGAAAAGTCGTAAAAAGTCGAAAAGTCGGAAAAAGTCGAAAAAAGTCGAAAATAAAAAGAAGTCGAAAAAACTCAAAAAATTGCAACAAATAGAAAAAATATAAATAAATTTTTTATTAATAATAATAATAATAATAGTAATAGTAATAATAATATAATGTTAAATGGCAACATTATAAATTTACGCTTCTGGCTTCGGAAAATAGTCGGAAAAAGTCGAAAATAGTCGAAAAGTCGGAAAAAGTCGATTAGTCGGAAAAAGTCGAAAAGTCGACTATTTATAAAATATTAAAAGTCGAAAAATGACTTTTAATTAAATGAAAAAAGTCGAAAAATCGACTTTTAACTAAGCACATTTTTTATTATTATTATTTATATTTTAACAAGCACATTTTAATTATTAGGAGTAGTCCATTTGTTGTAATCACTTTCTCTTTACTTTTCTATATGTGGCCGGCATAAGTGTGGCAGAGAAAAACTGCTCAGATTTTAACATATTTTAGCGACTTTCTGCAGTGGGATCAGCAAATTTTAAACGTTAAAATGATGTCTCATCTACTATGCTACATGGTAGCAAATTCACTAGTATTAAATCCATTATACATTTTTCAATTAGTTTTGTTATATATAGTGGTCATCTGGCCATGTTATTGGCCCACTTCGCAATAGCCACTGATTATTATAAGGTCCAAAACATGATTGCGATTGAATAGGATTTGAAGATGAGCTACCGAAACATGTTATTCCATATTCCATATTATTTGTCGATAGACCTGCATTTTCATTTCGAAAAATGTTGTGCGAATTGACACCATTTAAAGTTTCCTTTTCTAAAAGGTTATTATTAAAATTAGTCGATGGAAAAGATTTAGAATTTTGGCCTGCTGAATTTACTATTATTTGTATTTTAAGGGATGGATTGTGTTTAGAACTGGCTATATTAGAACTCACTAATTCAAAAGAATTATTTATATTCCTAAATGGTGATTCCACTGTCAATGAAGCAGTCCCACTCGTAGAATTGTTTATTCCAAAAGGAATATTTGTATTATTAGGTTTAGAATTGTTGAACGTATGATGTGCTATTGAAATATTACTATGGGTATTCGTTGCTTGTATACATTTTTACGATTAAACAATTAAAACACGTAAACTTTGAACCTTTAAATTTATTATATTAAGCTTTTGCATTCTCGGATACGAACTATAGTTTTAATAGAACCAAATAAACATATGTTAAATAAAAAAATAAATATTTGTTTGATTTTAAAGTATTTATATGTAGTTTATTAATATATGTATATATATATATATATGTAAACGTAAAATAATAGTAGGTATATATTTATATAAAAAATAAAATGCATTTCATGCTATTTCTTAAATGGAAATTATACACTTGTATTAGTGTAAACAACAATATAAATTATGTATATGAATTAATTAATAATCAAACTCCAAAAGTTGTATATTAAAGTGACAAAATAGTAACTCCTCTTCATTAACATCTTTCAGATAAGCTTTTCTATCTGCATAGAGCTTGCCAGCAGCCTCAAGCATTTGCTCATTAGCCACAATAGTAGGAGGAACAGAAAGATATTTTTCAGCAACTTTTTTCAATTTATCATAACGACTTGTATTCCAATACATATAAATATTTGATTTTCTGAGCGACAAAGGTTCATGTATATATAATGATAACTCATTTCTAAATGAAATATCAGTTTCAATAGTGACATCATGTTTTTCCCAAAGTGTATCATTTGACTTGCGTTTATCTTCTTTGCTGCAAGTTTTCAAGGTGTTTGCGGTTTCCATTTGTAAATAATTAGATATTTCCTTTTCAGCAATAGACATTTGGGTAATGCTTAAATATTTGTTTTTAAAACGAGGATCCAACAATGTGGACATTATTAAAAGGGGATTAGTTTCGATGAAGTTGAATCTATTATTTAAAGCAAGTTTTAAATTATTTTGCAAATGATCTTCAGCATCAGCTTCTTCAAGTTTTGACTCCAACATTTTTATTAAGGGTATTATTACAGAGATCGTTGCTGTATCTGCAGATAGATCTGTTGTTGCCTCATAAATACTTTTCAAAGACTCTACAATATTTTTCAAATAATTCCATTCTTCTGTAGTTAAATTTTCTATATCGCCCTTTTCTTCCGAATAAAACGATATAGCTACTTTTTGTTCCACAAATCTCTTCATCATCAAATAGGTGATACTCCAATTTGTTTCTACATCTTGAATAAGACAGTGTTTATCGAGTGAATATTTTTCCTGTAAAGTCTGAAAATATTCACTTGCCTGCTGTGATGTTTCGAAGTGTTTAGCAATTTTACGACACTTTGTAAGAATTTCCTCTACTTGTTCCTTATTATTAAAAATGGCATCATTCACTACTAACTGCATGGTATGAGCTACACATTTAAATTCTTTTATCTTTGTGTCTCCAAGGTTATGTATTTTATCGCCAACAGTTAGATGCAGTTTTTCTTCTAGTTTGAAATTTTTTATAATTTCCGGCAATTTTTCTTTTATATAAGAATCTAAATAAACAAATATAATTGAAAACACGTTGTATTTGACTGTGGCGAATCTTATATGCACATTTCCAAAACAGTATTGTTTTAATTTTAATCATTTATTATTTTTTTTAGGGGTGGTTTCTTATTACTCGGTTAAACTAGGCTTAACTTGCTGTTAGATTAAACTCCAAACAAATTTAGGCGGATTTTAACCGATGATTGTGTTTTTCAGTTATGTATCTAAGGGCGGGTTTTTCAGATAAAGGTAATCTACATTCTTTATTTAAACCTAGTTTAAAATATATTTGTGTTTTTCAGTTATCAGTAAAGTTACTTATTATCTTAGTTTAACTGAGTGTTATTGACCAATTAAACTTATTTAATTAAATTTTAAAATTTATTTGCAAAAAACAGCTGTTCATTGTTTATGTTTTTGAGTGAAAAGTTGGCAATACTAACAAAGTTAACTGAACTTAATTCCATGACTGAAAAACACAATCGTCGGTTAAAGTCCACCTAAATTTGTTTCGACTTTAATTTAATAGCAAATTAGGCCTAGTTTAACTGAGTAGTAAGAAACCAGCCCTAAGATCAGTTACCTTTGTTAGTATTGGCCAATAACACTCAGTTAAACATAGACAATAAGTAACTTTACTGATTACGGAAAAACACAAAACATATATTAAACCAGGTTTAACCAAAGAATTAAGATGGTCAAAAAAACCCGCCCTTAAAGTTTTTCATGTAAATTCATCTAAGAATTTATATTTTTTTTTGGTGTAGGAGTGATTCTAAAGTTATGAATCACTCCCACAGTCAAAAAATACAACACTATTGGATTAGGGTATATATATTTAAATATAAAAACAAAATAAATACCTTTTTGATCATTTTCCAAAACCTTAGCGGCTAACACCAACTTTTTTCTTAGGGAACCAATTAGAAAATGGGCTGTAAATGTTATCAGTAACAGGTTTGAATTATTAGCAAAACTCCAATTGTCTATAGTTAAACTTAACCATGTTGGTGTTGCTATCATTGTTAACACCTTTGCCCTGACATTGTTATAGGTTTCCGGTCTAAGTGTTGAGGAGAAAAATTGCTGTGATTTTTGCTTATACCGACTATTTGTTGTTGTGGGATCAGCAAATTTTAATCGTTGAAATGCCTTTCCATCGACTACGCTGCATGGCAGCATATCAACCAGAATCAAATCCATTAGAGATTTATCAATTTGTTTAGCTATAACGTGATCATCTGGCCAGAAGCCTTGTTCTGTATATACGTTTGAAGAAATCGGGAGTGCATTTGGCACAATTTCATTAGCTTCATTTTGTATCAAATTATTACGCAAAAGACTAAAATTAAAGCCAGTTATATTTTCATTTCCTGAAAGAGTTTTGGTATTAAAAACTCCTCGAGAACGATTATTGGTATTATGTGATTTAACTGTCGATGGAACTGTTTTAGATTTGGCGCCAACAACATCTTGTATTCCAAATGGATTTTTTGAATTGGCACTTGTTTGCTTTTCCAAAAAGTTATTAAAATTATTCGATGATTTGAAAGTTGCTACTCCCGATTGTTTATCTACACTAATAGTTTTCGACGAAACAGGTTTAGAATTCTCTATTCCATAGAGTTTGTCTAAATTGGCACCGCCTGAAGTTTTCTTTTCCAAAAAGTTATTAAAATTATTCGTTGGAACAGGTTTTAAAATAGCGCCATTAGATTTGGCCATTCCTGAGGGATTCTCTGTATTATTTTCAAATACACTATTAGTGTTCGATGAAACAGTTTGGGAATTTTCTTTTTCAAAAGTATTATTCAAATTGGCGCTATTAGTAGTTAATGGCTCAGATTTAGAATTGAAGTCAGCAGTACTGTTTCCAAAAATATTCGAAATGCCATTAGCAAAAGGTTCCTTAACCACAAGTTTGTTGTTACTTAAATTATTCAATACATCAGGTTTGGTATTGGTACTAGTTGGTTTTACCATTCTATAAGGATTGCGGTTACTACTGCTTGGCAATTGCATTGACACTGCAGCAGGTTGTGATGAGATGCCATCCGAATTTTCTTTACCAAAAGGATTGTTTTTATTTGCGTCCTCTGTCTTTTGCATTGTAGATGCAAAAATTGGTAATCCCAAGACATTGTTGTTATTATTAGTTGAGGTGCGAGAAGAATTTTCTTTTGCAAAAGGATTGTTTTTATTTGCATACTCTGTCTTTTGCATTGTAGATGTAAAAATTGGTAATCCCAAGACATTGTTGTTATTATTAGTGGTCGATAAACCAGGGTTAATATTGCTGTTAGCAAACTGTTGCTTCCCAAAGGGATTATTATTTGTAGCACCACTGCCGCACTTTAGCGGCGAAGTGTTTTTCACTTTTTCATCCACAGATGAGTCATATAGATTAATTGCGACATTAACAATATCCAATGTTACTTTCATTTTATTTCTAGCTTCTTGGATGGCTTTGTTGTATTGTTCATGATATTGACCAAAGAAATTCTTTAATTTCGTTTCGTAGAACGACAATCGTACTTCTTCAAATGATTGATCCTCTATAAAGTTAGGTAGCGATTGCTTATACGGAAATGGTCCATATGACGATAAGGGCCATATTTTACCATTAACCGCCTCCTTCATATCTGTTTCAATTACATTTCTAACATCGACATGTTGATTGGGACATTTGGAATCAAGATAACAACAACGTCGTTGATATAATTTACATAAAGCCATTATTGTTAGCTTTCCTTTGCAAAGAATTGATAAAATTAGCGTTTTACTCAAAAAAATTCTCAATCAAATATTTTGTTTATGATGAAATATAATAAGTGTTCTACCGATTATAAAAAGGTTCGGCCGAAATTTAAATAGTATTTTAAGTCAAAATAAAAAAAGGGTTTTCGCATAAAAATAATTTTTAGCAAATTATAAAATATGTTCTGCCTGTTCCTCTAAATGCGAACGAACATTTCTTTCTCATTTTATATTAAAAACAATAACAATTTTTCCAATTTTTTTGTTGTTTTTAATATAAAACTAGAAAATACTAGGGTTCTATAAATCGACTTTCGAATAATCGACTTTTTGTCGAAAAAAGTCGAAAAGTCGAAGTCGACTATTTTGTTTCAAAAAAGTCAATAACTCGACTATCGTCTATGAAAAAAGTCGACTTTGTAAATAAAAAAGTCGAAAATAGTCGAAAAAAGTCAAAGTCAAAAATAGTCGAAAAGTCGGAAAAAGTCGGAAACAGTCGAAAAGTCGACTATTTATAAAATATTAAAAGTCGAAAAATCGACTTTTAATTAAATGTAAAAAGTCGAAAAGTCGACTTTTCATAAAATGCAAAAGGTCGAAATGTCGACTTTTCATAAAATGCAAAAAGTCGAAAAGTCGTCTTTTCATAAAATGCAAAAAGTCGAAAAGTCGACTTTTCGTTTCAACTATAGAACCCTAGAAAATACTTGTTCGTTTGCATTTAGAGAATCAGGCCCTTTATAATAAAAAAAATTGTTATTCGCAATTTTTCAATTAAAAACTAAATTTTCAGTTTTAGATTTAAGCTCAGTTAACTTTGTTAGTATTGCCAAGTTTTTACTCAAAAACGTAAACAATGAACAGCTGTTTTTTGCAAACAATACTTTTGTAAAATAGAAAATTTTGAAAAAATGTTAAATACATTTAAAATAATAATAAATAAAACAAAACAAATCAGAAAATTGCAATTTACTTAAAATATTAAGTTTTTGTTCTTCCGAAATCATTGTTTTTGTTAATTGTGTTTTCTCACTTATAACTTGAGTTTAATTGGCCAATTACACCAGGTTTAACCAAAGAATGAACATTATCTTTATCAGAAAAACTTGCCCTTACAGAATTTCACTGCGATATTAATGGTTGAGTAAATTTTGGACGTTTAAGGGCGGGTTTCTTACTACTTAGTTAAACTAGGCTTAACTTGTTGTTAGATTAAACTCGTAACAAATTTAGGCGAACTTTAACCAATGATTGTGTTTTTCAGTTATGGATTTAAGTTCAGTTAACTTTGTTAGTATTGCCAACTTTTCACTCTAAAACATAAACAATGAACAGCTGTTTTTTGCAAATGATAGTTTTGTAAAATTGAAAATTTTGGAAAAACAAATCAAAAAATTGCAATTTACCTAAAATATTATGCTTTTGTTCTTCCGAAATCATTGTTTTATTGTTTTTTCTCACTTATAACTTAAGTTTAATTGACCAATTGAGAGTCAAATCGAAATGCGGAATACCAAAGTTGCCAAACGGAGAAAATTTCGATTCGAATTGAAATGCAGAAAAGAGGCCAATTTGTGCCGATTTTTGGAGTGATAGTAGTAAATGTAAACTCCCTTTGTCCAAATTTTATCAAAATGTGCCGAAAAATGATTTTAGTCCAAATTTTATTAAAATTTCTTGAAAATTGCGCCATGTACCTTGCGCACAAGTTTACAGTCAGATGGACGGACATGCTTCATCCAATTAGTATAATTTAAGGTCTGTGAGAGTCCATTAATATATGTTCGAAATAAACGTCCAATTGTACAGCCATATTCATATTTATATAGATGATATATAATTTGATATCAAAGACATTACTCTTAAAAATTTATAAAAAAATCGGTGTATGGTTTTTCATTTATGTCCATATTCTATATTAACAGTAAAAAAAGTTTATTTTACTTCCATCAGTTACAAAGAAAACTGAGTTTTACTCAACACTATGTTATTTATAATATTTTAAACATTTCCAAACTTATTCTGTGGCAGTATAAGTGTTAGAATTAGCGGCAATAGGTTGTGGCATGTTCTCTTCTTTGGACTCGTTTAAAGCCGACTGTAAACGACACTCTATATTAAGGACACTCATGGCATTAGCTGCCTGATCAATAATCACATCATTCTCAATATTACTTTTCTTTTCAGTAGTTTTTTCCCAAGCCAGATCAAAGGGATATTCTAGAGGTTTCAATTCAGCTGGACAATCATCTTGATTGGGTGCAGTGGCCAATTGTATGTTGGCACCTTTAGTATGGATGCGTTCCAACTGAGCTACATCAAGCGTTTCAGCATTTAGGGATGTAATGTGCTCAAATAAAGCCTCTTTTGTATGACATCCAGGAACACCTTTTTTGCTAAAGAACTAATAATTTACAAGGAAAAAAAAAACGTATTAAAAATATAAATAAAATTTAATAAAATCTATAAAAATTTACCGTTATTATATTATTACAATCTCTCATTAAAAATTCCAAAGCCGATGGATGTTGCGGTTCAACCGCCTGGGCCACATCAATAAACCAACATTTTCCCTCATGCCATAGAATATTGTATTCACTTAAATCAGCATGAACTAACTTGGCTTCATTATACAACTTATGCATGGCTTCGACTACCTCATCATAGGCAACTATCCATTCAGCCGCAGTCAATATAGCATCCTTTAATTTGGGCGCTGCTCTATTGTTCTCACCAATAAATGACATAACAAGAACATGATTTTTCAATATAACCACTTCAGGACATCTTATGCCGGCATTATGAAGACGCATTAAATTATGCATTTCCTTCTCGGCCCACATATTGATAATGATCGTATTATTTTGCTTACTAAAACGAACATTGAAACGATTCTTAAAGCGATAATCATCTTTGATATAACGATCACGTTGTTTAAAATCGTTTAAAGTAGTTTTGAATATTTTCACCGCACATTCTTTGGGCATTAGTTGTGGATGATCGGGATCATCGCCGATGAATGTAGGATCGGAATTGGCATGTAAAATGACGGCTTCTTTGCCGGTGGAAATAATACCATTGATTTGTTCCAATATCTGATTATTGATTAATTTATACAGCAACAAACGTGTACGGCCATCAACACCCATTTCAGCGGTTGCTGCATTATCCTTACGATCCTGCATACGATGAGTTTTTTTATAGCTTTTGCGCGAATGTGTCTTTAGTTGATTAAAAACCTGTTGTAAATTGGGAAATGTAGTGAACATGTAGCTAAGAAATACCATTACCAATCTTTTACTTACCCTATTGGATAGCTTCATTTCGAAACCAGCACCATCACCGGTAGCAAACTCCAAAGGAAATGACATCATACGGCAGGCATTGCGCACACCGCACAATTCTTCATCATGTTTAGTAATCATTTCACCTTCTTTGTCGACCGTATAGCCACATTTGGGTATGGCCTCTAGCAAACGTTCATTGGCATCGAAACGATCCCAATCACTTTTATCACGTAATGGTTCATCCTCATAATTATCTTCCAGTTCTTCTCCAACATCTTTCAAATAGGTCTTGCGATATTTATCAAAACATACAGTAACCTTCGATTGTTTATTGTGAGCCTTCTCTATACGTTTCAAATCTTCGTTGTACTCCTTGTCGAATTGTGCCTGCAACATTTGAGCAATAACAGCATCTGAATCACAGACAGTCGAAGCTGCCGCTTCCTGTGCCAATAATTCTTCCTCTTCACTTTTTAGAAAAGCCAAAACTTCGGGAGGCAAATTAGCATCGAATTCCTGCATGTCAACAAAGTCCCATGTATCGTCCTCTAATTTTGTGGCATCCTCCAAGCTGCGCACTAAGGCCTCCTCTAGATCTTGTTTTTCTCGTAATTTTCGTTTTTCCCTTTCCGTTTCCAGTTTTAGTTCTTTTTCTAATTTTTGATTTTTGACAATTGTTGCAAAATTCATGGGTTCAACTGCGGGTTTGGGAATTTGGCCCCATGGGCATGCTGGACTATTCGAATTTGTATTGGCAGCCATTTTTTGTTGCTTCTTATGTTAAATAAAACTTAACTAACAGGTGATCTATTATTTTAACAATAATAATATTTTAAAACGAATTGTATAAAAACGAGTTATGTTATTTGATGAAATATGCGTACTATTTTTTTGCTTTGTTTGTATTTTTATATATTGAAGGCAATTGTGAAATATCTAATAATATTGTATAAAATGTTGGCATATTAGAGCAATAACAAAAACAATGTGAAATATCCTTATGTTAAATGTTTTTTTACTGTCAAAGTCTGTATGTTGTTGTTGCACAAGTAAATTTTTTCCAAAACAACTCAAACTAAGTTTGACAGTTTTGTGTTGCCGCACCAGTAATCTGTTACCACTTTGTTAAATCTGCTTTGTGAAAATTGTTTTTGACAGCTGGTATTCACTGTGTGTTAATAACTACAGTATTATTTCACAATGTACTGTATTAACTAAATAATCTAATAAATATATAAAAAGCTACTTTTTCATTCGAATTGGAATTTTCTATTTATACAATTTTTGCCTTTCTATGTTATAATATATGTTTTTGTTGTAAAATTACATTCTAATTAGGGTTCTATAAATCGACTTTCGAATAATCGACTTTTTGTCGAAAAAAGTCGAAGTCGACTATTTTGTTCCAAAAAAGTCGATAACTCGACTATCGTCTGTGAAAAAAGTCGAAAAGTCGACTTTGTGAATAAAAGTCGAAAAAAGCCGAAAAGTCTGAAAGTCGAAAAGTCGAAAAAAGTCGATAAGTCGAAAAAAGTCTATAAGTCGTAAAAAGCCGAATAAAGTCAAAAAAGTCGTAAAAAGTCGAGAAGTCTGAAAAAGTCGAAAAATCGAAAATTGTAGAAACAAGTCAAAAATTTTAAAAAAGTGGAAAAAAAGTCAAAAACTCTAAAATAGTCGGAACAACTCGAAAGTGTCAAAAATAGTCGGAAAGAAGTAGAAAGAAGTCGAAAATAGTCAAAAAGTCGAAAAAATCGAAAAGTCGAAAAAAGTCGGAAAAAGTCGAAAAAAGTCGAAAAATTTAAAGTTATAGAAACAAGTCAAAAATTTTAAAAAAGTGTAAAAAAAGTCAAAAACTCTAATATAGTCGCAAAAACTTGAAAAAAGTCAAAAATAGTCGGAAAGAAGTAGAAAGAAGTCGAATAAAGTCGAAAAGTCGAAAAAAGTCGGAAAAGTCGACTTATAAAATACTTATAGTCGAAAAGTCTAAAAGTCGACTTTTATTTAAATGAAAAAAGTCGAAAAGTTGAAAAATCGACTTTTCATAAAATGCAAAAAGTCGACTTTTAACTAAATGAAAAAAGTCAAAAAGTCGATTTTTAACTAAATGAAAAAAGTCGAAAGGTCGACTTTTCGTTTCAACTGTAGAACCCTAATTCTAATATTTGTTTCCTTTCCAAAAAAAGGTTAGGTTTTCAGTCTTATAAAAAGTCGACTTTCGGACTTTCGACATTTTGGAAAAAATTTCCAGAAAATGTTTTTGACGGAGACCAAGTCCACTTTATTTTAATTCTCTTTTGAAGTTTTCTTAACACATACCCAGTGTGAACCAGGTCAAATTATACAAAATATTGTAATTAATTTTAAGCAGTCTCTTGAACAATTTTCGTTGACGGCTTTGAAATTGATTCAGCGGCTAGGATTAGTCGGCTTTATGTCAAACCGACGCAGATCTCTGTATGTGTGATGTGGCCAACGAAAACTATTTTTCCATTTTTTTACGAGACAAATATAGAGATTTCTAAATAAAAAAGGAAAATAATTGTGAAAAAAGTGAAATTTATTGACGAAAAGCAAACGAAAAACGCAATGCACAATGTGGAAACTACAAGAGGCAACGAATTTATTAATACGATTAATTTTAATCTTAGTTCTCTCTGCACAACTTTTGGGGTCGACTCTGGCGTTATCGGACAAAAGATTATGTGCAGATGAAAATTGTAAAGGTAAAAGTGTACAATGTAAATCCAATAAGAAAATAGAACATTAACTCATTGCTAATATTTCTTTTTTAGGAATAATTTCTCTGGGTACGGGAAAAATTAATTATCGAGCGGGGGCAGAGGGTATGGTATCGTTTAAGATTAATGCTCCTATTCGCATCAAATCGAAGAGTGCTGGCAATGATCCCTCACTCTGGGGCATTGAAGTTAATGGTCGAGAGGGTTATGCTCCAAAACAACTTATACGTGAAACAAAAGTTCTAATTGGAGAGAAAAACCTCAAGTATATAGTTGATGTTAAACCTGTCAATGCAGTTCCTATTTTAAGCACTTCGGAAAAGCCAGTGGAACAGGAAAATATTGTAGAAACAACCACCACTAAACCTCTGAATGTAGTACCTTTAGAATCGACTGAAAAACCTTTAGAAAATAATTCCAGTGAAAATAATGCTCCCGCAGAAGCACCAGCTGTTGCCACACCTGTTTTGTCAGAAGTTGTGGATGGTACACAAATACCAATATTTGCCAATGAATCAGATGGTGTTGTGGAAGAGGTAGATGAAGATGTTAAACCTCTAAATAAATATGAAGTGGAAGAAGAAATATATGAAGATGAAATTGGCGATTATGATGAGGAAGATGAAGAAGAGGAATTGCTTTACAAACAGCAGATGCAAAAGGCACAAGAACAGCTAAAAGAAACTTCAGCAACTGATAACAATAAGGATATGAAACTAGAAGAAGTAAATAATCATAATAATGAAGGCTCTCCACAAGATTTGAATCAGGTGAAAGAAAATCAACTAGAAGCTACACAAGCTGCAAATGACAATAACTCCATAAAAAATGATGTAAAGTCTGAAGATTTAGGGGGATCTGTAAAGGAAAGTCTTGAAATTTTAAATGATTCACAAGAAAAACAAAATACAGTCTTGGATCAACAATTTGAAAAAGATCAATTGAAAGAAGAAAAATCTGCCGAAACTTTGCCAATTGCTGAAGTTTTAAATGATAGTACAATAATTGAAAAAGAAGAAATTACTAAAAATGTTGAAAAAGAAGAAATTAAAAATGGAGATATTAACACAAATGCACAAACAGAACACATTTTGCAAGAATCCTCCAGTTCAGGTTTTGAGAATCAACTGAATGCAGAACAAGTGAATAATGATTCAATCGAAAGTTCACAAAACCCAGAAAAGCTACAGAATGATGCCGCTGATGCTAATGACACTATTAACACTGAAAATTCTCCCCAGATTACAAAGGAAATCAAAGAAAACGAATCATCTAATGTTGATAGTACAGCCAGTGATATAAATAATGCTACTAATGAAAATTTTGTTAATAAAGATGAGCTAACTAATACCGAAGACAATTTTAAGATTAACAATGAACAAGACCTTTCAGAGACAAACAAAATATTAGACGTTGTAACAACGAAAGAGCCTTTATCAATGCAGGAGGAAGAAAAAAGTAAAACTGAGAACACCAGTCAGCAACAGGAGATTCAAAATGAAAATTCTGCAGAACAATTGGAAACAGGTAAAATGCCTGAAGCAGACAATACGAATAGTTTGCCTACACATTATAATGACAATCTATTGGTGCAACCCACAAATACAGAATCTTCCTCAAGTACAGAATCTCATGAAAAAGTTGAAGCTACAACTCCACAATATTATTCTGAAGAAATATTAACTACAACTCCAACACCTAATAGCCAAGAAGAAAAGAGCCAAGAGGAAATTGTAATAGAAACTATTAATCCAACAACCTACAGCCCACACAATGATGCCTCTTTAAATACACCGACAACAGAACCTCATAATGATCATCATGATCATCATGGTCATAATCATGATTATCATGACCATAATCATGATCATTATGGCGATAATCAAGATCATTATGGTCAAAGTCATGATCACAATCATAATCATAATCATTATGACTACTATAAACAGGAAGCAACTGAAATACCTTCAAATAATTACGATCATCATCACGATCATTACCATCACACTAATCAGCATATAACAACTGAAATTCCACCAAGTGACTATTATGCCCAACAGTATGAGTACGCTTCCACTGAAAGTTCAAACCAGAATATCGGTACGTTTGAGGAAATTACAACTGCAAGTTACAATAATATTCCATCTACCGCAGCTCCTGAAACTGCTAGAGTTTCGATGAAAAGCGAAGATAAAGAGGAGGAGGAACAACCGAAAACGTTACCATCATCAATACCACCACCGACTTTTGAGGAAAATAAAGAAAATAAGGGATTATTTGCTACTATTATGGGTACAGTTAATAATGTGCTGTCACTCAATAAGAAAAACAAACATCATGAAGATGATAATGAATTAGATAGGATATTATATTCGAATACCAATGGTCATAAACAAAGTTATGAAGGATTAAGTGAAGGTAAGATTAGATTTTAACATTCTGCTAGACTTGTCTATAGTCTAGCCTATAGTTTAATCTGTAGTCTAGTCTATAGTTTAATCTATAGTCTAGTCTATAGTCTAGTCTATAGTCTAGTCTATAGTCTAGTCTACAGTCTAGTCTATAGTCTAGTCTATAGTCTAGTCTATAGTCTAGTCTATAGTCTAGTCTATAGTCTAGTCTATAGTCTAGTCTATAGTCTAGTCTATAGTCTAGTCTATAGTCTAGTCTATAGTCTAGTCTATAGTCTAGTCTATAGTCTAGTCTATAGTCTAGTCTATAGTCTAGTCTATGGTCTAATCTATAGACTGGTCTATAGTCTAGTCTTTAGTATAGTCTATAGTGAAGTCTATAATCTAGTCTATAGTCTAGTCTATAAACTGTGGTCATGAAATTAAATTTGTTTCAATTTTGTACTTTTAGCAGAAAGTTTACAATATTGTAAAGAAATTGGACCCAATGGCGATTGTCCTCAAACGCCGGAGCACAATCATTATCATCCAGAATCCGAACACCACCACCATTCTTCGGCAAAATCCATCTTTAACAGTGATTTAACTTTTGATACTTTCCTAAAAGCTTTAGCTGCCAAAATTCTTGAGATCAGCGAATTATTAGCCTTTTTAGTTATAGTGGCAGCAGCTTCGCTGTTCTTTATTTTTGGCTACTACTGTTTCTGCAATAGTAGTCGTGAGGGTGCTTTACTCTCAAAACTCAATCAATTGGAAAGTAGCCTGCTGGCGTCCCATAAAGAAAATGCTATTTTAAAACATAATCTAATGTCTACACGACAAAAACTAGCCAGTATAGAAGATAATTCATTTGGTTCCAACGATATGGTGGTTTCTTTGAAAAAGGAATTAGAGGAGGAATTAATGGAAAAGGCACGTTTACAGGAGCAAATAACAGTTTTGCAAAAAGAATTAGAAAATGCTGCAGATGCGGGTATTGAACTCAACAAAATTGTATCAGAATTGTTGAGCAATCAGACGGGAGATGAAAGTATTATAAGTAGTGTAGAGGAGTTACAAAAACAACTAAACGAGCAACAAAGTAAGTTGGAAAATGTGAGGCTTATAATAATAAGAATTTACTTAATTTTTATTTGAATTTTAAAGATACCATTTTGGAAATCAATGCCAGTTTGGCAGAAAAAAGTCGTGAAAATAGTGAATTACAATTGTTAATAGCAGAACAAAATGCTAGATATGAAACGGAATTGGCTAATGTACAACGTGACAACGATGAGCTGGAGCATGAAAAGGGCAATCTAATGACTAGATTGGAGGAGTTGAAAACCGATTTCGATAAAGATATAACAGCTGCTTTAGAAGGTAAAAATATGGAAATCAAGAGATTACAAAATGAAATTCTAGACTTGAGTAATAAATTGGAAAATGAACATACTAAATGGCAGACAAGTGTGGCTAAAATTGAGGTAAATATTTATTATTTGTAATAAAGTTAAATAACTTAAATTATACTACATTTTGTTAAACAATAGGCTTTGGAAGAGTGTTTGAAAAACGTTAGAAAAGATCCCAATGTTAATATTAGCGAAGTTATTGATGTAGCCAATGTTAAAGCTCAACTTATAGAAACACAAAAGAAGTACAAGTCTCTAAAGGAACGTTTAGAAATTGAATTGGTATAATATATATAAAATTAAATGACTTTATGTGTATTTAATGTATTTTTTTATTTTAAAAGGATCAAAGAAAATTGGCAGAAAATCAGTTGGAAGTAATAACCGCTGAAGTGGAAAAACTAAAACAAGATTTTAATCAATCAGAAAAAGATAAATTAGAGGCACAAACAAGACTAGAAGTATTATCAAATTACTTCAAGGATAAAGAAAATCAATTGCAAAAGTAGAGTTTATAGAAAAACAGTAAAAGAAAGTTTTAATTACCATAATTTCTGTATTTTGTTTTTCCTTTCAGAGAGTTAAGCTTAAAGGAAGCCATGTGGTTGAAACAACAAGGTGAAACTACCACAACGGTAGATCGTGTAACTGCCATGCAAGAGGAAATACAATCATTAAAGTAGTTTACTTGTGTATATGTGTGGGGAAAATTTTGAATTTTGTTTTTGTTGTATAATTTTAGATCTCAAAATGATTCATTACGTGCTGAGATAGAGGCACAAGTAGCAGCTCATAAAGCCCAAACAGGCACCTTGGAGAATAGAGCTCATGAGACCTGGTTAGCGGCACGACAATCTGACAGACGTTATGAAGAAGCTAGAGCTGAAGCCACGGCCTTAAGGCGTCAATTAACTGCCTTGGCTGGTGGTAATGTCAATGAAGCCAATAGTATGTACACTCGAAGAAAATTTCGAATTTAAAAATTTTATTTCTATTATATTTTACTTCTTTCAGAAGCCCCAGCTGGTCCTGTAGTTTTAGGTGATGAATTAACTCAAGCACCCTCACCCATACATATGGAATCACCGGGTTCACCCATGTTGGGTAGAATGCCACCACCACCATTTCTGCCACCACCTTTTATGGGACCACCACCACCCTTTATGGGTATGCCACCACCACCTCCATTTGTGCCACCCGGTGAAATGCGTCCAGCACCATTGGGACGCATTATGTCGCCACCGCCACAACGTTCGGGTCGTTTCTCACCTCAGCACCTAGACTATGAAGATTATTTGGATTATGAGGGTGGTAATAATACATGGCATCGTTACACATACTCACCACCACCACGTACATATCGTTCACTCTCTCCCACTGATAGTCGCTACAACTATGGTACTGAGCGTGATTTAATGTCAACCTATGATACAGAAACAGACTTTAGTCCACCTCCCAGTCCCCGAGAGTCTAGAAGGCGAGGTGGCCATAGCAGTGAGAGAATCGATCATAGTAGTAGTAGTAAAAGTCCTTATGGTAATACAAAAAAATTCAACTCATCCCATAAAGGTAATTTGAAAACATGAGAAATAATTGAAATTTTAATTAACTTCCTTAAAATTTCTATGTATTTTAGGACCCTTAAGTTCTGGTTCAGAAAAATCTTTTAATACTTCTTCTCATCATGATAATAAAACCAAAAAAGGCACCTCTAGTAGTGGTGGTGTTGGTGGTGGCGGTAAAAACTTAGTATGATTTATTGTTGTTGAACAATTAAGTCACAACAAAACTACCTTTAAAACAATTCCATTTTAAACGCATTAAGCCAATGACAAAGTCTGAAAGTGTGTGAGTCTAGCGTATGCCGTGTCTGCCGTTCATTGTTAATTGTGTAGTTAATATGTTTTTTTTAAATTTACCTAATCAACTACTAAAAAAATACATACAAAAAATATATATTTAGTTGAAAACAAGAGAAAAAAAAACAAAACAAAATTAAGCAAAAAACAAACAAACAAAATATAAAAAAACAACTAAAAAAATCAAAAAAACAAAAACTAAAGTTATTACAAATCTCATTCCTTACAACACCTTTAAACATTTGAAATTAAGACATACAACACTATTCCTAGTCACTTAACAATATTAGTAAAATCAAAGTTTCCAGCTCCAAACATATACTCTCAAAATTTTCATTATTAAAACTTATTTTATGAACTACAATCAAGATCAATCTAACTACAATCAATGACCACATTTAATTCATACAAAAGTCTTCAATCAAGATCAGTTCAGTTCAGAATTATTTATTCATACAAACACAAATGACTACAATCAATATTAGTAAAGCAGCATCTTCTAGTCTTATCAAAATTACAAATTACTTTAATGGTAAGTCAAGTATTTAAGTTTTATTTTGTTTAATTCTTATTATTTTTCTTATAAATATGACAAAATATTTGTTTTCTTCGTTGTGTCATAAAAATGCTGATAAGATTTTATATAATCTTAGGATTTTTTCATATCAATAGGTTTTTTATGTTGACTACTGCTGATTTTTCCCTTAAGACATAACAATTTTCTTGACTTGATCACATTCGTTACAGTTTGACTTGCATTGTCGCTTTTAACACATTCAACTGGCTCATCAGTTTGAGTTGTTATTGATCTAAAATTATAAAATAATAATTTAAATTATGTTCTGGAGCTTATTCTTAAAAAAAATATATTATAAATGATAAGGGTCCAGGTTATAAATATACTATTGATATTCCACAGTTTTAGTTTGGTCAAAATGTTGGATATATTATGAACGATGTCGCAATAGTTTCAACTTCCTATATGTTATAAATATAGGTTAAAAAATGGAGGCTTGTGGATACCTGGACCAGACATAGAACATTTTAATTTAAAAAAAACTAAACTATAGATTGGACTATAGACTCATTTATATACTAGACAATGAAATAGACTATAGACTAGACTATAAACCAGACTATAAACCAGACTATAAACCAGACTATAAACTAGACTAGACTATAAACCAGACTATAAACCAGACTATAAACTAGACTAGACTATAGACTAGACTATAGACTAGACTATAGACTAGACTATAGACTAGACTATAGACTAGACTATAGACTAGACTATAGACTAGACTATAGACTAGACTATAGACTAGACTATAGACTAGACTATAGACTAGACTATAGACTAGACTATAGACTAGACTATAGACTAGACTATAGACTAGACTATAGACTAGACTATAGACTAGACTATAGACTAGACTATAGACTAGACTATAGACTAGACTATAGACTAGACTATAGACTAGACTATAGACTAGACTATAGACTAGACTATAGACTAGACTATAGACTAGACTATAGACTAGACTATAGACTAGACTATAGACTAGACTATAGACTAGACTATAGACTAGACTATAGACTAGACTATAGACTAGACTATAGACTAGACTATAGACTAGACTATAGACTAGACTATAGACTAGACTATAGACTAGACTATAGACTAGACTATAGACTAGACTATAGACTAGACTATAGACTAGACTATAGACTAGACTATAGACTAGACTATAGACTAGACTATAGACTAGACTATAGACTAGACTATAGACTAGACTATAGACTAGACTATAGACTAGACTATAGACTAGACTATAGACTAGACTATAGACTAGACTATAGACTAGACTATAGACTAGACTATAGACTAGACTATAGACTAGACTATAGACTGGACTATAGACTAGACTATAGACTAGACTATAGACTAGACTATAGACTAGACTATAGACTAGACTATAGACTAGACTATAGACTAGACTATAGACTAGACTATAGACTAGACTATAGACTAGACTATAGACTAGACTATAGACTAGACTATAGACTAGACTATAGACTAGACTATAGACTAGACTATAGACTAGACTATAGACTAGACTATAGACTAGACTATAGTTCTAAGGTAGTCTTCGCTACGGAATTATCTAAATATCAGTCCACATTGCATTATACTATTTCTATCAGTTGAGTTAAAATCATTGTAAATATCGATTTTATACTTAATTTCTCAACCTCACACATGCTTACCTACTATCGCTCTTTAACGTTTTAGAATCTGTCATCGAGTTTCTTTCCACTATTTCCTTTATCATTTCCGAATTAGAACTTAATAACTGATTTTGATTGATTACTATTTCACCAATTTCATTTAACATATAAATAACAACATCAAAATCTCTAGTCGACGTCCTCCAACATAAAGGTTCTGAAGTTTTATCTGAATTTATCATATCAATAAACAAATCTGTTTGGGTATTAGAGTTTCTAGTATTGTCATCAGTATTGGTGGATTTCACTCTGGTTTAATCTTTTGCATTGGATTCCTCGGCTTTCACTAATAACTGAATCTGTTTGACATGTTTTAGAGCAGGTTCCTAAACTAGATATATGTTGTTGGTTTTTAGTTTTTCTATTGAATATTACCGAGGGCTATAGTTTGTTGAGCTGATGTAGTAATTGCTAACATTTCACTTTGTGTTGACTTGGTTTTTGTTATTAAAGGCTTTAGCGCTATTTCAGTTTGTATTGCTTGTATATGTCTTGGAATTTCTATAGTAGTTGTTGCTTTATCTTCGAAATTTATATCTTTCGATATTGCTAAATTATCTTCCATTATATTTTTCTTTTTGCGATATCTTTTCAAATTAGTACGATAATGTTTTATATGTTCCGCCCAAGTTTTTATCTTGCAATTGGGTGTTTTATACTTTTGATAGACAACATTTTTCCTTTTACCACATATTTTATAATAAAAACTAAATTTAAAGTAAATGAAGTTTAAAAACAATTTAACAATTTTATTTTTACATTTCAATTACCACAATTTTCTATATATAATACGGCGACTGGCTCTTATTGGTTTTTTTGATGACAAGGATTTTAATAACAATGTTTTTATATCCATTTTTATTTATTTTTACATAAATAATTTAAAAAATTATCGAAATAAACTAAAGCAGAAACAAAAAAGTCAAAATTTTTTCTTTTAATTTCAGAAAGCAAATATAAAATTGTTATTTTATTTAATTTTCAGTGTATTTTTTTGTTGGGGGAGCAAATTTCCCCATTTCATTATTAACTAATTCTATAGACTAGACTAAAGGCCAGACTATCTACTTGACTCTAGACTAGACTATAGACTAGACTATAGACTAGACTATAGACTAGACTATAGACTAGACTATAGACTAGACTATAGACTAGACTATAGACAAGACTATAGACAAGACTATAGACTAGTGACTAGACTATAGATTAGATAATAGACTAGACTATAGACTAGACTATAGACTAGACTATAGACTAGACTATAGACTAGACTATAGACTAGACTATAGACTAGACTATAGACTAGACTATAGACTAGACTATAGACTAGACTATAGACTAGACTATAGACTAGACTATAGACTAGACTATAGACTAGACTATAGACTAGACTATAGACTAGACTATAGACTAGACTATAGACTAGACTATAGACTAGACTATAGACTAGACTATAGACTAGACTATAGACTAGACTATAGACTAGACTATAGACTAGACTATAGACTAGACTATAGACTAGACTATAGACTAGACTATAGACTAGACTATAGACTAGACTATAGACTAGACTATAGACTAGACTATAGACTAGACTATAGACTAGACTATAGACTAGACTATAGACTAGACTATAGACTAGACTATAGACTAGACTATAGACTAGACTATAGACTAGACTATAGACTAGACTATAGACTAGACTATAGACTAGACTATAGACTAGACTATAGACTAGACTATAGACTAGACTATAGACTAGACTATAGACTAGACTATAGACTAGACTATAGACTAGACTATAGACTAGACTATAGACTAGACTATAGACTAGACTATAGACTAGACTATAGACTAGACTATAGACTAGACTATAGACTAGACTATAGACTAGACTATAGACTAGACTATAGACTAGACTATAGACTAGACTATAGACTAGACTATAGACTAGACTATAGACTAGACTATAGACTAGACTATAGACTAGACTATAGACTAGACTATAGACTAGACTATAGACTAGACTATAGACTAGACTATAGACTAGACTATAGACTAGACTATAGACTAGACTATAGACTAGACTATAGACTAGACTATAGACTAGACTATAGACTAGACTATAGACTAGACTATAGACTAGACTATAGACTAGACTATAGACTAGACTATAGACTAGACTATAGACTAGACTATAGACTAGACTATAGACTAGACTATAGACTAGACTATAGACTAGACTATAGACTAGACTATAGACTAGACTATAGACTAGACTATAGACTAGACTATAGACTAGACTATAGACTAGACTATAGACTAGACTATAGACTAGACTATAGACTAGACTATAGACTAGACTATAGACTAGACTATAGACTAGACTATAGACTAGACTATAGACTAGACTATAGACTAGACTATAGACTAGACTATAGACTAGACTATAGACTAGACTATAGACTAGACTATAGACTAGACTATAGACTAGACTATAGACTAGACTATAGACTAGACTATAGACTAGACTATAGACTAGACTATAGACTAGACTATAGACTAGACTATAGACTAGACTATAGACTAGACTATAGACTAGACTATAGACTAGACTATAGACTAGACTATAGACTAGACTATAGACTAGACTATAGACTAGACTATAGACTAGACTATAGACTAGACTATAGACTAGACTATAGACTAGACTATAGACTAGACTATAGACTAGACTATAGACTAGACTATAGACTAGACTATAGACTAGACTATAGACTAGACTATAGACTAGACTATAGACTAGACTATAGACTAGACTATAGACTAGACTATAGACTAGACTATAGACTAGACTATAGACTAGACTATAGACTAGACTATAGACTAGACTATAGACTAGACTATAGACTAGACTATATACTAGACTATAGACTAGACTATAGACTAGACTATAGACTAGACTATAGACTAGACTATAGACTAGACTATAGACTAGACTATAGACTAGACTATAGACTAGACTATATAGACTAGACTATAGACTAGACTATAGACTAGACTATAGACTAGACTATAGACTAGACTATAGACTAGACTATAGACTAGACTATAGACTAGACTATAGACTAGACTATAGACTAGACTATAGACTAGACTATAGACTAGACTATAGACTAGACTATAGACTAGACTATAGACTAGACTATAGACTAGACTATAGACTAGACTATAGACTAGACTATAGACTAGACTATAGACTAGACTATAGACTAGACTATAGACTAGACTATAGACTAGACTATAGACTAGACTATAGACTAGACTATAGACTAGACTATAGACTAGACTATAGACTAGACTATAGACTAGACTATAGACTAGACTATAGACTAGACTATAGACTAGACTATAGACTAGACTATAGACTAGACTATAGACTAGACTATAGACTAGACTATAGACTAGACTATAGACTAGACTATAGACTAGACTATAGACTAGACTATAGACTAGACTATAGACTAGACTATAGACTAGACTATAGACTAGACTATAGACTAGACTACAGACTAGACTACAGACTAGACTATAGACTAGACTATAGACTAGACTATAGACTAGACTATAGACTAGAATATAGACTAGACTATAGACTAGACTATAGACTAGAATATAGACTAGACTATAGACTAGACTATAGACTAGACTATAGACTAGACTATAGACTGGACTATAGACTAGACTATAGACAAGACTATTGAATAAATTGACTCTTTGTTAAATTGCTGGGAGATCGCTGCCCTAGATTTGTTAAAGCTTTTTCGTAACATGAAATAATAAATTATAATGAAAATGTAAACGGAATAAGAAATAGTTTAAAATAAGCTTTTGGTGTTTGTTTCTCTGTTAAATGATCTCTCTTGAAGTTGAGTCACAAAAGCTTTTTCATAAGACTTTTAAAATAATGTTAAATGCCAATCATGAAAGCTTATTTTAACATAAAAGTTTGATGTTAAAGCTTTAATATGAATAAAAAAGTTTTAACCGATCTTTGTTTTTCAAAATTATACAAATCAATTCTCATACAATTCAATTGCGACAAGTTGTACAGTTAGCGATGATTTCGAACGTTTACATGAAAACCCTTTATATTATCTTGTGTTTATCAGCAACATAAATATTGGGTCCATTTCGATTTAGCCACTACGTTAAACGTTGAAGAAATCTTTGTCTCTTTTTCTTATGATACTTTCTATTTTTAATTTTAAATGTACTTAACACTATTAAGTTTAAATTGTAGGCAACTGAGCCTAATTGTGTATTATGTATTCGTATAGAAAGTGAAATCGATTAAGCCAAGTCCGTCTGTCTGTCTGTATATTTGTTAAATCAGTTTTTAGAGGAACCCAGATATCCGAATCTTGAATAATTCTGTTAGATATATTCTTGGGAAGATCGCTTTTTAAAAGCAGCAAAATCGATCCATAAACAGAGATATGAGTGAAAATCCGAGACAACCTCTGAAAAAACAAGGTAGAGCGAGAGCAGCACTAGTGGGATGTTATTGGCCATAAAAGGGAACTCTTTAGTACTTTTTCGTTTTTTAAAAGGTACTCTTTGAATTTTCTATAATATTGCACTTGAACGTGAAATTAAGTATGTAGAGTAGGAATTAGGTGAGAGCCGGAATAAGTAAAGTTTTTGGCACTTTTTTGTTTAAGGTAAGGTGTTAAAAGGTACTTTTAGAATTTTCTATAATATTGAACCTTGAAATATGGAATTAAGTATGTAGAGTCTGAATTAGGTGAGTGTCCAAATAAGGGAACTTTTGGGTACTTTTAAGTTTTTCAAAAGGTACTTTTTGAATATTCTATAAATACCTTTTGTACTTTTTTGTTTTTCAAATAGTACTTTTTGGAGTTTTCTATAATAATGAACCCAGAAATATGAAATTAACTATGTAGAAACTGGATTAGAGGAGAACAAATCAATGGGGATCTTTGGTACTTTTTCGTTCTGCAAAATGGTACTTTTTGAATTTTCTATAATATTGAACCTAGAAATATGAAATTAAGTATGTAGATTCGAAATTAGGTGAGAACCGGAAAAAGTAAACTTATTGGTACTTTATTTTTATTTTCTAAAAGGTACTTTTTGAATTTTCTCTAATTTTGAAACTAGAAATATAAAATTAACTATTTAGAGTCTGAATTAGGTGAGTGACCATAAAAGGCAACTTTTGGGTAATTTTTCGTTTTTCAAATGGTACTTTTTTTGAATTTTCTATAATATTGAATCTAGAAAATTTAACATTTTACAAAAATGAGATATTTGCAAAAAAACAGCTGTTCATTGTTTATGTTTTTGTCTGTAAAGTTGGCAATACTAACAAAGTTAACTGATTCTAAATTTATTACTGAAAAACACATTTATCGGTTAAAGGCCGCTTAAATTTGTTCCGAGTTTAATTTAACAGCAAGTTAAACCTAGTTTAACTGAGTAGTAAGAAACCCGGCCTTACTTGTTCTTATTTATTAATGTATTTATATCTTTATTACCGAGCAAAGGTGAAAAAATATTACGAAATTAGGATCTTTATCGTAAAGTTAAACAAGGATTATTTTCAGTGTGTCATAACTTACCAGTTAAATAATAACCCGAATTTTTATACATATAATTTTTCAAACATTTATTAAAAATATAAAACATGTAAATATTCTTAAACAAACAAAACATTTTACCTAATTTCTTATATGACGATAAAAAGAAAAAAAGTTTAAGGAAGTGTTTTTAATACATATTTACAAATACAATATAATTTCAAGAACGAACACAAGCCATCTTATGGAGTAGTTAACTGACACATTGGTTATTGTTATAATGATTATTATATCTGTTTACGACTTGAGTTTAAAACTAAAAATACATATTTCTACATAAAAAGTATACTTTTAAGTTGATTTCAGAATTGTGAGTATAAACATTTTTTTTTAATTTTAATATACAATAGGAAGAAATTTTTTACGTTATAAAAATGCACCGTTAAAATCAGATTCTTTCGGAATCTTTAAAAGATTGTGAAAAACGTGCATTAAGCTGTATATAAATTACTAGTAAATACATATAGTCGATATTATTAGTGTTAGGTTGTTGTGGGACACCCTCTGGTAGACGACGATTCATATGTTGTTAATTTAGTTGCTGTGGTAGGAGTAGAAGAGACCTCATTGTCATCGGTGGAAGATGGTGAGGAAGAGTTTGAGAGCGATAATTTATCGCCTTGACCAGGATGTTGCGGTTGTCTTTGTGGGTAGTTATGCTGATCGTTGGATTGATTACTATGATTGCTTTGATCATCATGTGTTATAATTCTCAAGCCACTGGCAGCCGAGTCAGGATCGGAAGGTGCATACGAAGAACTTCGACCAGGCGATTGAGGTTCGGAATGTGGTGTTGTAGAGCTTTCGGGTCCTGCAATGGCATGTTTAGCTGAACTAGCGGTGGTGGCATTTAGTGGTAATTGTGTTACTTTGCCCATAAAGGAGCGTATTTCCTCGAAATAAGATTCTTCAGCAGGATTTTCACAAAAGCGTCGTAAACCACCTCTTAATCGCTCGTTTAGCCCGAGACCCATAGAGGCAGCATCAGCTTCGTGCTTCTTCAAATGTCTATCCAAATTAGTTTGTTGGCCAAAACATCTCTCACATATTTCACACTTAAAAGGTCTCTCTTTGTTGTGAATATTACGGACATGTCGTTGCAGGTTCGATGATATACTAAAGGAACGTTCACAGTATTTACATTTGTACGGCTGTTCACCCGTGTGGGTTCTCAAGTGACGCGTTAGATTTGCAGAGCGAGGAAATACTTTGCCACAAAATTTACAGGTGTAGCGATCCTTAGATTTGTACGAAAGGTTACCCGAGACTTGAGTGTTTGTACGAGAGTTGACAGTTGTAGTAGTAGTGGTTCGTTTATGACGATATGTTGCTTGGTTAGGAGTTGTTGCAGGCGCTGTTGGACTATTTTGATTGATTAGCAGGGAGTTGGTAAGATTTTCAGTTAAAGAACAGCGTGTTTGTTGTGTTGCCTCAAAATTAATGTCATTAAGCGTAGAAGCATCTGTATTTGCTATAGGAGGTGTGCTTGTAGTCGCTGATACTGTGCTGGAACTTTTTTTAGTGTCTTTGCCCATAGGTGCATTAAAAAAAGAAAAATTGGACGTGTTTCCCGGTTGATTCGGTCGCGGCATAAAGAAAAGATTTCTATATGGTAGGGGTGGCATTGCTTTGGCTATCGTCTCCAGTAGAGTGGGATGTAAAGCTGTAACGGGAAAAGGCAATTGTTCCAAATTGTTGGGTAACGATTTAGCCTGGTCCCTCAATACTCTTAATATTTTCTTACTATTCAAATTATCGAACTGATTACGCACCGTATGATTTTGATTCTGTTGCAATAAGCTGGTATCATTATTATTCATTTCATTCAAAAGGTTGCCCTCTAATTTATCTTGATGTTCGGTTTGTATACGTAACGAATGATTATTCATAATATTATTGTTATTATTATTACATTCCGAACTTTGACAAGATTTTTCCAAAGCCGCCGATGATTGTTTATGGGATGAAGCTATCATAACTAAATTACTATTTTCATCTTCCATCATTTCTGTGGTCGAATTTTGATCGTCTTCCCCTACACTAGCTGCACCACATGCACCATCCTGTTTCTTATGGGCTAATCGTAAGTCTAAAGGTTGATCTACAGTGCCACGCCTTCGTTCTTTGTGCTTAAGTTCTTTTTGTGTTTGATATAAGGCCGTCAAGGCCGATGTCAATGCGGTGGTAGACGCTCTTGAAGGCGATGTCAAATCATAAGGTACATTTGAGTTTAAATTGTAGGGCACTGAGCCTAAAATCGGGTACACTGACCCTTGTTTGGGGCTGGGAAGCATTTTTCTAGGAGAATGATGTTTTTCTCTCATACTAGAAATGCAAGTTAATACTTTTTATATTCTGCATTCAAGTTTGTAGCTCTTTAAGAATTGTTAAATATATAATTGTACAGTATTGAGATTATCTTTCCGAATTGCAAATCTATTTTTAATTTATTGGTGGTTTTGGATATAGCCTATTGGATACCTGTAATTAAAAATGAAGGAAAAACTTTGTTAAAATATAGTGTTGTTTTTTAAATGTAAGTTAACAGAATTTTTTAAAATTTATTATCCTTTATATTAAATTAAAATCCTACTCTATAGAGTGAAATGTATTCTAGACTGAACATAAGATATGAATATGTATAATAGTCTGATATATTTGCTAGAAAATATACTATACTATAGAATATACGCCTCTATTTTGCATTTTGTTTCGAATCGAAATTTTCTCCGTTTGGGTACTTTGGAGGTCTGTACTATGATCCGACTTTATGCCACATAAACAACAACTTACAAAAACGTAGGTATGTTCGCAACTCAGAATGCACACATTCGTACTGACGTAACGATTCAGGTTTTTGTTGGAATACCAGTTTACGAAACGCAGAATAGGGGCGATTGATTAAACTTAACTATAGATTAGACTTGACTATAAACTAGAATATATATTAGACTATAGATAAGACTTGACTGCAGACTAAAATTTAGATTAAACTAAAATATAAATTAGACTAGAATATAGATTACAATAGACTGTAGACTAGTCCATAGTCTACTCTATAGTCTAGTCTATGAACTAGTCTACAGTCTATTGTAATCTATATTCTAGTTTATATTCTAGTCTAATTTATATTTTAGTCTAATCTAAATTTTAGTCTGTAGTCAAGTCTAATCTATAGTCTAATATATATTCTAGATTATGGTCAAGTCTAATCTATAGTAAGTACTATGTACTTTGTTTTATTTTTGTTGCGTAAACTATATAGACTACGCGTTAGAATAGACTATAGAGTAAACAATAGAATAGACTATAGACTAGACTATAGACTAGACTATAGGCTAGACTATAGACTAGACTATAGACTAGACTATAGACTAGACTATAGACTAGACTATAGACTAGACTATAGACTAGACTATAGACTAGACTATAGACTAGACTATAGACTAGACTATAGACTAGACTATAGACTAGACTATAGACTAGACTATAGACTAGACTATAGACTAGACTATAGACTATACTACAGACTATACTACAGACTATACTATAGACTAGGCTACTGTGGAATCTTACCTAGTTACTTAATAAACTTAAATAATTATATTTTTAATTCTTGCGAAACCATTGATGGTATCATCTTAGAAACTAAAGTGTGTGTTTATTTATTTGCTTGTTCTAAAAATGGAGTTATAAAAATATTTCCAGATACAAGATTCAAAACAGTTTTTTTATTAAAATAATATTTATTTAAAAAGAACTTGAAAATAAATACATATAAAAACAAGTAATATTTCTATATTCGGCTGTGCCGAATCTTATATACCCTTCACCAAGTATGTTTTAAAAAACAGTTTTTATTTATTTTGTATCTCTGCACACATGTCACACATAATGTACACACAAACAAATATAAACTGTAGCAGAAAGAAATATTAACCGTTGTACTGTAATACCACCGTCAAACTGTATTACCACCCTCAAAGAAATATTAGCGGTATTACCAACATATTACTGTATTATCTCCTTGTTCTTGTTATACCCACTTACATTCGTGAGAACAGAACAGTACGCAAACATACAAAAAAATACACAGCTGAATAAAACCAAATACATCTCCACACGCACATGTACATCTTTATGCAATTCTCCGTGTTGTTGTTGCTTTTTTAACAAAGCATGAAAAAATGTGGTTTTTTATGAAGTTTTCAGAGGTTGTCACGGATTTTTGCTCATATCTTCATTATTTATAGACCGATTTTGCTGACTTTAAATAGCAATCTTCTCGAATGCATGTCTAACTGTATTATTGAAAATTCGGATCCCGCCGATATCAGGGGACCTCTAAAAACTGATTTCAACAGAAAGACAGACGGACATGGCTTAATCGACTCCGCTATCTATAAGGATCCAGAATATATATACTTTATAGGGTCGGAAAATTATATCATAGAAATTACAAACGGAATGACAAACTTATATATACCCTTCTCACGAAGGTGAAGGGTATAAAAAAGAACAACAACTATTAAATAAAAGCATTATACGTAAATATTAATAAATAATAGAAAATCGTTCATTAAAATAAACTAATTATATTCTAATGAAAATGACGTATTTAATATATGTAGATGTGTATGTTTGTATTAGGGTTAGCATTTACTTTTATTCGAACGATTAAATCGAATAATTTTTGCATTCATATATGTATCTATGAAGTACTTGTCTTGTCTTTCCCATTCCATTCAGGTGGAGGTCAATTTTTGTCTTCTTAATATCGCAATATTATAATTAAATTATTTTGAAGTTTTTTTCTTTTTCCATGCCCTAAAACCCAATTCACAGTTTTGTTATTTTTTGTATAAATACGAGTACACGAGTCTTGTTTTTTTTTCTTCTTCTAATTTGTTTAGAGCATTTCTATTGTTGTTATTTTATTCTCCCTTCAATTCAATTCTAAAACGTTAATTTGTTTTACAGTTGTTAAATTGTGTATTTAGGGTTTCGTTTAGTGTTACTATTAAATGTTGCCACAACTACTTGTTGTTATTATTACATATTTTTCAAAAAAATATATTTTTTCGTTGGTAAATATTTAAACAATAGAACTTTTTTGGTTAAATTTTCGTAAGTAGAAAAGAAAACAAAAGACTTGATGTATTACCAGAACTTGGCAATTGTACGTATATGTATCTATGTTTTTGTTTTTCTAACATTTGTCAGTGTTTAAGGCCGAGTGTTGATAAAATAAATAAAAGCCATCATCACATGGCCTTAATAGTATAAATATCGTCCGTCTTACATACATATTTGTCATTTGTTGGAATTTTTTTATTCTTGGCCAAAATGTTAAATTAAGTTTGATACTGAAATTTGCCTTATAATAACGTATATTTTTAAAAATATATTTAGAATCCATAGAATAACGGGCCTATAAGGTCTGGATTGTTGAACTCTTCAGTCTAGCTTGCTTTATATGTTGGATGTATCGAATCTGTTGCCTTCGAATCTGAATGTTTAATGCATATTCTGGGGACGCTTGATCCAAACGATTGATACATTTATACCATTATTTATTCTTTTTGTGGGTTAATTAGAAGTCCAAAGGTAGATCTACAGCGTCACGCCTTCGTTACTTCTAATTTCAGTATTTCAGAGTTTTATTATTTTATATGTTTAGCGTTTTATTACTTTATATCTAATCAAACCTGTTGCCTTCGAATCTGATTGTTTAAAGTATATTCTGGGGACGCAGGGTTCAACTACCATTGATTCATTTATAGCATTATTTATCTTTTTTGTGGGTTAATCAGAAGTCTAATGGTAGATTTACAGTGCCTCTCCTGTGTTTCTTCTACTTTAAGTTTTTCACGTTTAATTCAAGACCCATAATACCAATGTCTTGAATGTGAACTCTTTTTGTACCCTCCATAAGTTATATATATATAAGTTTGTCATTCCGTTTGTAATTTCAATAATATAATTTTCGACCCTATAAAGTATATATATTCTGGATCCTTATAGATAGCGGAGTCGATTAAGCCATGTCCGTCTGTCTGTCCGTCTGTCTGTCTGTCTGTATGTTTGTTGAAATCAGTTTTTAGAAGACCCCAGATATCTGCGAGATCCGAATCTTCCATAATTCTATCAGACATACGACCGGCAAGAACGCTATTTAAAATCAGCAAAATCGGTCCATAAATAACGGAGATATGAGCAAAAAACCGAGACAACCTCTGAAAATTTCATATAAAATTTAGATTTTTTATTCATGCTCAGACAGAAACTGCAAAAAACAAAAACAAAATACATAACAATACGGTAAATATTGTTATTGTAATTTGTTTATAAAAGCAAAGCAGAGCAAGAGCAGCAGAGCAAGAGTAGCAGAGCGAGAGCAGCACTAATGTTTTGTTATTGGCTAGAAATATGAAATTAAGTATGTAGAGCCTGGATTAAGTGAGAACCTATAAAAGGGGACTTTCTCGTACTTTTTCGTTCTTCAAAAGGTATTTTTTGAAATTTCTATAATATTGAATCTAGAAACATGAAATTAAGTATGCATGGCCCGGATTAAGTGAGGACCCAAACAAGGGGAGTTTTTGGTACTTTTTCGTTTTTCAAAAGGTACTTTTTGCAATTTCTACAATATTGAACCTAGAAACATGTAATTAAGTATGTATGGCCCGGATTAAGTGAGGACCCATAAAAGGGGACTTTTTCGTTGTTCAAAAGGTACTTTTTGCAATTTCTACATTATTGAACCTAGAAACATTTAATTAAGTATGTATGGCCCGGATTAAGTGAGGACCCATAAAAGGGGACTTTTTGGTACTTTTTCGTTCTTCAAAAGGTACTTTTTGCAATTTCTACAATATTGAACCTAGAAACATGTAATTAAGTATGTATGGCCCGGATAAAGTGAGGACCCATACAAGGGGACTTTTTGGTACTTTTTCGTTTTTCAAAAGGTACTTTTTGCAATTTCTACAATATTGAGCCTAGAAACATGTAATTAAGTATGTATGGCCCGGATTAAGTGAGGACCCATAAAAGGGGACTTTTTGGTATTTTTTCGTTGTTCAAAAGGTACTTTTTGCAATTTCTACAATATTGAACCTAGAAACATGTAATTAAGTATGTATGGCCCGGATTAAGTGAGGACCCATGAAAGGGGACTTTTTGGTACTTTTTCGTTCTTCAAAAGGTACTTTTTGCAATTTCTACAATATTGAACCTAGAAACATGTAATTAAGTATGTATGGCCCGGATTAAGTGAGGACCCATACAAGGGGACTTTTTGGTACTTTTTCGTTTTTCAAAAGGTACTTTTTGCAATTTCTACGATATTAAACCTAGAAACATGTAATTATGTATGTATGGCCCGGATTAAGTAAGGACCCATAAAAGGGGACTTATTGGTACTTTTTCGTTTTTCAAAAGGTACTTTTTGCAATTTCTATGACATTAAACCTAGAAACATGTAATTAAGTATGTATGGCCAGGATTAAGTGAGGACCCATGAAAGGGTACTTTTTGGTACTTTTTCATTCTTCAAAAGGTACTTTTTGAAATTTCTATAATATTGAACCTAGGAACATGTAATTAAGTTTGTATGGCCCGGATTAACTGAGGACCCATAGATGGGGACTTTTTGGTACTTTTTCGTTCTTCAAAAGGTACAAAAGGCTTTGAACACATCATGGTGAAGGGTATATAAGATTCGGCACAGCCGAATATAGAACTCTTACTTGTTTGAGTTAAAATTGTAGGTTGCTTAGTCAATAATCAGGTACATTAAACCTTGTTTAGGACTTCGAAGTACTACCATAATGATGTTTTTCTTTGATATTAGATATTAATGTAAAAACAGATTGGATCAGACTGACTTGGTAGAAATTCCTTTAAAATTGATCACCTGTCCGATTAGAGCTGTCCACCTAACACTTGCAGCAGATGTTGTTCAGACTAAGAAGAATCGGTACAACTTCGTTTATGTGAAAGTTAATCATTCTATAAACTTCTTTTATGATCAAGAATGACTGCTATACTCCCTAGTCTAAGGATTGAATAAAAGTATCTGTGTGTGCACCCAATTGAAGGCGTTTTCGATGTCTAGACATATCAATGCATAAGGTTAGCTATTGAAGGTTTCTCTAATATAGTGGACAACTTAACGGGGTTTTCGCCGATTGTTAATTTACATAAGCATTCTGCTTTTACTGGGATGGAAGAATGTGATGAAAATCTTTGACAGATAAAGCGAAATTAGTCAAAAGCTTTCATGCAAAAGGAAATACCATACGGTCATGTAGCGTTCTAGGGTTCACAACTAGTTACCGCCTCCTCTACCATGCCAGTTGTCAATGCCAATATCGATTCTTGTCACCCGATATATCAGGTGGGAAGTGGAGGGCCATTAAGAGTTTTATTTTCTTTCATCAGCATCCTTCAGCTTCCCAAGGATTTTATTATAATCTACGATATTAATCCTAGTATAGTGCGGTCTTTTCTTTGCCGTTTAGGGATTTTGCGAAGAGCTTTCTCAAGGGTTTAGCCTGGCCAGATATTCATTCTCATTAGAGCGTTGCTGTCCTCGAATGATTCTACCAGGCTAGCTGTGAACGTTTTTACTTTCTTCATCATTTCAACATTGAAAAGTTTCCTCTTGATAGCCTGAAGTGGCTAATAGACGATGGTGAATAGTTTCGGGGAATAGAAAGTGCAATGGCTTTCTATGTTAACTACGCTGTTGAAAGCAAAAGTTCTTTAAAGAGTGTTGGTGATCACCTCCTTGCGCTTTGGATTTGTCTGCTTCTGTTAGCCTGAATTGGCTAATGAAAGTACCTTCCCTCGATTGAAAGAAAACTATTTCAGTATTGTGGAGAATGATTAATATCTCGCCTCGCTTTAAGAAGTTGACTTCTCAAATCCTAATGCTGGCTTTAGAATTTCGGTGTCTCTGTAAAGGTTTCTAATCGGTATTCATTATTTGGAAAGGAAAGCTGGACCTTTTTTTGACTCTTTTTGCATTTTCATGTATAAACAAAGCAAAAATAAAACAAAGTACTTCCAAAGAAATAACATTTATCACCACTTCAAAAGTAGCACTCAGTAAATTTGCGTTCTGTGGTTGTTGTTATTGTAACAGGTTGACTGTAACAAGATGTTCTTTCCTGGGGAAAAAACTTCCGATTGATGCAGCTGTTGCCCAGTTGACAATCTTTGGCCGATTGAGAATCGGGTCGTGGGAACGTTCTGTGGTAGTGATGTCTATTGACTTCCAATGAAGGGAAAAGAATCCAAATAACTTTCAAAAAAAAAAAAGAACATAAAAATTACTTTTTAAGAATGACTTTAGATGTAGTGAATTTGGAATTTAATAAAAAAGAACATCCTTTTTATGACATGGCTATCTTAAAATCATCAATTCTTAAGGTATTTTTTAGCACTTCCTTAGAGTAAATTCTATTCCTTTTTCGCTTCTTTGGAAGTTCTTTTTTGCTGCAAAAGATTCAAAAAGATTCCCGGAAATGAATAATGTTTTTAAATCAACAAAGTCCGGAAAATTAGAAACTTTAATCAAAATGAAAAATATTCATTTATATTTTACTTTCAAAACCATCATCATTTATCAGTTCAAATATAGTATTTATCTATATTTCAATATTGATGATCTGATGACTTAAAGATGATGCTATACTTCAAGCTGTATTTCATAAATATTTAAATGTATTATTAAGGAACTACTGACAGTAATATTTTTCCACTCGATTTTAACAAATCGATAGTGTGAGACCTGTTATTCAAAAGAAATGTATTTTCATTTATCATAATTTTCAATGGCATAACAACATTTTCAGCAGCAACAGCAGCACACATACACACAATACACATTCATTTATTATATGAACATCTTCCATGGATGATCTTCAAAATTAAAGAAACATCTCCTAAAGTGTTTTACCAAGTAGTTGTACTAGTAGTTGTAAGTAGTTGTAAGTCAAGTTAAACTAAACTTTATTAAATTGAATTGAAGTTTGGTAGGTTGATGTTTGTTAGATTAAATGTAATTTTCACTTTATTAACAACAATTGCCAGACAACAAATTTTTTTTTAAACAAAATCACTTAAAGACAAAAAAAAAGAAACAAAATGAAATTCCCTCCCTTAATTTCATGGTCTCCATATAAAGATGAAACTTGGAAAAAAAATTTTAAAATTGTCATCATCATCTTGGTCTAAGTCTTCATCAACGTCATCATGATCATCATTATGATTAAAACTTTTTGGATTTTATGAATGTTTGTATGTATGTACATCTAGCAAATAAAATAGAAATGAAAATCATTTTCCCTCTAAACTAACAATGATCATGATGACGCGCTGACGTTGATATCCGATGTCAATAACTGAACTCGTTTCTTGCCTTTTATTTATATTTTATATATTTGAAAATAAATTTCAACTTTTCTGTGTGTAAATTGTTTGTACTTTTTGTTGCTGTAGTTGGTTGTTGTTGCTTCATTTGTCCAGTAATGATTTTCTTGTGGTTAAATGTGGATGGGTTTAGTGTCTGTCCATCCGTCCGTCTGCCTTCAAATGTACCATTATGGTAAACTGAATAATAGTCGTCGTTGGCTGATTTAAATGAAGGCTTGTAAGTGAGGTTTTATTTCTTTTACTTGACAAAATTTTAATCAAAATTGTATTCATCGTTGCACTGCTATATTTATAATGAAGAAAAACAAAAACTTTCAGTGTGCAGTTGTTAGTTGTGTTGTATGCTAATAGTAAATGTATTTAAAAAAAAAACGTATTTAAAATAATACTCGTACAATCAAAACGAAAGCAGATCATAGTTGTCGCACTGTGTTTTTTTTTAATTTTGCACAACGTAAACAATTTAAATACACTGTAAAAAAACAGTGGAATGGCTTGGTTTATAAAATCAACTAGAGAATATATGTAATACAAAGGATAAGCTTTTCGCTATTCCAAATATGATCGATTAGTCGATGAAAGAAGAATCGGAAAGAATCACCGGATGGATTGTAGTAAAAGTTAAATGGATGAAGAAGGATTAGTACAGCATCTGGTATAGGTACGACTACCACACTGAAGAAGAGCGAAGATTGAGATTTATTGAAGGGTATCTCCGGTCTAGCTAACTAACGACCCTAACTAAAGCTATGTCTACACGGTTGTTAGATCTGACAACGTTGGCAGTAAAATGTCTAACAACAGCATCAACTTACAAATTTTGTCTTGCAATATTGTCAGTATTGCTTTTTCGTACAACGTGGCATAGGAAAACTTGTAAGTTCACACGATTGTTAGTAGGATTCTATAAATCGACTTTAGAATAATCGAACAATCGACTTTTCGTCGAAAAAAGTTGAAGTCGAACATTTTGTTTCAAAAAAGTCGATAACTTGACCATCGTCTATGAAAATAGTCGAAAATTCGAAAAAGGTCGAAAAAAGTAAAAAAAAAAAACAGTCGAAAAAGCTTAAAAGGTCAAAAAGTCGGAAAAATTCGAAAACTCGAAAATAGTAGAAAAAAGTCAAAAATAGTCGAAAATTTTAAAAACATGAAAAAAAGTCAAAAACTCTAAAATAGTCGACTATTTTGTTCAAAAAAAGTCTATAACTCGACAGTCGTCTATGAAAAAAGTCGAAGAAAGTCAAAAAAAGTCGAAAGTGCGTAAAAAGTCGGAAAAATTCGAAAACTCGAAAATAGTAGAAAAAAGTCAAAAATTTAAAAAACGTAAAAAAAGACAAAAACTCTAAAATAGAGAAGAACTCAAAAAATGGTCGAAAAGGCCGAAAAAAAACAAAAAGTCGGAAAAAATCGAAAATGTTAGACATTCTTTGCACATTTTATGACAACGCACAGTGGTATAGGAAAAAAAAAGAGGGAAATAATTCGGTAACTTCTAAACGGTTAATCCGATTTTAATGAAATTTGGTATGCACAAAGAGGAGGTGTTGACGAGTTTAGGTTTTGAATTTG